>NC_057861.1:88703714-89013159 GCF_019393635.1 Dromiciops gliroides | reverse complement strand
TGTAAGGGAAACTAGTATTGGCTCTGAAGTCAGATGACCTGGGTTCAAAACCAGGCTTTGACATTGACTAACTTTGTGACCTTGGGCAGGTCACATGACCCATCTTTGTCTTCAGTTTCTTCATATGCAAAGTGATAGCTTTGGATTAGAAGGTGAATAAGGTTCCCCTCCAGCTCTAAATATATGATCCTATGTCACTTGGCAGGAGTAGCATGCTGACTTTTAGATCTAAGAGGTGCATCATTAAGTCATAACATTTTTATTTTATAGATGAGGGAAAAGGTCATGAGAATTCAAATGAGTTGCCCAAGGCCAAAAACTAATCCTCTAGGACCCAGGGCCTACTAAGTGTAAATTTAGTGTAAATTAAAGCACCAAGCACAGAGCAAGAAGTTATAACTTGGTAAAGGAAGGTAGTGGTCCACATGTTTTGGGAAAAGTCTGTGCCAAGGAGCACAGTGGAAGAAATGATAACCAGGGTAGGCCAGGGTATGGACAAGAGGTAAGAAAAGAGAACTGGGCATCCATGAAGAGCTGAGCTTGGGAGAGGGCAGGGAAATACTGCTATATAACATTTATCTATATAAGAGAACTTCACAAGATGAGATAAACATAGATTTTAGAGCTACAAGGGATCCTAGAGATTATCTAGTCCAACCTCTTTATTTTACATAAGAAAAATGACTTGCCCAAGGTCATTTAGCTAGTAAGTGTCTGAGGCAGGATTTGAACCCAGGTCATCCTGACTCTTGTCTGATGTTCTAGTTACCATTCCTCACTGTAGCTCAAGTTGCCTGGCCCTGACGGAGTGACAAGGCCACGTAACTGGAAGGACTGTCATTCCACTAGATTATTCCCAGGGCCCAACAGAGTGGGGTACACATTAAACATTTAGTTGGAGTGTTCCATTTTACATTGTGCTTTTGAAATTCAGTGTGGTATAGTGAGTAGGGATCCAGCATGGAAATTAGGAAAACCTGGGTTCGAGTTTTGCCTTTGTCACAAACTGTTCATGTGACCCACAGCCAAGTCACATAAAACTCTAAGTAATACAGGCAACTCTCTAAAGACTGTCAGTTGCAGACTAGGTGCTATTTATTATCAGTGGAGGGAGTTTTCAGTGTCCATACTGGGAGATCCCTACTCTGATGAAATCTCAGGTTAGGAAACCCTCCTACCCCCACCCCCAAAATGTGCAATATTAGACCAAAAGTGAGAAACTACTCTACCCTCCCCACAACTTTGAGGAGCAGATGCTAAAGTCATCAGGCTTGTCTTTGCTTTGGGGGAAGGGAGACTGTGATGAGGAGAATGATTAGACAAGACGTGTAGGTGGGGAAGCCGACTACCGTGATCAGACATCACATTAGTCACCCGCTACAGCATGTGGGTTGGAGACCAAAGCTATTAATGGTTCTAGGATGCTCTGGGATAGTCTGACCTTTTCAGATGCTGGTAACACGAACTTTTTTTTTTTTTCAGTTTCTAGTGGAACTGACCAAACACAGCTTCTAAGCCCATTTTTAGCCATTTGCTAAATAGCATGATAGAATCTGAGGCTGGCAGGGAATTAGAGTCCATCTAACCATCTATCAGAAGGTGAGGGAAAGGGAAAGAGAAAAAAAATCAAGGGACTTGAGTGATAGTTACACTTATTAGCTATGTGCCCAGTGTTGGATTGTACACTGAGCTCAGAATCAGAAAGGCCGGGATCCAGATCACGCCTCAAATATTTATTCACTGTAAGACCCAATATAAGTCACTTTATGTATCTGGCTCTGCCTCAGTCTCCTTATCTGTAAAATGAGGAATTTAGACTCAATGGCATCTAAAGGTCCCTTATAGGTCTAAATCTATGTTCCTATGTATGACCTCTCTGAACCTCAGTTTTCCTGTCTACACAAAGAGGGAATTAGATCGTATGAAGTCCTTGGTCCCTTCTAATTCCAAGATTATCCTTGACTCTATATTCCCTTACTAACATCTGCTTTATCCAACTTGTTACCAAGGCCTACTGCTATTACCTATGCAACATCTTTTACCCATGGCCCCTTCTCCCTAGTGATACTGCGGTCACCTTGGCACAGGTACTTATCTCATGCTTCTACTATTGAAATAGTTTATTGGTGGCTTCCTGCTTCAAGTCTCTCTCTCCTTACTCCAATCCATGCTCCACTCACCTGTCAAAGTGATATTCCTAAAGTGCAGGTCTGACCATGCCACCTCATCCCCTACTCAGTAAAATCCACTGGTCCTCTGTCCCTCAGGAACAAATATAAAATCATCTGGCCTTCAAAGCCCTTTATAACTTGCCCTTCCCCTTAGCTGTCCAGTTTTCTTATACCTTACACCCCATTTCCCCACAGACATGGGATCCAGTGACACCGGCTTCTTTGCTGTTCCTTGAACAAGACATTTTATCACCCACCTCAGGACATTTTCAATGGTTGTCTCCCATACACAGAATGTGCTCCCTCTTCTTCTCTGCCTTCCAGCTTCTTCAAGTCTCAGCTACCCCCCCTTCTTTAGGAAGTCTTACCTCATCCTCCCTAAATTCTACTGCCTTTCCTCTGTTGATTATTTCTAATTTATCCCATATGGAACTTCTCTGTACATACATGTTTGCATGTTGTCCTCCTTGAGATCAGGATTGTCTTTTGCTTTCTTTGTATCCTTAGTGCTTAGCCCAGTGCCTGCCACACAGTAGGAATTTCATAATTGATTACTGAATGGCTATGATTTAGTCCATTTGAAAGGAACAACTAACCTTTACTAAAATTTTACCCTTTGTAAACGGGAATATATTATATGAACATATTTTAGAGAGACAATGCTCAATAATAGAGAGTGAACCTCAAACCCAGGAAGACCTGGGTTCAAGTCTTATATTAAATCCAGATTGGTTGTGTGACACACAGCAAGTCATTTAACCTCTTAGTTTACAAAAGCTATCTTGCAAACGTTATTTTACCATTTACAAACATTGCCATTTGATCCTCATGATGACTCTGGGAGGCAGGTGCTCTTATTTTCGTCATTCCCACTCTATGAAACTCTTTATGATTATGAATTTGATAGAAGGGGCCAAATTGCATTAATAGAATTTCCCCAACTAAAAACTACTTATACTAATGAATTCATGGGTCCAATCCTTGTCCCACTCCTACTATGGAGAGGGAATATGAGCTCTACTCCTAGGAAATAAAGTACTGATTTATTCAATTGGTGAACAGTTGATACTGCTGATATTCAAAATTTTGATTAACTTAGCACCCAGAATACAAACATAAACAAAGCAAGACAGTCCCTCAAGGAACTTACATTCTGATGAGGGGATACAACACATATGGAAAGCAGAGGGGGGGATGGTATGCACTGGGTCATACACACATATATGTATACATATAAACATATAAATGTTTATTTGCACACATATATGTATATGTAAACATTTATACACACATATATGCATGTATGTGTGTATATAAGAGATGATTGGTCATAGATAGATACATGCATACATATATAGACAGATCTCTTTCTTCTTGAATTCGAGGCAAAAGAGAATTCCATCCCTGACTTTTAAGTGTACCTGAGTTAGCCCAGAGTTAGCATTTCTAGACTACTCATAAACATGAAACTTTAGAGTTGGAAGGGACCTTTGCAATAATCTAAGCCAACCTCATTATCTCAGAGGGAAAGAAACTGAATACCATGGAGATCGTGAGACTTACTCATATTTACCCAAAAAGTCAGTGGCAGAGCAGAATTAGAATGTAGATCCCCATCCTCCAAAGTAGAACAGTGCCTACTACATTTCTTTTTGACACCATTACCTTGGCACTTGGGTCTAGTAGTTTCAATCTACCTATAGAGATTCATTGCTGTTCTGTAATTTAGTCTTAGAAAGTTGCCTGGGCCACCAACGGGTGAAGTGACCTGTCAGGGCAGACCACAAGTGTCAAAGGTAGCACTAGAACCCACATCTTCCTGACTGCATGGACAAATTGCTATGCCCCACCTGTTTTGCCTTTCATAGTATAAACCCTTTAAAAAGGATCTTGAATTGATTGCTTTACAACTGATTTCCCCTATACAACTTTGAATAAAGAAAAGCTATGAGAAGAGATAGCCAGCTATGAAGGGATGCTTGAATAGATCTGTTCAGGAGTGTCTTTTCTCTAGACCTGGAGGGAATGTAGCAGTCCCCTTGAATGATATGTGAAGTGAACCTCTCTAGGGCTGGAAACAGTCAATTTATGAAGCTATTTGGCCCTGGCCCACTGTTTCAAAGCCTTGAGTGTGGGAATGTTCTCTCCCCAAGGAAGCTTTGGGGAGGGGATCAAAGATGAAGTAAGCATCTCATCTATTAGCACAAAGTACAGAGTGTTCCTCAGTGAGATGCAATGTCAGGCCCATGGAAGGGGAGCTCAGACAGAAAGGAAAAAAAAAAGAAAAGAAAGGACCATTTTCAAAGTCGAGAGATGATGGCAAGTTCCTGCCGAGGACTTCAAGGGGAGATAAGAGTCATCATTGTCTTGCATCCAAAGGATTCTTCCCTGGCGTCCACAGCACCAGGGAAGGTAGAATTCTTGTTTATCCACAGTGGTCATGGGTGGGATATTCAAATGATGCTGATGTTTTGACTAATAAGTTTGTCTGGTTCCCACTGCATATGCCTTTTTGAAGCACACAAAGGCAGGCGGCCCAAACATGAAAGGGAGCAGCTGATAGAAGCTTTCTGACATTTATAAATTACTGTAAGGTTTTCAAAGTGCTCTACATACCGTATATCATTTCATCTCTAGAAACACACAGCATTTCAGTATTACAAGGGACCTTAGAGGGCATCTAGTACAATCTGAATTTTAACAAGTAGTTCCAATCTACATCATACTCAGCATGTGACCACCCAGCTTCTACCTGAAGACTCCACGGATTGGGAACTCAAATAACTCCCAAGGCAGCCCATTCAACTTTGGGATGGTTCTATTCATTAGCAAGTCCATTCCTTAAATAAATAAAGCTAAATCTCCTTGTCAGTAATTTCTATCCAATGGTGCTAGCTCTGCTCTCAAGAACCAAACAAAGCAAGTTCATTGTTCTTGTACATGGCAGACATTCTATTATTTGGGAACAACACTCATATTCTACCAGCTAAGTGATGCAGTGTTTGAACATTGGACCTAGAGCCAGGAAGAACTGAGTTCAAATTCAGCCTCAGACAATTTACTGCTTGTGTGATTCCCCTCAGGTAAGTAACTTAATCTCTGCTTGCTTCAGTTCCCTCAGCTGTAAAATGAATGTTAATAGCACCTACCTTTCTTCTTCCTTCCTTTCTTCCCTCCCTCCCCCATCTCTCCTTTCCTCCTCCCTCCTTCCTTTCCTCCTTCCCTCCCATCTTTCTTCCTTCTTCACACTCTCCACTCCCCCAGTTTGATGGGCACCTTTTTCACTTTGTTGGGATGCCTTCCCATACAGCTTCCAGGTGTTATGACTAAGACAGAATACAGTAGGACACTCATTTCCACTGATTTTGGACATTATATTTCTATTAAGCTGGCATAAGATTATAGAAGCTTTTTTTTTTTTTTTTTTGCTTCCCTGTTAGCCCCACTGACTCACAGAGTGCTTTTGGTCCACTAAAATCCTCAGTTCTCTTTCATATGAATTGCTGTCTTATAATGCCTTTCCCATCTTGGATTGATAAAGTTGATTTCTTTTAATCCTAGTGTAGCACTTTATAGAGGCAGTTAGGTGGCTCAATGGTTTGAGAGCTAAACTTAGAGTCAAGAAGACCTAAGTTCAAATCCAGCCTCAGACATTTATGAGCTATGTGACTCTGGGCATGTTACTTAATTTCTTTTCATCTTAATTCATTGGAGAAAGAAATGGCAAACCACTCCAATATCTTTGCCCAGAAAACCCATATGGGGTCATGAAGAGACAGAAATGATTGAATGATTGAATAACAAAAACAGTAACACTTTACATTTCTCTGCATTAAACTTCATCTGAGTAGAGATAATCCACTGCTGTTTTTTTTTTACAAAGTATTGTTTAGCCCTCTGAATGTCATGCCATCTACAAACTTGATGAGAATATCATCTTCATTGGTATCATGAATAAAATTTTGCTGAAGAGCAAAGGGTCATGAAGAGATACTTTAACCATTCCACTACCAATCTCCCTTCAAGTTGACATTGCTGTAAACAATCAATCAATCAAAAACATTTATTAAATATTTAATTATTTTCCAAATAGGAGCAATATAAATACAAAAAGATAGGTCCTGACTTCAAGGAGTTTACACTGTAATGGGCAGGGGATATTACATATAGAAGTTTGGTAGCCAGGTGGGGATATTGTATTTATTTCCATTTTACTATTCCAAATCAATTTAATAATAAACATTTTTATTTATAGTTTGGGGTTCCAATTTTTATCCCTCTTTCCCTCCTTCCCTGAGGTGGAAAACAATCAGATATGGGTTATACATGTATTATTATGTAAAACATGACCATATTTGTCATTTTGTTGTTATTTGTTTTTGGTTTTTTTGTGAGGCAATTGGGGTTAAGTGACTTGTCTAGGGTCACACAGCTAGTAAGTGTTAAGTGTCTGAGGCCGGATTTGGACTCAGGTCCTCTTGACTCAGGGGCCAGTGCTCTATCCACTGCACTACCTAGCTACCCCCCCCCCATATTTGTCATTTTGTATAAGAAAACTTGATTAAAAGATAAAAATGAAAGAAAATGAAAACTAGCATGCTTCAGTCTGTTCCATCAATATCCATTCTTTCTTTGGAGGTGGATAGTATGGTTCATCAATAGTCCTTTGGGGTTGTCTTGGATCATTGTATTGTTGTGAATAGTCAAGTGATTCACATTTCATCATCAAACAATATTGCTGTCTCTGTACACAGGTGTTCTCTTGGTTGTGCTCAGTTCACTATACATCAGTTCATACAAGTTCTTTCCTGGCCTTTCTGAAGTCATCCTGCTTGTCATTTCTTATAGCAAAATAATATTCCATTACCATCATATACCATGGTTTGTTTAGATATCCCCCAATTGATAGGTATTCCCTTGATTCCCAATTCTTATCCACCACAAAAAGAGCTACTATAAATATTTTTGTACAAATAGGTCTTTTTTCTCTTTTTGGGGATGTCTTCCAAATCTATTTAACCATATTCTCATCTGACACATATGCTTCCATACCGTTCAGGAGGATAACCTAGGAGATGATGCCAAATGCTTACTTGAAATCCAGATATAAGTATTCCTTACAACTACTTTGTGAGGTATCCATTTTACAGATCAGGAAACTGAGGTACAGAAGAGTAAATGGACATGGTTAAAGCAACAAGACTAATTAGTGTCAAAGACAGGATCACTTAGTCAAGTGTTTTTGTTTTCCTTTTTGTATTTTACTTTGAGAATGGGGCCTTTTCTATTACACAGTAAGGATTCTATACCACGATAGTATAACCTTTCATAATATGGTTCCTGTTTACCTTTCCAGCTTTATTGTAGATTTTCACATACTCTATATTTTGTCAAACTAGCCTGCCTGCTGTCTCACCTACACAACATCCTGCCTCCTGACTCCAAGCCTTTAAAGAAGTCATATAGCAGAGTTAGAGTGCACTGCCTCTTCAACTTTGCCTCATAGAATCCCTGGCAACCTTCAAGGCTCACATCAGGTGCTACCTACATGAAGTCTCTCCTGACTGTTCCAGTTATTAGTACCCTTCAAACAGAAATTACTTCATATCTACTTTACATATATTTTGTATTTAATTTTCATTTCTCCTGTCTCCCTCATAGAATGTAAACCACTTAAAAGCAAGGATTGTATTGTTTTCTTTTATCTTTTTTTTTCTTTTTAAACTTTTAGTGCATTGTACAGTAACTGGAACTCTTAAGACAGGTTTTCTAAATTGAATTAGCATGCCTCAGTAGTACCACTGATAATTTATTTCAAAACATTATGAATTTGTATGACTTGTCATTTCCCAGGATCTCAATTGCTACTGCTGTAAAAGGCGGGGGCTATACTAGCTCTCTAAGGTACTTAGTCTTCAGACTCTAGCATTCTGGGATTCTTGAATGGATTAATGAAAAATTGCAAATAATGAATTTATTGATTTATTGTTAATGAACAACTGTGACTAAATTAATTGAATCACCAAGAAATACTAAATAGCTAACAAACCTAATTACCAATAGCAATGTTAAATTAACCAACTAATCTAAACATCACTGAGAAAGACAAAAAACAATTTATCAAATGTCTATTGACGAATAGCAGTTATTACTAATAACAAGAAACAGCATAGTTGATATTGGAGTCAAGGGATAAATAAAAGGGATTTTTCAAAGTTTTGTAAAGACTAGCAGCATACATTAGCATATGTAATTATGTTCTGGATGCTCCTTATAAACATTTGCTTTTCTGGATGAAAATGTTTACAACTTGTCTATTTGTTGTGTGCCAACTGAGAATGCCTGTTCTCAGCACAGCAGCAAAGGCTACTTGTTACATACAGTATGATGTCTTGTTAAACCAGTGGGGATTGTCCTCCCATGAAAGGAAGGAGGTGAAGGGATAGGAGAGAGAGAAAGGGACATGGAGACACAGACAGACTCAGAGAGGGAATGCTCCACTTACTTTAATGGGATTGATTCCACTGAACAAGCAGAAAACACTTTTTGTAAAAATACACCAGCTCACATTACCAAGGATTGGAATTCCCATTTAACCTTTAAGATTCCCCCACTATTCTTGTCTTCCTGGAATTAGAGGTAATTGGTTTAATGGAAAGAACAACCTGCCTTTGAAATCAAAGGAATTAGGTCCAAAACCTGATTCTCCCATCTATAAGCTAGTTGACCTCTCAGGACCTCAATTTCCGTATCTGCAAAATGGATATAGTATGATTGATGCCCAGCAATGTTTGAAATTACTTCAGATCGATTGATGTGTTTAAATTTTTGAGTGGTTTATTCTTATTATTGGAGTAGTAATATTAGAAAAACCACTTATGATGTGCATGCATTGAGAGAAATTATTATTACTTATGTCTTGTGTTAATAACAAATTATTTAATCAGAACTGAGGAATTTTGTCCCTTTTTCTATTTCCTCATTCATAAATCAACCAGTGTAGTAAATATTGGGAAAAGTCTGACACAGGCTAAGATCTAACCACATAGTAAAAGAAAGTCTAAGGTTAATGGGTAGATTCCTGCTCACTGTGTTTACTCAGACAGGTCTGAGAAGATGTGGATTCTCCTTTTTGTCAGATAGGTGATATGAAAATTGATATCTCTTTGACTAAGACTTGGGTGATCCAGGTCACTACCCCCAAGACACTCATTAGAATGTGCCCCTAATTATAATATACATTTCCTCATTAATTGTCAACCAATCAGAGTTGTCACCCTCAGGAATGCTTGCTCTTCCAAAGGCATATAAATGGTGAGCACACCACCATGAGGGGTCTTTGGATTTGAGAGTGCCCCTGACCTCTTTTATTTATTTTTTTTTGTTTTGTTTTGTTTTGTTTCGATTTGATTTTGCAGGGCCATGAGGGTTAAGTGACTTGGCCAGGGTCACACAGCTAGTGAGTGCCAAGTATCTGAGGCTGAATTTTAACTCAGATTCTCCTGAATCCAGGGCCGGTGCTTAATCCAGGGCTGGTGCTTTATCCACTGCGACACCTAGCTGCCCCCTTGACCTCTTTTATTAATATACATGGTAGCCTTATTAATAAAATGATTAAATTACCCAGAAATTATACCTTGAAAATTTAAACAACATAGCATATTTGTATAATCCATCAAACATTTCAAATTGTTTTCCATTTAATATCCCTATGACATCATTATTGTAAGTATGAGTAGTATAAGTCTTACTATATCCAATAATAAACTATTTTCATTTCAATTTCCATATCACCTGTCTGACAAAAGGAAGAATCTACATTTTCCCAGACTTGTCTGAGTAAACACAATGAGTAGGATTCTACCCATTAGCCTAAATTTAGTATTTCTTTTACTGTCTGGTTAGATGTTAGCCTGCATCATCAGTCTTTCCAAATTTTAAAGAAAACTATAGAATTAATCAATAAAACTAAAAGCAGGTTTTATGGAGAAATCAATAAAATAGATAAACCTTTGGTTAATTTGATTAACGAAAGAAAGAAGAAAAAAAAAACAAAAGAAAGAAGAAAACTAAATTACCAGTATAAAAAAAGTGAAAGGAGTGAATTCATCACCAATAAAGTAAAAATTAAAGCAATAATTAGGAGCTATTTTGCCCAACTGCATGCCAATAAATTTGACAATCTAAATGAAATGGATAAATATTGCCTAGGTTAACTGAAGAGGGGATAAAATCCTTAAATAAGCCTATATTAGAAAAAAGAAATTGAACAAGCCATCAATGAACTCCCTAAAAATATCTCCAAGGCCAGACGGGTTTACAAGTGTATTCTACCAAACATTTAAAGAACTATTAATTCCAATACTATGCAAATTATTTGGAAAAATAGGTGAAGGAGTTCGACCAAATTCCTTTTATGACACAAATATGGTGTTGATACCTAAACCAGGCAGAGTCAAAACAGGGAAAGAAAATTATAGACCAATTTCCCTAATGAATATTCATGCAAAAATCTTAAATAAAATATTTTCAAGGAGATTACAGCAAGTGATCACCAGGATAATACACTAAGACCAGATGGGATTTACACCAGGAATGCTGGTTCACCATTAGGAAAACTATCAATATAATCAACCACATCAATAAGAAAACTAACCAAAATCATATGATTATCTCAATAGATGCAGAGAAAGCTTTTGTCAAAATACAGTACTCATTCCTAATAAAAACACTAGAGAACAGAGGAATAGGTGGAGCTTTCCTTAAAATAATAAGTAGTATCCACCTAAAACCATAAGCAAACATGATATGTAATGGGATATGATAGAGGCTTTCCCAGTAAGATGGTGGGTGAAACAGCAATGTCCATTATCACCTCTATTATTTAATATTGTACTAGAAATTTTAGCTTTAGCAATAAGAGAAGAAAAAGGAATTAAAGGAATTAGAATAGGCAAGGAAGAAACAAAACTATCACTCTTTGAAGATATGATGGTATACTCAGAGAATCCTATAGAATCAATTAAAAAACTACTTGAAACAATTAACAACTTTAGCAAAGTTGCAGGATATAAAATAAATCTATATAAACCATCAGCATTTATAAACATGATCAACAAAGTTCAGCAGCAAGAGATAGAAAAAGAAATTCCATATAAAGTAATGGTAGACAATATAAAATACTTGGGAGTCTACTTGCCAAGACAAACCCAGTAACTCTATGAACACAATTACAAAACACTTCAAACAAATCAAATCAGATCTAAATAATTAGAAAAACATCATTTGCTCATGGAAAGGCTGGGCTAATATAATAAAAATGACCATTCTAACTAAATTAATTTACTTATTCACTGCCATACCAATCGGACTACCTGAAAATTTTTATAGAGCTAGACAAAATAATAACAAAATTCATCTGGAAGAACAAAAGGTCAAGAATATCAAGAGGGCAGCTAGGTGGCGCAGTGGATAAAGCACTGACCCTGGGTTCAGGAGGACCTGAGTTCAAATCCGGCCTCAGACACTTGACACATACTAGCTGTGTGACCCTGGGCAAGTCACTTAACCCTCATTGTCCCACAAAAACAAACAAACAAACAAAAGAATATCAATGGAACCAATGAAAAGAAATGAACAGCAAGGTGTGCTAGCTGTACCAAATCTGAAGCTTTACTACAAAGTGGCAGTCATCTAAACTATTTGGTACTGGCTAAGAAATAGAGTGGTGGATCAATGGAATAGGTTAGGCACGGGAGACACAATAGTAAATAACTTTAGTAATGTACTTTTTTTTTCTTTTTTAAGTCAGGCAATTGGGGTTAAGTGACTTGCCCAGGGTCACACAGCTAGTAAGTGTTAAGTGTCTGAGGCTGGATTTGAACTCAGGTACTCCTGACTCCAGGGCTGGTGCTCTATCCACTGCACCACCTAGCTGCCCCACATAATGTACTTTTGATAAACCGAAAGACTCCAGCTTCTGGGTTAGGAACTCAGTTTTAGACAAGAACTGCTGGGAAAAACAGAAGATAGTATGGCAGAAACTAGGCATAGATGAAAAACTTATACCTTATACTAAAATAACGTCAAAATGAGTACATGATTTAAACATAAAAGGTGATATCATAGGTAAATTAGGAGAGGAAAGAATAATTTACCTCTAAGATTTATGGAAAGGAGGACAGTTTGTGACCAAACAAGAGATAGAGAATATTATGAAATGCAAAATGGATGATTTTGATTACATTAAATTAAAGAGTTTTTGTACAAACAGAAGCAATGCATCCAAAATTAGAAGTGAGGCAGAAAGCTGGGAAACAATTTTTATAACCAGTATTACTGATAAAGGCCTCATTTCTAAAATATATAGGGCACTAAATCAAATTTATAAGAATACAAGTCATTCCCCAATTGAGAAATGGTCAAAGCATATGAATAGGCAGTTTTCTGATGAAGAAATCAAAGTTATCTATTGCCATATGAAAAAAAAATGCTATAAATCACTATTGATTAGAGAAATGCAAATTAAAACAACTCTTAGGTACCACCTCACACCTATAAGATTGGCTAAGAAATTGAGGGGATGCCCATCAATTGGGGGATGGACAAACAAGTTGTGGTATATGAATGTAATGGAATACTATTGTTCTGTTAAGAAACGATGAGCAGGCAGATTTTGGAGAAACCTGGAAGGACTTACATGAACTGATGCTAGTGAGATGAGCAGAACCAGAACATTATACTCAGTATCAACAACATTGTGTTTTGATCAACTGTGATAGACTTGACTCTTCTCAGCAATACAATGATCCAAGATAGTTCCAAAGGTTTCATGATGGAAAATTCCAAATCCAGAAAAAAAGAACTATGGAATCTAGATGCAGATTGAACCATACTACCATATCATTTCTACTTTTATTTTTTTTTTCTTTTTTGAGGTTTTCCCCTTTTTTTCTAATTTTTCTTTCACAGCATGACTAATGAAGAAATATGTTTAACACAATTGTACATATATAACGTATATCAGATTGCTTGCTGTCTTGGGGAGGGGGGAGGGAGGGAGAAAAATTTGGAACTAGAAATCTTATAAAACAAATGTTGAAAACTATCTCTACATGTAACTAAAAATAGTAAAATACTTTTATGATTAAAAAAGAAAGATTTCGGGCGGCTAGGTAGCACAGTGGATAAAGCACCGGCCCTGGATTCAGGAGTACCTGAGTTCAAATCCGGCCTCAGACACTTAACGTTTACTAGCTGTGTGACCCTGGGCAAGTCACTCAACCCCCATTGCCCCACAAAAAAACCCAAACAAACAAAAAAGAAAGATTTCCAAATTTTAGTGAGTAGCCTAATTTAGAAAATGTCCTGTAGCTTGAAAAGCTAATAATGAAAGTACTGTATTCCTTTAGGGCTGGAAAAATGCTTTCTTCCCAATTAGACTTTGAAGAAAATTGTGAAGGAATGACTAGTTCCACTTTACAGATGAAGAAACTGACGCTGAGGATGGTGAGAAATATGGAATCCCTAGAGTTGGATGATATTTTGGGGATCACCTAGCCTAATATATGTGTGAGGCATGAATTTCCTAAGGGACTTCACAATCCCATGGAGAATAAGTGGCTGAGACAAGACTCAAACCCAGGTCCTCTTACTTCAAGGCCAGAGCTCCTTCTGTTCTGCCATGTCACCTCACTGTTACTGCAAAAATGATTTGCCAACCTTGTTTGCCAGAATCCAAGAAATAAAGATTAAGGCAAAATCATCTTGTTCTTCGTCATTAACATAAAAATGCCACAATAAGTGTGAATTGTAAAAAAAGAAAAGAAAAGAAAATTTGAATTATGGACAATTTGAAACCTCCAATTCCATACAGAATTCAGAGCCATAGGAGTGTGTGCAAAAAATGCTCTGAAAATTGGGTGCATAATGCATCTATCACTCAAAAGGACATCTTAATGTAGCTAGGCTATAAAGCCAACATTTCTGGAATATACTTACAGATTTTCCTTTTGGATAAGAACCCTTATACAAGCTATACTTGAGAAGCTGATAAGCCATACAGTACAGTGGTGAAATGAGGCATTGAAAGCTAGATGGGTGGTAAGCAGCCGACACGAGACTCAGAGATGTTAGAACTAGGGCAGCTCTGGCAATGATGCGCATGCAGGATCCTCAGTTTGTGGATGAGGCAGTGCAATCTCAGAGATACTTGTTCTAGGTCATATGGAAATGAATGGCAAAACAAGGACTCAAGGGCAAATTGCATACATCCATTGACTCAGAGACTATTAGAGGTAAAGGGAAACTTGGAGAATACTAGTCCAAAAGGCTCATTTAACAGATAGGGAAACAAGACTCAAAAAGGAAAATGGCTTGTCCAAGGTCATATAGATGTGGCAAAATTATGATTTGAACTCACATCTTTAGATGCCAACTCCACAGCTCTTTCTATAACACTATATTAATTCCTGTGATGGTTTTGTTTTTGTTTTTGTTTTTTAGATTTTCTGGACTTTTTTCATTCATTCATTACTGTGGTTGTTGTTATTCAGTCATTTCAGTTTTGTCTGACTCTTTCTGAACCAACCTATTTGGGATTTTCTTGGCATACTAGAGTGGTTTGTCAATTCCTTCTCTATCTCACTTCACATATGAGGAAACTAAGACACACACAGTCAAGTGACTTGTCCAGGGTCACACAGTATCAGACTCTAGAGTTTAATTCAGTTCTTGATTACTCCAGGCCCAGCACTATATCCACTGTGCCACCTAGCTGTACTGTTTATTACTTTATCCATTCATAATTTCAACAAACATTTACAAAGTATCTACTGTGTTAGATACTGCTCTGTATATAGAATACAGAGATTAAAAAATACTGCTCATTTGGAACTATGCCCAAAGGACTATGGGGCCGTGTATACCCTTAGACCCAGCAACATCACTACTAGGTCTGTATCCCAAAGAGATCATAGAAAAGGGAAAAGGACCCACATGGACAAAAATATTTCTAGCAGCTCTTTTTGTGATGTCAAAGAATTGGAAATTGAGGGGACACCCACCAATTGAGGAATGGCTGAACAAGTTGTGGTATATGAATGTAATGGAATATTATTGTGCTCTAAGAAATGAGAAGGAGGCTGACTTAAAGTGGACTGATGCTGAGTGAAGTGAGCAAAACTAGAACATTGTACACAGTAACAACAACATGATGTGATGATCAACTGTGATAGACATAGCTCTTCTCAGCAATGCAATGATCCAAGACAATTCCAAAGGACTCATAATGGATAGTGCTCTCCACATCCAGAAAAAAGAACTGTGGAATCTGAATGCAGATTGAACCATACTATTTCTACTTTTTTGGGTTTTTATTCTTTTTTGAGGTTTTTTCCTTTTGTTCTGATTCTTCTTTCACAGGATGACTATGCAGAAATATATTTAATGTGGTTGTACATATATAAACTATATCAGATTGCTTTCTTTCTTGGGGAGGGAAGAGGAAAAGGAGGGAGGGTAAAAAATGTGGAGTTCAAAATCTTATAAAAACAAATGTTGAAAATTATCCTTACATGTAACTAGGAAAAATAAAATACTATTAACATTGAAAAAAATTAAAAATATAAAAATATAAAAAAATACTGTTCTCAATTGTATGGGAGAGAAACAACAGGAAAACAGATCAGTAAATAAAAAATGTATACAAATTAACAAGTAATTGCTGGAGGATCAGTTCCTGAATAGGTCTTCAATAAGTATCTTTTAGGAGGTGGAAGCTTAGCTGAACCTTGAAGAGATCTACCAGCTCTTTGAGGCATAGTCCAAACAGCGCATAACATAGCAGATGTCAATGTACAAGTTTTGCCCCTTCATATTTTTCTACTAAGGGGAGCCTCTACCTTGTACAAATGTAACTCAGCAAATTTACATCATACTACTAAAGCCATGCTATACTACATGTCTACATTGAGACCGTGCGTTGCTGTTGTCCCTGGATAGAGGATCGAGTATAAAGTATGGAAATCTAGGTTAGATCTGGGTCTGAGAGGAATACATATAGTCCTGAAAGCTTATAGCAATCCATATAAGATAAAAGACATGCAGCCATCATAAAATAAGTTACAACTGAAGATCAAGGTGCTCTAATCTGTGATACTGATAAACTATGGGGAAGAGGGCATGGTTTGCAAAGTCTTATCAAAGCCACATATGTCAATGGCATGGTGATGTGGTTTCATCTCTGACAAAATCTCTTTAGGGTTTTCTCTGTGACTTAGACCTAAAGAAGCTTGCTATACATGTATAACCTATATCTGATTGCTTACCATCTCAGGTAATGTGGAAGGGAGGGAAGGAAGGAAGGAGGCATAGAATTTGGAACTCAAAGAATTAAAAATGTTTTAAACACTGTATTAACATGTAATTGGGAAGATATGCATATACACATACATACATATGTATATGTGCCTGTATACTTATATACAATATACACAAATGGGTATATGTATGAGTGTATTAGGTGTATAGATATAGATATGGTTATGGATATAGATGAATATGTAGATATAGCTTTAGCTAAGATATAGATTATAGCTATAGACTATAGATAAGCTATAGCTATAGATAGATATGAAAGCAGCTTGTTATAGTAATGGAATTTTAATGCATGCCCAGATCACCTAAGATAGAAGCATCCACATGGGAGGTACTAGGGATCTACTCCTGCTTTTAGTTGAAGACATTCTGTGTTCCCCTAACATATGGGTGGGAACAGTCACTTCCAATGAAAGCTACTGTCTTTAACAGCCACAATAGGCTGTATCTTTAAAATGACCAGACTGAGAATCTCACTTTCTTTCCAGCAACATTTGGGGTGGGGAGTGGAGGAAAGGGAGGAGATCCTGTTTACCCACAGCACAGACTTCAATGCACTGAGTTGTTCACTACCTTCTCCCCCTGCCTCCCTTTGTAGGTCCTATGTCTTGAGAAACATCCTGGGCATTGTCACCTGTTTTGTTTTTCCTTTTTAGTTCTAGGCCTTAGACCTTGGAACTGGAGTTCTGGTGACCTTGGAGTCAGGAATCTAGGCTGGAGGTTGCTGCCAGCCCAGAAGGGAAGCCCTAAGAAGGCAAGGTACTAGGACATGAATATTAAGCCCCTGATGCCATCCCACCACCACCTCTGAATTGTGAAATTTGAAGTTGGTGGGACTATGCCATACAAGAACTGAGTTAAGCAGTTAAACTAATTCCTTTTCCCTCCTCAGAAACTGTAGTGTTGGAGAAGGATGTTTGTATATTTGTCTAGTTATGTCTTTAAAGTAAATATCCTTTTATAAAAGCTACAGATAATCTGACTATTAAGTGGTTAAAAGGAACTGAGGTATATGGGACCCTTAAATTATGGGAATACAGTTGGGGGTTTGAGGGAATTAGAGAAACTGGACACCTCCAAATCTACTTAAGGGTACTGGAGAGCTCAGGGGAAGGGTGACATGTTACATACCTAAGCTTTAGGTATTTCAGGCCAGGCCACCCACTGTTAGACTGTTATATATCTCCCCTAGGGAACACACACAAAATCGGGGTATCATACAAAAAAAGGAAGGGCCCTCAGAAATAAAAAAAAAAACAACCTATCTCATTTCTTCCTTCTCTAACACTAAAGGTTTTAAATAAGATCTATCATAAGGGCTACCCTCTAGCACCAGAAGCAAACCTCCCACTCCTCCCTAAGTTCAGGCATCATCTTAAGAGAATTTCAGTGTGGGAGAGATGCT
This sequence comes from Dromiciops gliroides, assembly GCF_019393635.1. Classification (NCBI taxonomy): domain Eukaryota; kingdom Metazoa; phylum Chordata; class Mammalia; order Microbiotheria; family Microbiotheriidae; genus Dromiciops; species Dromiciops gliroides. The sequence goes on along the minus strand of NC_057861.1, from coordinate 88,995,207 downwards.
GGTGCCCAGAGTTACTGACTTCCCACTCTCATCATCCTACCTTTCCTGTTATGTTCACAATGCAAGCAATACCAGCATTAGGTCAGAAACCACTAAGGCAAGAAAGAACTAGGAGGACACAAATATTTAATGGGAAGGCAAGATGGGTTGTCAAAAGCCTGGGCAGATAATCAAGAGCCAGGCAACATCAATGGAGCCAAATGGCAGGACAGTAAATCGATAGATAGATAGATAGATAGATAGATAGATAGATAGATAGATAGATAGATAGATAGATAGATAGATAGATAGATAGATAGATGGATGGATGATATATGTACAAAGAATCATAATTTGATTCTTGAAAAGACATTGGAGAGAGTCAAACTATATGACTTTTAAGATCCGTTCCAGTTCAAAATTTCTATGTTCTTATTATGAACTAATCTAACACTCTCACATTATTGTCATGAAATAAGAGTCACAGACTTGATGTGACTTCTTGCTGGTTGCAAAATGACTTCATGGCCAAGCTAGAATGTAAATCAAGATCTCTTGGCTTCTCTCCAGTATTTTTCCTTCTGTGTCACAATGCTTTAATTCATAATAGACAAAATGGCTCAAGAAATTCTCATTTCTAATGGTGACAGGCTTCTGCAACTGCTGCTAATCCAGGTCTGCCTGAGGGAGTGGGGAAGGTCTCAAGAAATGCTGTCAAAGGACATTGCTGTCACTGACATTATAGCACAATCATCTTAACTGCACATTTCTTTGATATTTGCTGCCTTTAAAACCTCCAGCAGTTTATAGTACAGCCCAATGCATTACAATCTCAGAGACACATATAGCACAAGGGAACACAGTCACATAGAGAATGCTTGAGCCATAAATTCCAATTTGGTCCCCAGGGAAAGTGACACAAAATATGCTTTAAATTCAGCTCCCTCAATGACTAGATGGAAAAGACCCCGTGCTACCATAAGAAACTTATGGATGATAGGGGGCAGATAGGTGGCACAGTGGATAAAGCACCAGCCTCAGATTGAGGAGGACCTGAGTTCAAATGTGACCTCAAAAAATTGAAACTTAGTAGCTGGGTGACCCTGGGCAAGTCATTGAACCCTCATTGCCCCACAAAAGAAAACAAAAAACAAGAGACTTATAGATGAGATGTATGGGGGTAGAGCAGGATGTAAAACTCCTTGAGTGATGGTCATGGAGAAAGGAAGAACTCCATCCTATAGCTTCTTATTTAAGTTAATCATTTTTGTTAAGTTGTTGCTGAGCTAGCTTGCTCCTATAAAATAACTTAAGTATTGAAAGTGCCAGATCAATTTTTTTTTCTCTCCAGGATAAATCCCTGGGTATGTGTTCCCAATTGTAACTAACCAGGTATTCGGATTCTCTAGATCCAAGCTTCTCTGCCACCAAAGAAGTCCGAAGTGGATTGCTTGCATTCTCCACACAGTGAGCTTTGAGGGCCAGTGCAATAGAATAGCCTGATTGGGAAAGACTGGCCCTGCATCCTAGGACACCTATGATTTTCTAAGCTGACCACAGGCAGCTTCAAAAATAAGGAGACCAGGGGCAGTTAGGTGGCACAGTGGGTAAAGCACCATCTCTGGATTGAGGAGGACCTGAGTTCAAATCTAGCCTCAGACACGAGACTTACTAGCTGTGTGACCCTGGGCAAGTCACTTAACCCTCATTGCCCAGTGCAAAAAAAAAATAATAAGGCCAGTTATGACCCATGATCTCTGACTACCAAACTGATTTGCTAGTTGTGTAATTCTTCATTTGTCAGAAGAAATAACTAGTTGTTTATTTACTTTTTCTTTTTTAAAAAAAAAATAGACTCTGACAAGGGAGAAAAAGGCAGTTGTTTCACTTACAGGAGGTCCTGGTAATCCATTGACTCCAGGTATGCCAGCTTCACCTTTCTTTCCCTGGACATAAAAAAAGAAACAGGTATTATAAAACAGTATGGAATAGATGATCAATGTTGTTTTAGGCAACTATTGATGTGATTCTTTTTTCCTCAAAGGAACCCAAAACCTTTAGTCTAAGCATTAGCCTTATCATAATCATAAGGAAAATCACCCTGCTCAGTGTACCAGTTGTTTAGATTAGAAATTGACTCTTTTGTTTTTCTTTTTGGAGAAAAATGTTCATTTTAAACATTAATTTTAAAAAATCGAGTCTTAAATTCTTCCCCCCCAAACCCTCATCCATTTATTCTGAAGGCAAGAAATATGATATCAATTACACATGTGAAATCATGCAAAACATATTTCCATATTAGCCATGTTGCAGAAATAAAGCAAGAAAAATAAAGTGAAAAAATATGCTTCAATCTGCATTCAGAATCTATCAGTTATTTCTCCAGAGATAAATTGTACTTTTTCATCAAAAGTCCTTCAAATCTGTCTTGGATCAATTTATGGATCAGAGTAGCTTTTACAGCCAGTTATCATCATAATAGTACTGTTACTGTATACAACATTTTCTTGGTTCTGTTCACTTCATTTTGTATCAGTTCATAAGCTTCAAAATCTTCCCAGGTTTTTATAAAAACATACTGCTCTTCACTTGTTATAGCATAATATTATTCCATCACGATCACATACCACAACTTGTTCAGCTTTTCCCCCACTCATGGGTATCCCCTCATTTTCCAAGTCTTTGCCAACACTCCCCCAAAAAAGTTGCAATAAATGTTTTTGTACAAATAGGTATTTTCCTTTTTCTTTGATTTATTTGGGATACAGACCTAGCATTGCAGGGTCCAAGGGTATGCGTAGGTTTATAGACCTTTGGTCGCAGTTCCAAAATGCTTTCCAGAATGGTGGGATCAGTTCACAACTCCACCAATGATGCCTTAATGCCCCATTTCTTCCACATCCCCTTCCACATTTGTCATTTCTTTTTCTGTCAAATTAGACAATCTGATAGGGGTGAGGTGGTACCTCAGAATTGTTTTATAATTTTCACTTCTCCAATCAAAAGTGATTGACAGTATTTTTTCCCATATGACTAGAGATCGCTTTTGGGAAGCTAGGTGGTGAGTAGATAGGGTGGCCTGAAGTCTGGAAGACTCATCTTTCTGAGTTCAAACGTGGTCTCACTTACTAGTTTTGTGATCCTGGGCAAGTCACTTAATTCCATTTGCCTCAATTTCTTCATAGGAAATGACAAACTACTCCACTATCTTTGCCAACAAAACCCCAAAAGGGATGACAAAGTGTTGGATGTGACTGAAATGACTGGATGCCAAAATTTTCTTCCTCTGAAAACTGCCATTCATATCCTTTGGCCATTTATCAATTATGGAATGACTCATTCTTACAAATTTGATTTTATTTTCTACACATTTGAGAAATGAGGCCTTAATAAGAGAAACTTACTATAAATTCCCCCCAATTTCCTGCTTCCCTTCTGATCTTGGCTCTATAGGTTTTGATTGTGCAAAACCTTTTAATTTAATGTAATCAAAATTATACATTTTATAACCTTAATCCTTCTTATCTCTTGTTTGGTCATAAATTCTTTCCTTATTCATAGATCTGAGAGCTAAAATTTTCCATGTTCCCCTCATTTGCTTATAATATCAACCCCTTTTCTAAATCATGTATGCATTTTGACCTCGTCTTGATATATGGTAAGATGGTGGTCCACATGTAATTTCTGTCAAACTGCTTGCCAGTTTTCCCAGCAATATTTGCTAGTGAGGTTTTGTTCCTGTTTGCCACAGAAGGCATTGTTAAATAGAGTCACTAAGGGCAGAAATACTCCATACTCCATGTTGAGGGCTGCAAATAGTTCTAAGCTTCTGGATGAGAAATTGCACAATTTTTGGTTGGATGAGGAATTAGCCCCAAGCATAATGGTAAGGAGAACACTGGACTCTGAATCAAGTCACTAAACCTCCAGATTCCCCCAAGCAACTCTTTAAGAATATAATGAGGGGGTAGCTAAGTGGTGCAATAAAGTAGCAGCCCTGGATTCAGGAGGACCTGAGTTCAAATCCAACCTCAAACACTTGCCACTTACTAGCTGTGTGACCCTGGGCAGGTTACTTAACCCTCATTGCCCCACTATATATATATATATATATATATATATGTATATGTATATGTATATATATATATATATGTATATATATGTATATATGTATACATATATGTGTGTATATATATATATATATATATATATATATATATATATTTGCACTTATTTATACTTTGGTGGCCCATTTTTATTTGAGTTTGACCCCAGTGCTTTAAGATACACTTTAAGTACTACCTTTTCCAGAAGGCCTTTCCTAGTTTCCAGTTACTAATCTCTTTTCCCTCCTCAGGCTATGTTCCATCTGTTTTGTAGTTTCCTATACACCTTGCTATCTGCATATTGACTCACCTAGCAGAATGTAATCTGCCTTTTGTCTTTGTATCTCCAATTAATTGCATGGTGTCGGACACATAATGGAGATTTAATAAATGCTTGTTGATTGTTGGATTGATAATATAGAGAGTCTTTAATGGGTATAAAATTCTTAGATTCTAATTCTGACTAATTTGCTGCTTAAGCTTCAATACTTTGAAGAAGTAGGGGACATGCTTCATCATCTATATTTTGGAGTCATAATTGGTCATAGTATTCATTAAGATTTTTAAATCTTTGAAAGTTGTTTTGTTTTACAAAATAGCAATCATTTTACAAATTATTATCCTGATCCTGCTCATCTCGTTCTTCACCAGTTCATATGAGTCTTCCTAGGTTTCTTGGAATTCTTGCCGTTTGTCATGTCTTACAGCATGGTAGTATTCTCTTATATTTATAAGCCATATGGTGTCCTGTCTCTATTGTCTTATTTCATCACTTAGCTTTTAAGTGAGGAAGAACTAACTCCCTCCTGATGCAGCTCATTTTTTAGATACTTCCCTTTTTTCTTTAAATCAAACTTGAATTTGCCTCTTTGTATCTTCTACCCATTGATGCTAGTTCTGCTCTTGCAAGTCTAAATTCATCTCCCAAGTGACAGCTTTGAAAAGATTTGAAACAAGCTCTGACTCTGCCTTTTATTCTTCTCATCTCCAGGACTGAACATTCTTAGTTGCTTCAATCAATATTTACATGGCCTGAGCTCAAAGCCCTTCACTCTACTGTTTGGATGATTGACTTTTGGGTATTCTCTAGCTTATGAACATCTTTTTTAAGTGCCCAGAAATGAATTCAACTTTTCAGATGTTACCTGGCTCAATCAGAGTACGGAGCGAATACCACTTCCTTATTCTTGGAACTTACAATACTTCAACTCCTCAGTTTTACAGCTAGTAAAACCTAGACCTCTAGAAGTGAAATGACTTTTCCAAGGCTTCAGAGCTGATAAATGATACAGCTGGCACCCAAACAGAGGAAGCACCTGTGGTTTAATTTGGATAGGGAATTCCCACTTATAATGTTAGAAATGCTTTTGCCTGGGACACTGAGAAGTTAAGTGACTTGTCCAAGATCACACAATCAATATATTTTAGGGATAGGATCAAACCCAGGTCTATCTGACTCCAAAGGCACTTCACTATCTATTGCACACTGCTCATCATTTTCTATTATTTTACTCTGCTACAATACTTATTTAAAGAAAGAAAGTAATTTTCTGTCCTGCGGCCCTCTTCAATTTTCTTAGTATTTCACTTGGTAATCACATCAGCTTTCATGTTTTCAATGATCATCTCTATGGTGACAATTCTCAGATTTACTTATTTAGTCTTAACTTCTCCCCTGACTTCCAGATTTCCATGTCCAGATGTCTATTTAGGCATTTAAATTCGATGTCCCATAGAATGATGGAACTAGAATCTGTAATATCTGAGTTTAAATGCTTCCTCAGACACTTGTTATCTGTGTGACTCTGGGGAAGTAACTGCCTTTCTCATTGCCTCAGTTTCTTTACCTGTAAAATGGGGATAATAATAGCACCTTTGTCAGAATTGCTACGAGGATCAAATGAGATAACAAATATAAAGTATTTCATGTCTAAATATAGAAAACCTTATCTATTTAGTATTGATATGTTACATATAAATAGCCATATATAGAAAGTGTATATTTGATATATAAACATATTGAAATATAGAATCATTTTATTTGCATATATTTCATTTGCATACTTTGCTTGCATATATAGCTATTGTTTCTCAGAACAAAATATCTTATATTGTTTTCTTCCTCTCATAGAATGTTAAGGTCCTCAATGCCCAAGATAGACTTACTTTCTGTATTTGTAATCTCAAAGTTTAGTACAGAGTCTATCGTGTGGTGTTTAATGAATGGTTTCTTATTCTTTCCTTCCTGCTTTCATTACTTCAGTCATTCAACCTTGTTTGAATTTTAACCTTGTTACTTGCCATATGACCATGGGTAATCTACTTTACCTTTCTGGACCTCAGTTTCCTCATTGGCCGTACCAATTTTATAGGACTAAAAGGCCCCACATGCATCATGAACTATAAAGTGCTATCTATGAGCTTTTGAAATTAGTGATTAAGAAAACACACGCATGTGTATGTACATAAATATGCAAATACATACATACATACATATGCTAAGAAACCGCATTGATATGGCTCATATTAAGGGGTAACAGATGCAGGAAATGTTGGTAGAGGGAATCAGAATATGACCATATGCCAAGTAATCCTAAAATAACCTAGAAAGAGCAGACATCCTTGACTGCACCAGAAATTGTACCTTTAAGCACTGTCCAACAAACTATGACATGCTTCATAAAATAGCAGAGTCAGTTTACACACATACCCATAAAAGAATATGGGTTTCTTGATGATATCCTTATGATTTAACAGATTTTTATTGATTCTTCTTTGTTGAGGGTATGCAATTGTTTTAAGGGCAATAACAGGTAAGACTATTGCTCTCTGGTAATAACCCACATATACAATCAAAGAAACTTTGGTTGAACTGGAGGAGAAATGTGCCCTTTTATTTCCTCCAAAGTGATTATCTCTCTCTCTCTCTCTCTCTCTCTCTCTCTCTCTCTCTCTCTCTCTGTGTATGTATATATATGTATGTACATATGTGTATATGTCCATGTGTGTATGTGCATATATATTTGTATTGTATGCATATATGAACACACATAAACATATACACGTGTGTGTACGTGTCCTGTACTTTGCATACATGATGCTACTCCTGAGCTGCCATCATGAAAGAGTACACTATTGTCTCACCATTATCAGTGAGTCCCTACTATAAGTCTAGCCTTGTACTGGATTGACATTGTGAAGAACAGGCAGAAGCAACAAGGTAAGTCCCCTGCCCCTTCAAGAATAACTCACAAATCTTGTTGGGGATAGCCAAGTTGGGGGAGACAGTTTATGAAATAACAGAGAGGTCTGAAAGTATAGTGGAAGAGTTCGGGACTTGGGATCACAAGACCACATAATTTGCATTTTTAAAGTTCTTCAGCTTTAGAAACCAGCTAGCTCCATCTTCTCATTTTACAGAGGAGGGTATTGAAGTCCAACATGTTGAATTTTAACACTCTTGTGGTTTGTTTTGGGATGTAGAGTTGGCTGTTGTCTATTCCTTCATTTCTGCTCCCTTCTAATCTGTTGAATTGGTCAAGTTGAGCACTGGGAAAGTCTATTTTTTAATCCTTCCTAGGGGGCAGTTTAGGGCACAGCTGTCAAAAAGAAGGTGGGTTGTATTACAACACTCTGTAACTAGATAAAAAATGTAATTGGGAAATATTTAACAAACTTTATAAAATATAATAGAACATAGATAATATTAATTAATATAGTTATAATAATAGTTATAATATGAGTGAGATTTTCCCCAACCCTTTAACTATAAGTGACTTACCTGTGATAATAATCAGTATAATATTAGATAAAGGGTGAATCAATATGTTTAATTATTCTCTAGATATGTAAACTGTTTCTCTCTGAGCATTTATCAATCTTGTTCTTCCATGTACCATAACCAATGTTCCTTGACTCTATTTCAACTGTTCAATATGGGTAACGTACTAGCTTTGTTGTGATGTCCCTTGGTCCATTGTGGTAAAGCACAAGGATAAAAATAGTATCTTGTAAGTTGAAGGGACCAATCAGCATTGAGATTTATATCAATGTTACATTCGAAATGTAATGTTTATAAGAATTGTTAGGTTTTGCCCCATTTGTGCAGAGCTGGCAAGCTGCCAGTTAAGATGAGGCACCCCTGAAGCTCAGGTTCATGTTTTGTTGGGGCTGATTGTGTTTCCTTATATCCCTTTTCTCACTCTTTGGTCTGTGCCACCAGCAATATGCTCTAAAAGGGTTAGTCCTAATGGGTTAGGGTGTATTGCTTTCAAGTATTATTAGATCAGTATAAATACCATCTTCCAGTACTGCTCAGGGTCTTTGGGTCCCAGACCTAAGACCGGCTTTATTGTGAGATAGGCTCTTTCTCAATAAATCTATTTTTCTATGGCTTGGAGACTTCGCTGTTTATTTTCTTCATCAGACTTAGAAATTTTTGTGACACTCTAAAGAGATGAATGTGATGCCAATAAAATTTAACTTGAATTATTAAAAACAAAACTTTCTCATCTGTAAAATGAGCTGGAGGTGCAGCTAGGTGGCGCCCTGGAGAACTAGCCCTGGAGTCAGGAGGACCTGAGTTCAAATCTGGCCTCAGACACTTGACACTCACTAGCTGTGTGACCTTGGGCAAGTCACTTGACCCCAATAGTCTCACCAAAAAAACCAAAACACACACATAAAAAAATGAGCTGGAGAAGGGAATGGTAAACAATTGCAGTATGTCTATGTATATATGTCTGTATATATGTGTATATCTTTGTATATATGCATGCACATATATCATGTGTGAGTATATACAGATGCACACACACACATGCACACATACATGCATGCATTCATACATTGTTAGAATAATTGATTCTTTTTAGCCTAGGGGAAATATAATGTCCCTAAGGTCCACGTGGTCTCTTTCTCTGTTTTATGGAGTCTATATTGTAAGAAAAGTTATTAATATAATCACAACAGAACAGAAGTATTAGATAAGAAAAATTCATAACATTCAGAAAGAAGTTTGGTGGGATTTTTTGCTCTAATTAAGAGTTTTGCTTATAATCTTTGGTTTTATCTGCGATGTAGAAATCACTACAGAGGAAATGTTTAGGTGAAGAAGTATGCAGAGTACATTATAGCAGTGGTGTTAGACTCAAATAAAATAGTAACCTGCAGGTATTATATTGACTTAGACAGCATTATTTTGTTGTACTATATTTGCATTTATTTTGTTAATCATTCCCCAATTACATTTTATTTTAGTGGTCAACCCTTGTGAAGTTTGTGGGCTATGAGTCTGACACCTTTGAATTACTGCATCTATTAGTGGATGGGGGAAGAGTTGAGAAAAAAGGCAGACTTTTTCCTTTAACATCCCTCAGTCCTTCAAGAGGTAGATACAACTGGTAGCTTTAGTCCAAATCTTGTGTTACAACATGCCTGTAGCGGCCAAATAGCCCTCCTTGCTCTCTCCCTTATCTGTTTTCCTTTTATTTCCTCCTTTCAGACCCCCCCACTGCTGTTTCTGATCATATCTGTAGTTCCTCTTTCCTGTCAGTACACCTCTCACACACTATACATCTCCATTTAAGAACTCATACATATGACTCTTCTATTTTCTGGTTCAAAGATTACAATGACCCCAAATTACTTTTGGGAGTGAGAGGAATGCTGATCCTTGTGAACTAAAAATCCCCAGATGCCAGTCAGTTCCCCCACCAGGATTATAGAATTAAATTGCTCCTAAATCATATATGTTTGTATAGTTAATGCAAACTGTACTGATTCTATACAAACTGGTTTGGTTGTACAGATTTGTATGGCTCTGTAGAGACTATGCAGGTATACAAACCTTTGCCTTCACACTCACAAATTAAGGTTATTTTCATGGACCCATACTACCTTTATATATCAAAGAATGATCTCTTTAAGAAGAGGAACAATGGAAAAATTGGAACACTAATGCACTGTCGGTGGAGTTGTGAACCGAATCCAACCATTCTGGAGAACAATTTGGAATTATGCCCAAAGGGATGTGCATAACCTTTGACTCAGAAATACCACTATTGGGTCTTTTTCCCAAAGAGATAATAAAAAAGGGAAAAGGACCCACATGTACAAAAATATTTATAGCTGCTCTTTTTGTGGTGGCAAGGAATTGGAAATTGAGGGGCTACCCATCAATTGGGGAATGGCTGAACAAGTTGTGGTATATGAATGTAATGGAATTCTAATGTGCTGTAAGAAATGATGAGCAGGAGGAGTTCAGAGAAACCTGGAAGGACTTGCATGAACTGATGATGAGTGAGATGAGCAGAACCAGAAGAACATTGTACATAGTATCATCAACATTATGTGATGATCAACTGTGATAGACTTGATTCTTCTCAGCAATACAACGGTACAAGATAGTTCCAAAGGACTCATGATGGAAAAGGCTCTCCAAATCCAGAAAAGAAAAAAAAAAAGAACTGTAGAATATGGATGCAGATTAAACCATAGTATATCTTTTGGTTTGGGTGCTGCTTTTTTTCTTTTTTGAGGTTTTTCCTTTTTGCTCTGATTCTTCTCTTATAACATGAGTAATGCAGAAATATATTTAATGTTATTGTAATATATAACCTATATCAGATTACTTGCTGTCTTTCTTGGGGAGGGGGAAAAGGTGGGGGGAGGGAGGGAAAAAATTTGAAACTAGAAATCTTATAAAAACAAATGTTGAAAACTATCTGTACATGTAACTGGAAAATAATAAAATACTTTCATAATTACAAAAAGAGGAACAATGTAGTTTTTCTTTTTGTATAAAAAAATGTTTTTCTCTGAACTTAAGCACCTTACCCCACAAAAAACACATTTTCACATACACAAAGAGTATTCTATATGAAACTATCAATTTAATATTTGCATTTGATACCACTTGCTTGGATAAAGCATATATAATAAATTCCATATGCTGCTTTCAAATACATCCTGCTTTTCTGTACTTGTTAACAACCTTCTGATATATACATACACATATATAAACAAATAGGCACAGTGAAGCAAGATGAATCAAAGGCCTTCTAGAGACATGGCTAGTCATTAGTTTGATGTATTTCTAACATAGCTATATGTATGCATGTGTTCTAGTCTCCTTTATCTATTTCAAGCAAGGATGCATTTTATCTAAGCCCTTTCCACCCCATTTTTTCATGTTTGCATACTTTTCTTCTCACCTAATCCAACTATTAGAAGTAGTAAGATCAATCCCCTTATTCCTCCTTTCTAACATATTCCTTTTACCCTGTACAAAGTCTTAAAACATAACCAATATACCTCCAAGTCCTCTATTTTTGTTCTTTGACTCCTTATTAACTATGTACAGAATTAAGGTTTGCAAGGGTTGTTTGTTTGTTTCTTCTTCCTCTTTACGGTGCATTCCCTTTGTGGTGCTCAAATAAATTTACCTTTCTATCTTATTTTTGAACCTTGTACTTGCATTTCAAAGTTCAGTTCTTCTTCAACTCTGGTCTTTTCATCCGAAATGCTTGAAAAAACCTCCATTCTATTAAAGATCTATTCATTCCGCTGTAAGATTATACTCAATTTTGCTGTCTGTGATTTTTTTAATTGCAAGATTTTTTTTTTTAATTTGGGGAATATTGTATTCCAAAGACCTCTTATTCATAGTAGAGGTTGACAGGATTTATGTCATCCTTACTGTGATTACTGTGTACTTGAATTTCTTTTAGATGATTTCATTATTTTTAATTTGTGTGTGTGTGTGTGTGTGTGTGTAAGTTTTGGATTTTGACTATGACGATCATGGAACTTTTCCTTTTGGAGTTCTAGGAAATAACTGGTGGTGCCTCACTTTCTTCTTTTTGCTCCAAATTCTACTAGATCTAGGAAACATTCATTTACAATTTCTTGAATTGTATTCTACAGTTTGTTTTTCTGTATTGTTTTCATGGCATCCATTGATTATTAAATTGTCTCTGATCTTTTCCTCAGCCAGGTTACTTATTTTTTGATATTAAAAATATTGGTTTTTTCTTCTATTTTTTCAATCTTTGATTTTGGTCTCATATTTCTTGCTATCTCATTGGGTCATTTATTTCCATTTGGCCTGTTGTTTTTTTCAGGAAATATATTAGTTGGGCAAGGTTTGAAGCTTTATCTTCTAAGCTATTCATTCCCCTTACACGTATATCCTTCAAATCCTTTATTAAGTGTAAAAAAATCTCTTGCTAATTTTCTTATAGGGATTTAAATAATTCTGGAAGAAAATCATTTTCCCTTTGAGTGTCTGGTTGCTGTGTTATAGAGTTATGTTCTCCCCATAGACTGGATTTTGGGGCATCTCTAGATTGTTTTAAAAATTATACTACTTAGTATGTTGTTTTCTTTGCTCATTTTTCCAGTTTTAATTCTTGAGTTAAAGAATTTCAGAATTGGAAGAGATTTGTAAAATGAAGGAGTTGGTCCCAATGTCCTCTGAGATCCCATTCAGTTCCAAATGTATGATCTGATGATTCTTTTTTGACCTAAGAGGCCAATGTAAGTCTAATCAATCCCTGGAAAATAATAACTCTTACAAAATATCCCCAAAGCAGTCATTTAGCCTTTGTTTAATGACCTCTAGTGAGTGCTTCAGGAGGCAACACATTCTGCTCTTGGATGGATTTAATTTTTAGGAATACTTCCCTTAGTCTCACATAAAATGGATAATCTCATCAATGTGGATATTCTTTCCAATGATGCAGATCTCAATCTATCCAAGCTTGCCCTTGTCATGACCTCTCATAAACTTGCCACAGAGTACCTAACAAACATAGTGGTGGCCTTCATCAAGTTCTCTGGACATAGTGAGGAAACTGGTAAAGTGCATGGATTTTATTTCCACCGTGTGACCAGACTGTCTTATTTTTTTGCTCAGTTGTTGATAATACCCTTTATATCATTTCTTCTTTTAATGCCTTGTTTAAAATGTATGACATCCTACTCATGCCTAACAGGTATCTGCCTACCTCCTTTCAGATGAGCCTCAGTTCTAACCTTTGCCCCACCCACTGAGAAGACAGGAAAGACAAAATGTCTATTTTTTGGGTGGTGAGGGGGAGTATTCCAAATATGTATAGACACGCCATAAACAAAAAGAAGGCAGGCAGGCAGGCTGGCAGGAAGGAAGGGAGAAAAGGAGGGAGGGAGGCAAGAAGGGAGGAAGAGGAGATTGAAGCATTTAATTCACAGAAGAGAACAGAAGGAAGACAAGAATGAAATTCATATAAGCTGGAAAGCTTTGAAAGCTATATGTTGGGGGCAGCTAGATGGCGCAGTGGATAGAGCACCGCCCTGGAGTCAGGAGTACCTGAGTTCAAATCCGGCCTCAGACACTTAACACTTACTAGCTGTGTGACCCTGGGAAAGTCACTTAACCCCAATTGCCTCACAAAACAACAAAAAACAAAAACAAAAAACAAAAATGAAAACTATATGTTTACTTAAAATTAAAAACAAACTAAATGTAGTGAAGATCACAGTCTCCTCTATAATCCTTTTTATTTTCCTTTTTTGCTTTATTGTATATAGAAATGCTAGTTTTATTCCATGTTTATTAAAATAGGAAAATAGAGGAAGGAAGAAAGAAAGAGAAAAAAGAAAACAAGAGAAAGAGAGAAAGAAGGAAGGAAGGAAGGATACGCTTTAGTCTAGACACTGAGTCCATCACTTTTTTATCTGGAAGTGGATGGTATGTTTCATCATAGATATTTCAGGATTGTGGTGGGTCATTGTGTTGACCATAGCCACCCTCCAATTGATAGGCATTCCCTCAGTTTCCAATTTTTGACACCACAGAAAGAATTGCAATAAAAATTTTGGTACATATTGACCTTTTCCCTATTTATTTGATCTCCTTGGGATAGAGCCTGCTAACAATAATCCTGGGTCAAAGGTTATGCACAGTTTGATGGTTTTTGATATAATTCCAAAGTGCTTTCCTGAATAGTTGGACTAGATCACAGCTCCACCAACACACCCTCTAGTATTTGCCACCTTAGCCAATTTGATGGGTGTGATGTGGCACCTAAGAATTGTTATAATTTGTATTTTCCTAATTATTAGTGATTTTGAAGATTTTTCACACAGTTATTGATAACTTGGATTTCTTTCTCTGAACAATACCTATTCATTATCCTTTGTCTATTTATCAATTGTGAAATGGCTCTTATTCTCAACAAAGAAATCCCTATTAAACTATCCCTTCAGGTGGTTTTCCAACTTCTACTTTACTGTGGTCCACAATATCAAAATCCCTACCTCTGTGGGCAACTTAATTCTTTTCTTTTTTTCTTTCTTTTTAGTGAGGCAATTGGGGTTAAGTGACTTGCTCAGGGTCACACAGCTAGTAATTGTTAAGTGTCTGAGGCCAGATTTGAACTGAGGTACTCCTGACTCCAGGGCCGGTGCTCTATCCATTGTGCCATCTAGCTGCCCCAACTTAATTCTTTTCTAAAAAGTTTCAATTTTTAAGAAGTTTTTTTTTTGTTATGCTGAGCCAATAGATTTCATTGTTCTAATGTAGTTTTTCCCTTTGAAGCTACTCCCTTTTTCATAGAATAACACTTTATATTTAAAGATAACAATCCCACCCCCTCTCTCCTATACCCTTACCTCCATAAGTATTTTATTCTAGGTTACTAGTTCCTTCATCTGGTCTGCAAATTGCTTTATTTTTAGTTCCTTCCCTACCCTTCCTTGGGTGGTTTTCAATATTTTTTTAGGTCCAGCTTATCTCAGGCCACTTCCCTTCAATGCAATACAATACAATGCAATTCAATTCAATTTTTGTTTATTAAATATGTTTTGTCCAAGTTAGTTTTATAAGCAAAATTTGTGTGATAAACTGAGCCAAGGTGACTTGTTTAAGTCAGCCATGTCTTTTACTCTACAACTTGACAAAAATTTATCCCTTTTTCCCCCTCCTAGACCTCGAATAATTAAAGAGCTGAAATTGATCAGAAAAGAAATAATGGAGGCTCCTTCTCTTCCCCTCCTATGTCACTATAAGCAGATGACTCCACCTATCTTCCTGGATGGTCAGCCCCTCCTGAAGAAGTTTCCTGAGATATTAATAACAGAGAAGTATTTTGTCTCAAGGTCAATGGAACAGTTGAGAGAATACACTCTGATTGGGAAGCCAGCCAATAATTTAGCATTACTAATACTATCTTAGCCTTTGGTGAAGATTCTAATGAGCACACCAGACACTAGAATGACCCACAATGGAAGGTGAGGCGGAGGTGGACTGCATTTGGCTAGAGCAGGATAATTAAAATTAAAATGCCAATGGGGAAAGGAATGAAAAGATTAATTTTTTGAGATGCCTCAGAAGTAACCAGTGGGATTCCAGTGAATTCCATCTTTCAAGAAGTTCTGATAACTTTATGTAATATTTTTACTATCATTCTGGAAGGAAAGGTCTATAATAGCTTTAAAACAATTTGCAAAAGGCTCCAAGTTAGAGGATAATTTCATTTCAGGAGAACGATAGCTATGTGTCTGAATGTGTCAGAAATTAAAGCTGACAGAAATGACAAACAATGATTTACATTAAAGAGAGGCATGGTGATTTATACAGTAAATACATTTTAAAGCAGGAAACAATTTAAAAAGCAAAAGTCAGAGAGTGGCCTCTTATGAGGAAACTGAAATGTTAAGTGACTTATCCAAGGTGACATAGCTAATACACAGGAGAGCTGAGATTCAGTCACAGGTTCTCTGACCCTCAATTCCAAGCTCTTTCCCTATCCTCCTCTAATGGTACAGATTATCCATAGGTTTCTGTCCTGGGTCCATTTCCCTTTCCTTCCTATATTTGGACTCTTGAATATTGTCTATGCTTCCATGAACTTAAGCATCATGTCTAACCGAAACTTCCTCATGTACATTACACCAAATTTTAATCTTTCTTTTTAGGTCTAAACTTGCATGGGCAGCTAGTGGCACAAGGGTAGTGGGCTAGGCCTGGAGTCAGGAAGACCTGAATTCAAATATAGCCTCTGACACTTACTAATTGTGTGACAAGGTTCAAGTCACCTAACCTTTGTTTGCCTCAGTGTCCTTATCTTTAAGATGGAGATAATAATTATATCCCAGGACTGTCATAAGGGGCAAATGGGATAATTGTTAAGCCCAGTGCCTGGCATATTAGTAAGTACTAATATAAATGTTGGCTGTTATTATCACCAGGTGCTTACTCAGCATCTCCTGTTAGAGATTCTGAAAGAGGTGACATGGCCAAAATGGAATTTATTCCCCCTCCCACTCCCCTCTTTATCATGGCCATCCTCTAAACTTCACTAATTCTCTCCCTTACAGTCCATATCTAATCAGTTGTCACATCATATTGATTCTGTCTCCATGATGTCAACAATGTCCCTTGTTCTCTTCACTCACATGGCTCCCATCCTAATTAGGCCCTCTTTATTTCTTGCCTGGACTGCTCTACTATTCTATTCTCTTAGTTGGTCTCCTTGCTTCTATTATCCTCCTTTGTTAATCCATCCTCCACATGACTTCTAAAATAACCTTCCTAAGACACATTTCTACTATAATGTAATTCTTTCTCCAATTACTTTCAATGTCACCCCAATGGCTAGAGAATAAACTACAAATTCCTTAGCTTAGTCATTAAGACTCTTCATAGTATGGTTCCCACCTATCTTTTGAGTCTTATTTCATACTCCTTCCCTTCCATGAGCAGGCACTATGAGGTACCTCCCCATCCTAGCCCCAGCTGGCTCAGGATGGCCCAATTAGAGCAGGCCTTGTCTCCAACCTTCCTGCCAATGGTTCTTATCCCTCCAGGCTGGGCTCTAATTTCCCCTTCATATGAACCCCTGGAAAAAAGGAACACAATCCTAGGCCCACTTCAACCAGCTAGCTGCCTCCCCCCTTCCCAAAAGTGTCTACTTCTAGCACAATTCCCCTCTGCCCTATAGGGTGAACATGGTGGCATGAATGAGCAATTCATCTTGCAGAAACTATTTTCTAGATAAGAAAACAAATAGCCAGAGGGACAAAGCAACTAGTTTCTCTAAATGTTTGTAACTGTCAAAGAAATGGTCTCCAAAATTTTGATGATACCTAGATTATTAAACCATCACCACTACCAAGACCACCACCACCACAACAACAACAATAACATAAGCATATGATGGGAGAGAAAGGGTGTGAATTCCCAATGTGTTCTGCATTGTCATTGCCCAATAGGTACCTGGAAAGACCAATGACCAGAACACAAGAGGAGGATGTTCGGGAGGTTGTACGCCTTAGGAGGGGACAGCATGTGTGTGTTTTCATCTATAATGAAGGGTACTTTTGCTTGTGTTGAGAAAAGTCTCACTATAATGACAGGGAAGGTAGAATGTAACCCATTTTTCACCCTGACTGGTTGATTTTATATCCTTTGGGGTAATACCACAGCTTAACTCCATGCCACAACCTCTGTTTTAGAGGTCACTACTTAGAAGCATTGCCTAAATATAAATTATAATTGCTCTATTTTCCTTTACTAATGCCTTCCTCTGATAATTCTTTGCATCAAGATGACTCTGGGCTTTCCATAGGCTACTACTACATGCTGGACTTGGAGTCAGTAAGATCTGAGTACAGATTCTCAGACACTTACTAGCTATGCAGTCCTGGGTATGTTAATATCTCCATTAACAATAATAGTGATACGGAGTATTTACATGGCACTTTAAATTTTGCATAGCACTTAATATATATCTCATTTTACTTTCTCAACAACTTGAGAGTCAAGTATTATTATCCTTATTTCATAGATGTTGAAAGTGAGTTACAGAAAGGTTAAGCAATTTGTCCAGTCAAGGTCATACAACTTGTGAGTTTCTGAGACCAAATCTGAACTCAGGCCTTCCTGACTCCAGGTCCATAGCTCTAGCCACTACAACACCCACCTGCCTAATTTCAGTAGCCTTATCTATAAAATAGGGATAATAACCTACCTTATAAAGCTGTTGTGAAGATCAAATGAGATAATATATGCAAAATACTTGAAAATCTTAAAGCATTTTCTATATATGTTTATATACATATATGTATATATACATATACATATACATGTGTGTGTATATATACGCACACATATATGAATTTTTATCACCTTCAATTCTGTTCAAGTAGAAGTAAAGCTCCATCAGGCCACACCAAACAGGAAAAGCTTTAAATACAGAATTATTGACAGACTTCACATAAGTTTCTGAAGCCTATTCTAGCTAAGCTCCATTAAAATCATGATCTAGTTGGCTTCTGGGTGATATTTTTTGGACAGGGCAACTCTCAAAAAAAGCCTAAGTTAAAAGAGATTGAGATCTGCCTTGGTGGAGGAAATATCCATATCACTATAATTAGAAGTTCTTGAGTTATTTTTAATTTGACTGGAATCCCACAGTAAGTTAGGGACAGCCTCTTAGGTTTCTTTTGCTGCATCCATCCCTCTCTCCAACATGTTAATGACACTTATTGTTCCAAAGAGCTATACCTCGTGAATGGAATAGAATTCACTGCAAATCTCTTCGAACAGACAAGGATTTATTAAGAACCTACTATGTGTAATGTACTAGGCTAACCTCTAGGGATATAATGACAAAAAAAATTAATCCTGCCCTTGAGTATCTTATTTGACTGAGACCTTCTCTTTTATATGTCCACTGAGAAATAAATAGCAAGGTAAATGTATAGAGTTTCCAAGCAAAACCCATCTGTCTACCTCCTTCCTGGAAATGGACGAAGTCATGTATTTGGAAAGAAATCCATTCTGAGCCTTGGCTAGCAGTGTAGTAGAGTACAGTAGAGTGTAATGGGAAGAGCATGTATCCAAGACAGAGGATAATAGGATTCTAGTACTTTATTTGCCATTAACTCACCGGGTAACATTAGAAATGTCACTTCACATGTCTCAGTGTCTTTTCTCAACTACAAAATGAGAGGGTTGGACCATAAGGGTCACTAAGGTGCCTTCTACTTCCAACATTCAATTATCTTATGATAATCTTTTATAGACATAATGCCATGCCTGGTCTTTCTTGTGTGTTGCAGTTCTTCCCTATGAAGTGCCCCTGAAAGGCATTACCTTCTTATCTCTACTTTTTGGAATCCCTAGCTTCTCTGAAGGCTTAGCTCTTGTACCATCTCACATGGAATGTCTTTCCTCGTCCTTCTAGTTGTGTTCTCTCACTCCTGAGATCAACATGTACAGATGAATATATTTGTATATTTATTGTTATTTCTCATGATTCATAGTATGAACATAGTGTTGTAAGGACTACAAAGACCTTTACATCTATTATCTCATTAGATCCTCACAACCCTGTGGAACAAGGCGCTATTATTTTCCCTGCTTTACAGATGAGAAAATTGAGGCTGAAACAGATCTAGTCATTTGCCCAGGGTTATATATTTACTAAGTATCAGAGGCAGGATTTGGATGCCAATCATGGGTCCTCAGATTTCCTGACTCCCAAACCCAGTGATCCACTGTCATCTCTGTCACCACAACAAAGCATACCATTCCTTTTCTCTAAGCCTTGAATACAGGCACTGTTTTTCATGTCCTCTCAAAGCTAGGACAAGTGCCTTTCACATAAGCAGACATTTAATAAATTATTTTTATTGGATTCATATAGCTGATTTTGGTGTCATACTAGGTTAAAATAATGAATCAGATGATAACCTTAGCAAATTTCTATGTGACACTAAGCTGGCAGAGAGAGCCAATATGCTAGATCACAGAACTGTAATCCAACGAAAAAATAAAACTGAACAAAATTAAATTACAAAATCAAATTATTGCTAGGGCAACAGGCCAAATCTCAAAACAATAAATTTGATAGTTATAAACATAAAGTGTTATTCTGGGTTCAAAAAATCAATTGCACCAATACAAGATGAAAAAGATGAACACAAAAGGCAGTTCAAATTAAAATACTAGGAGAGTTTAGTGAAAGACATGATTAAAGCATTTACCATGTAATTCAGTAGCCAAAAATGCAGACCTTAAATAACATGGTATACAAACTGAGGAATAGACTGCTCCTCGTATATCCTGGTTGGATCACATTTGGAGATCTTTGCCCAAGTCTGGGTTCTACCCTTAAAGAAGGTCAAGGGTAAACTATTGGGTATTGAAAGAAGAAGAAAAATTATATGTAGATATGAAATGATGTCTGAAGAAATTAAAGATGCTTTGCATCCAGAAGAGAAATGTTACTGGGGACATTGTATCTTCAAGTAGTGCTTTTATCTGGAAGAGCCTTTTTTCTCTATAGTTCTAGATGGCAGAACTAGTGCCTATAGGGCTAAAGTTGTCAAAAGTCTCAGGTTTCAGCTTATCATCAGAAGAGGCAGTATGTAATGCAGCTACAAAAGAAGCAGTGTGGAACAGTGCATAGGGCACTAAACATAAAGCCAAGAAGTCCTGGGCTCAAAATCTGCCTCAGACACTTGTTAGCTGTGTGATCGTTGGCAAATTACTAACCCTCTTCAGGGCTGTTTCATATCTATAAAATAACAAAATTGTCCTCAATGGACGCTAATGTATGTTCCAGATCTAAATCTAGTTTCTCTGTAAGATCTGTGTTTGCAGTCAAAGGACTGGGTTCAAATCACAGGTCCCCTTACTTATTATTCTATTAACCTATCCAGATCGCAATTTCCTTATCTATAAAATGAAGGGTATGGACAAGATGACCTATAATGTGACTATCAGCTCTAAATGTATCATCTTATGTTACCATAATCAGGAATGTGGGATGATTAATCTGTAAGATGGGAAGGCAAAAGTAATAACAAATACCCTTGAGAGGCACCATCTCTCTGCCACTAGCAACTTCCTGCAGTTGCTCAATTAAAAAACAACAACAAAGCAAAACAAAATAACAACCACCACCAAATCTATCCATAGTTTCCAGGCTGTTATTCCTAAATTAGTACTTATACTAGGTACTGTGTCTGTTAATAGGATAATAGAACAGGAGGGTCATGTGAAAACTTTGGGTTGAATAGCCACACAGTTCTAAGGTTATTGGTTTCTTGGGTGTTTATTCTTTTTGTCTCTGAATTTGTGTGGAATTTATATCTTAAGAAATTCTCATGGAGTTTGTCATGATGTAAGTGACTGAAGAACAGTAAGGACTGTGATGTGATGATTCTAGGTTTCCAAAGTCAAGGAAAAAACAAGACCTTGACAATAACTTGGATTCTCTATTCTCTTGAGTGCGCCTGTGCTTGTGGTTATGGAACCTTGGCAATCGAAAGTTGTGATGCCCCTGATGTATGAACTTACTAATAAGAAGAGACAGCCAATGAGGAAATGGATTGCCTCAGAGGTTAGTGGTTTCCTCCATTACTGCAGGTATTTAGGCAAAATCCAGATGGCCACTTTTTGGATATGTTGTAGAAAAAAATTCATGCTTAGATAAAGGTTGGGCAATATAACCTCAAAGTTCTCACTTCCAACTCTATGATTCTGATGTTCAATGATTGCTTATACATATGGTTCTAATATGTATCCTAGGTTTACTCTCCCTATTTCCTGTTCTCAGAGCCTTCCAGTGACAGACAGGATCATTTCAAACTGTTAGTGCTAAACCCAATTCTTTCCAAACACCTGGGGTGTTCTGACATGCAAGACTACAAAGCTATTGTGTGGAATAATTCAAAAATTAGAGACCAATCCAAGTGATCATTTTGCCATCTGGAGAAGAAGAAGAAGGTAGAGAAAGGCCCCAAATACTGAGCAGTGAAACAAATTACAGATGCCCATGGATTGCAGTAGAGAAAAACTAGGTTCCCATATAACTTCCCTCAACCTCTAGAAATCAGGATCAAGGAGGCTCTTAGTATTAGACATTAACAGACCATCCAACAACCAGGAAATGCAAAGAAGACTAAGGGGCTGCCTTACTAATATATCAAGCTGAATCACCACTTTAGGCAACACAGGCAATAAAGTACATCATCTACCACCTAATAGCCTTTGGAACAGTGATTGCTAATGTGCAATTTTGAGTTCTGGGAGAAAGAAAAAACAATATATATGCATATGATCAATTTCCCTAAATCTATTAGGCACAAAAGAAAAATGCTAGAGGCAGATTTAAGATTGATATAAAAGGAAAATTCATAACAATTATAGTTTTCTTAAAGTAGGATGGGTTCCTTTGGGAAGTGGTGGGTTTCTTTTCACTAAAGGTCATCAAGCAAAGGCTAGAGAACCACTTGTCATAGATGTTAGACAGGCCATTCTTGTTCAGATCTGAGTAAAGCTAGATGGTCTCAGATTAAATGATTTTATAATATGTAAATATAAATATATAATATTCAAACACATATATGTGTATATTTTGTGAATATATACACATATATGTATGCATGCATATATGTACATATGTATGTATGAATAGTACCCACATCCTGAGAGGTGACAGATTGAAGATAAAGAAAAAGACATACATTTTTGGAAATGGTGAATGTATGATTCATTTTGCTTCACTATATTAATTGTAATGGACTTTTTTCTTTCAGTTTTTAATTAGTTAAGGAGAAGAAATGGAAAGAGTTGACAATAGTGATTCCCCCCAAAAGAGGAATGCTGAAATATTTTAAATGCATACAAGAAAACTAAAATAAAGTTCAGTAGGAAACCTAGAGAAGTGGAACATTCTTGCAAGTAATGTGTAGAAATTATTCAATATATTAAAAAATGATATGAAATTGTGATACATAGCTTAATATATCTTTTTGTGGCTTGAGTGTATATGTAAATGTTCTTTTTGGTGTTAAAGTATTGAATAAAGCAAAATTTAAAGGAAAAATAGGTAAGACTGTTCTATACTCATGAAACTTAAAATTTAGCAAACACAAAATTATTATAATATATATGGTAGGAATATTAGAAAGGTGTCAGAAAATGTTATCTGAGATCTGCAGAGGGGAAGGTCATTACTGTTGGTGAATGGGCATTTAAAAAAAACTTTGTAGAGCAGATATGATCTTCAAGAACGAGCAGGAATTCAACACATGAAAAAAGCAGAAGAAAGCCATTGATAGTATAGGAAAAGACCTAAGAAAACCCATGGAGACAATATATTTGCTACATAACAAGTGATATTTGGGCAGGAGCAAGTTATCCGTTTAACCTAGATAACAGAGAAGATAAGAAGGAGCAATAGGAGGCAGGTGGATTAAAATTGTAGAAGGCTTTGAATGCCACACAAGAGTTTGAATTTTATTCTTAGCCAACATGCAATGAATATTTTTGTGCATGGTTGTGATGTAACTAGAAATATATA
The DNA here is from genome assembly GCF_019393635.1 of Dromiciops gliroides. Lineage (NCBI taxonomy): Eukaryota > Metazoa > Chordata > Mammalia > Microbiotheria > Microbiotheriidae > Dromiciops > Dromiciops gliroides. Next base: position 88,971,764 of record NC_057861.1, on the reverse strand, counting down.
TATATATATATATATATATGTATATATATATATACATACATATATATATAAATGACAACTCTTGTGTGATGTATTGTTATATTCCAACTAGGGTAACTTTGACAAGGCAGAGAATAAACTACCAATCTAGTTATTCTTGATTCTTCCCACAAATTGAGTATAGCAAGGGAAATGAGGTAATACTTAAAACCAAAGGATAATCTTGAAATTATGGCTTTGTTATTAGTCTGTCTGTCTGTCTCCACCCCCAGAAATATTTTACTAAAAAAGATGCTTTGCAAATAAAGTGACTAAAATGCCCATACTCCAATACAGAAATTTTCACTGCTAGGTGTATATATACCCCAAGGAAATCAATGACAAAAAGAAAGATTCGATATACACCTCCATATTTATAGCAGCACTTTTTGAGATTGCAAAGAATTGCAAAGTCCATCAATTGGGGAATGGCTAAACTAGATTTGTTATATAAATGTAATGAGATATTACTATGCTGTAAGAAATAATGAATGTGATGAATACAGAAAAGCATGAAAACACATGAAATGATGCCAAGTAAACAGAAGCAGCAAGACAATATGCAAAACAATATAAATGTAAAGAATAACTGTCACAAAACATCAAAAATAATATTATGGAAATATAAAAAATGGTACCCAAGAAGAGAAATGAGAAGGCAACTTCCCTTACTCCTTTAAAAAAGGGTTTCTGTTGGTATGGAACTTTGCATAACATCAAATTTTATCACTATATCAATCAGATTTCCTGACTTTTTCTCTTCCTTTTTATTTTAAAAAAATATTTTGTGTTATAAAGGATAACTCCTCTGGGAGTGAGGAAAGGAATGGATACAGGAAAAATTTAAATGATGTAAAAAGATATCAATAAAATACATTAAAAGCAAAAATACATCTAGTGTTAGTGGTGCTTGACATATATGTGTGTGTTGGCATACTTGGGGAAGTCGGCTTAGTTCAGAAAGAAGCAATTGATGGAGTAAGGGAATGGGTATTAGCCCAGAAGAATTTGGCGAAGGAAAAGAAAATGAACTTAGATATGTAAACTGATTTCAATCACAATCTTCAAAATAAATAATATTAATGTTATGTATTTTGCAAGCATTAGTGCTCTACCCTATTACAATGTAAGCTTCTTGTGAGCAAAAATTTTCATTCTTTTTTTTAACTTGCATTGCCTGTACCCAGTATAGTACCAGGTATGTTGTGAGTACTTCATAAATATTAGCAATTGATTGATTGATAGACATGTTAATTAATACTTGAATTTGGCTAGTACGTAGAAACTATACCTCATTGAAGACACAATGTTAGACCTAAGATACTTTAAAACACAGGAAGTTGGAAAAATGAATATAGAATGCTGGAGATGAAAATGACTTTGGAACATAGGACATTAGAAGGAATCTTTAGAAGTGTAACGATTGGAATGACGCCACCTGCTGGAGACTTACTGTAGAAGAGTTGTGCCCATGAAGCGAAGGTCTTTGAGGGCAAGACCAGGAGTCTTTTCTTTGGCGTCACGAAGTGACGCGGGCTAGTGGGAGGAGGAAGGAAGAGACTGGCGCTCAGTCTCGCGCTCTTTCCTGAGGATGCTGGTGGAGAGGGGAGCTAGAAATGTGCTCTCCCTTTAATAGATAGGAATCTAGGCCTTTTCTTCTCTCTTTACCAAACTCTTATTCTCCTTAATAAATGCTTAAAAGTCTAAATCTTGCTAAAGCTTATAATTTATTGGCGACCACTCATTAGATATTTTAGACAGTTTAGCTAGAATTTTAGCCCTTAACAGAAGATAGACTCTTCTATGTGTTTAGGACATAAAATCTTTAGAAGGAATCTTTTTGCTCTAAAATTGTAATAGAAGAAGATAATCATGTTTAACCCATCCATCACATTTTATAAATAAATGCATTGAGATCCAGAGAGGGAAAACAATTTGTGCCCAAATAAGCACAGTTAACAAATCAAATCTTATTCTACACTCCATGCTCTTTCTATAACCCCCTAACTACTTTCTGCTACCCTATAAGAGAATTATCTTCCAAAGTACCTTCTCGGTTTTGAGTTTTATAAATAAGTGGCAAAGGTAAGAAAGCCATTTATGAAATCACAATTCTTAAGCCAATTTATTTTTGCAAAACCACACTGTAGAAGAGAAAATTTATTCTTCATTTATTTCAAACAGGCTATTTGAATTTGGGAAAAAATAAAACAACCAACAACCCTCAAAATATCTTTGAAATGATGAGAAGCTAAAAACATTTCCCAAATTAGGAATATTTAAATTTGCAACAGAAAACCTTTACTGTTGTCTGTGTTATTTAAAAGAAGCTACTAGTGGGAGACATTCCTTTACTATAATAGGAATTATGTTGTTGCTGTTTTTCAAAATTAATTTTGATTTAGCAAAGATCTATTGAGTTTCTCCTATGTGCTCACCACAATGCTAGGTATTCTTGGGATATAAAAGAGAAATATGACAAAAACCTTGTCTTCAAGGAAAAAATATCATGTGGTGGGAAACAAGATTAATTTAACACACAAAACTAAGTCACACAAAATAATATATATTAAATGGAGAAACTGAATTAATGAAGTTCTTAGTAAGGAAGACTTAGAAAATATGTTTCTTGGGAAGTCAGAAAGGTGCCAAAATAACATTTGAAGACCATAGATAAGATGAGAATCAAGCTATAGTATAATGGATGGAGGTTCATTTAGAAAAATAGTATGAAATCTAGTACTTGGGATGAGGTGAGTTCTGATGTCATGATTTTACCTCTGACATTTACTAGCTTACATAATCATGGGAAAAACATGGTACCATGAAAAGAACATTGGATTTGGAATCAGATGATATTATTATGAGTCCCATCACTATTATTTACTAGCTGTGTGACCTTAGGGAAGTTACTTAACCTTTCTGTCCTTCAGTCCACTTGTAAAATGAAAGGGTTGAACTTGATGGCCTCTAAACTGTTTTATAACTCTAAATCTTTAATTATATTATCCTGTTTCCTGAAGTCACTAAACCTTTTTTTGCTTCTGTTTTCCCACAAAGATCCAGCATGGCTTCAACAAGAAATGGTCGTAACAGATAAATCTAATTTCCCTTTTGAGAAGGTGTCTAGATTATTTGATCATAGAATTTTCTAGACATAGTCAACCTAGATTTCAGCACAGCTTTTGACAAGGTTATTTATAGTCTTTTTTTTTTTTTTTTTTTTTTTTAGTGAGGCAAGTGGGGTTAAGTGACTTGCCTAGGGTCACACAGCTAGTAAGTGTTAAGTGTCTGAGGCCGGATTTGAACTCAGATACTCCTGAATCCAGGGCCGGTGCTTTATCCACTGCGCCATCTAGCTGCCCCTATTTATAGTCTTCTTATAGGCAATATGAATGGTCATAAGTGAGAAGATACTATAGTTAAAAGGAAATTGACTGGTCGAATGTTCATACTCATAGATTAGGCATTAATAATGTCAGCATAGAAAGAAATATCTTGACATTCATCCCTGTCCCTGTGCTGAGCGACATTTTTTTTCAATGACTTTGATGAAGATAGCTGGAATACGAGTCAGATTTTAAGATGACATGAAGCTGGCAGGAAGAGTAACAAAATTCAATGGATGATGGAGTTAGGAGGATTCAAAAAGATCTTGACAGATTAGAATGATAAATTGAACCTAAGAAGATGACCTGTAGTAGACATAATGCTTATGTCCTACATTTGAGGTTGAAAAAAATCACTTTCTCAATTATGGAATGAAGGGAAAGGTAAATATACAATCATTCACATGGAAAAAAGCCCCAATGTTTTAGTAGATTTAAAATTCAATATGTGTCAATAATGACAAAGGAGCAAAAATAGCTGATGCAATCTTTGGCTGCATTAAGCAAGGCTTGGTTTTCAGGACTAGAAAGAGAAAGTTCTACTATCTTCTGCCTTTGGTCAGATCACACCTATTTTACTGTGTTTTATTCTAGACACCACTTTTTAGGAAGGATATTGATAAGTATGGACTAATCTATAATAGGAAGATGACCAGAATAGTGAGAGTACCAACGATCGTGCTATCTGAGGACTAGTCAAAGGAATTGGATATGTTTAGCTTGCAAAAAGAATTAGGTAGGACAGCTGAACTAAGGTGAAATATCTTGGCCTGTTGTGTGGGAGAGGCAACAGATGTGTTCTTCATTGCCCCAGAAGTTAGAACTAGAAGCAAGAAGTTGAAACTTCATAGAGAAAGATTTAGGCTTAATAGAATCAGGAAAAGACAATAACAAAAACAACTTCCTGACAACTATGGCTAAGGAAAACTGTAAGAAGTGACTTCAGGAAGTAGTGAGTACCCATCTTTGAAGGTCTTTAAGCAGACACCAGAGGACCATGTGTTCTAAATCTATAGAGGGTACTTCTGTTTAGGGATCGGTTGTACTACTTGTCTTCTATGGTGCCTTCCAACTAAGATTCTGTATTTATCAGTAGATACATGGCTAGGAAGGGTCAGATTTAGGATTCAAAACCAGGTCTCCAAACTCCAAATCTATTGTCCTTTTCAATATGTCAAACCACTCCAAAATATGTGGTCACACACCTTTTTCTTTTTTTCCTCATAAAAAGTATTTTATTATTTCCCAGTTACATGTAGAGATAGTTTTCAACATTTGTTTTTATAAGATTTCTAACTTCAAATTTTCCTCCCTCCCTGCATACCCTCTCCCCTCCCCAAGATCTGTTGTAAATCTTAAATCTTTTTTCCACTATGAACCGAGTAGACTATCAACATCTGTCTAACTAGCTTACTTGAATTGATTTCTATGTGTGCAAATCTCTGAGACAAAGACAACTGCTCCAATTTCCTATAATGTACTCTAAAAGAAAGTCCAATAGACAAGTCCATGAACCATCCATATTGTAAAAATTGGAATGATGCCACCTACTGGAAACTTACTGTAGGAAAGCACCACCATGAGGAGAAGGCCTCTGAGGGCAAGGCCATGTGGCTTTTCTTTGGCATCAGGAAGTGATGTTTGCTTGTGGGTAGAAGAGGGGGCGAGGCTGACGCTCTCGGTCTCTTTCACCAGGACTCTCGTGGGGAGTGGAGCAGAACTGTAGTTCCCCGAGATAGATAGATGAATCTAGGTCTCTCTCTTTACCAAATTCTTATTCTTCTTAATAAATGTTTAAAAGTCTAAACTCTTGCTAAATCTTATAATTTATTGGTGACCACTCATTAGATATTTTAGACAGACTAGCTAGAATCTTAGCCCCTTACAATATCAAGGAATCACTTGCAGGGGTGCAGTTGTGATTCTCAGACCCCAAAGGATAAGAGAGCAATCCTTTGGGCTGCACATTGATTAATAAAGATGAGGTATTCATTTATAGAGTCAGCATGGCATTGTGGAAAGGACACAGGACTTGGATGCAAAAGATATGTAGGTTCCAGTTTTACTTTTGCTACTTCTCCTGTTTCAACTTGGCTAAGTCATTTAGCTAGTCTAGGCCCCATTAGAAAATGAAACAGTTGTACAAAATGAAAAGGAAGCAGTGTTCGTGATATCTATGCCTTTTTGCATTAATAATGTTTAATGCTGTTTTTTCTGTTATAATTTCAGATAATAGCTGGGTGGCAATTTTCTATAAACTGTATTTTTTCCACCCAATTAAACTACTATGAAAATTAATGCTTGCAATTGTCCAATTCTAAATGTAGCAATATAAGTTGAGAAGATTACGTGAATTACAGAAATAGGCATTTTTAAGTAGCAACTAATAACATGTTGGTATTTGGCTTTCACACACAATTTCAGAACAAGGTACCCCTATGTAAGGCTTTATAGTTATTTATCCATAGTATAGTAGAAGCAAGTCCTATTAAAGTATGGATTAACCTTCACAACCTCAAAATTTTCTTTCAACTTTCAGATTTTAGGAGCCCAAGATTCTATGTTTGGGCCCTGGTTATGGACTTGTAAACTTCACAATATTGGATAAGTCCTATTTCCCCTTCATTGAGACTGTTTCCTTATCTGTAAAATTAGTGTAGGACCACAGACTACATTTCTCTTTGAAATTTTAGAAGGATCTATCAAGATAATCATATAACTCAAATCACTTTACCTGATATAATGTAAGATTCTAAGATTTTATGGTTTTATTACTTTATAATTAAGTTCATTAAAATGGAAATAACGCTAGATTTGAAGTTAGGAGACCTGAGTTAAAATGCTCACTTTGATATTCACTAGTTTTTGTTGGTTGGTTGGTTGGTTTTTTAACCATGAAAATCAGTTAACCTTTTTGAGTCTCAGTTTCCTAGTACCACAAAATGGTAATAATAAACTGTTGTTATGACGAAAGGGTTTTGCAAACATTAAATTGCCGAGGGAACATGTGATAGTATAACCTTTAATCATTATATAATGTGAATTGCTGTTATTAAGAAAGATAATGAGTTTAAATTGTTTTGTACTTACAAAGGACTATTTAAATTTTCAATTCATTTCAAGATTTATTCAGTATCATATATGCATGTATATATGTATGTATATACACATACATGTATACCTATATAAACATACATATATGTATACATGTGTGTGTGTGTATATGTACCCTCCAGAGAGTAGGGTAGTGGTGAGAAGGAACATAGAAAACTATATGCCCAGACTATCTCCCAGGAGCTTCTCTCTCTTCCTGAAGGGTTATTTGTGGCTTACTAGGGCAATTTCCCAGTATAAGGCAGTTTCAGAGGTCCAAAGCACTGCTCTCAGAGAATAAGACAGGAGGGTGAGGGTGGCGTTTCATTTCACAGTTCCAAGAAAGTCCTCTTCCTTGGGGAGCCTGGTTGACATAGATGGAGAGATTGGGGTAACAATAACATAGAGTCCTAACACCATGGATGCTCCCATTCATAGATGAGGAAGAGGCTAGATAGAGGAAGGGTTCAGACAGAGAAGTTGAAATGATGCCAACCACTCAGGAAATACCACTCACCCTCCTGGCCACTGTATACTTTATATTATCATGCATTTTTACTAGGGGAAAATATCTACCCATCTGTCATCTACTTATTTATGTGCACATATGAATATAAGGGCATTATACAACTGCAATTATCTAAATAATGGAGGAAGAAAGGTCTACTTAAACACTCAATGAAAAGTGTTTTGGTTTGGGTTTAAAGAGGCCTGAATTTGAATCCCAGCTCCAATATGTGTTACTTGTGTGAACTTGGGCATTTTATCTATTCCCCCCAGTCTCAGTTGTTTCCTCATATATAGACAAAAAGTTGGACTGAATCTAGATATTCTCATCAGTAACTATCACTTTTCTCCTCTGTTCATTCTTTCCTGTTCACCAGTATCATTCAGGCTCCTTGAAGGAAGATATTGTATTAATGATCTATGTGTGTGTGTGTGTGTGTGTGTGTGTGTGTGTGTGTGTGTGTGTGTGTTTGTGTACCTCTGTATGTGTATATTAGAGAAAGACAAGAGTATAGAGGCTATATGTTATATAAACATATATACTGTATATATAAAAACTTTTTTACATATAAATGTAGGTATATATAGATATACATATGTATGTATGCATATACATATATATACACACATACACACTTGCATGTATCCATCCATCGATACATCCATACATACATACATATACACAAATACATGATATACATAGTCTCTTCCTTTAAGGAGCCCAAATTACACTGAAAGTAGGGGAGAATCTAGTATATACATTTATGTGAATGGTAGCCACTGATGGGGGCAAACAGGTCATTAGGACAAACCATTTAGGAATATTTGAGGTAGGAGAGAATGCTTTTAGCATCAGAATAGTTTATTCAAGCAAGGAGTTTCATCTCATCTCATTTTGTTAGTTCGAAGTAATGAAGTAATTAAAAAGTAATTCTTAATGATAGGAATGTCATGTCCATTTCAGGCTGGTAATCATGGGTTCATGAAAGAACCTCAGATACTATCTACATTCTAATACAATCCCTTCATCTATAAATAATGAAAATTAAAATGTATTTGCCTAAGTTCAAAAAGTAATAAATATTAAAGCTGAGACTCAAATTCAGACCCTAACCTCTGAACCAAAACACTTTATTCTCTACCTGTTGCCTCTACTAGAACAATTAATAGATGTTTAACTATACCATCTATTTCCATTGTTCAGAAAATTGTAGATATATAGGCCTTCAAAGTCGTTGCTAACCATTTCCCAGGTCCCTTCCTGATAATCACAGGATTACAGATTCAGAGCTGAAGGGAACCTCTGATAGTGTAAGAGAATAATTTTGAACAACTTCTGCTATTTGCAAATTATATATCCTACAGATGATCTCTTTCTTTAACAGTTCACTTGGCTCATCCTGAACATTGATTAGTATTTACTATGGGAGCAGATTAGAATCACCAGGGGAGATAATGTAGAGAGAGAAATGAGGTCATGATTACAGATCTCCTCTGATCTCCCTTTAGTCTATCCTTAGAGAGGTATGCTTGTATTCACAGTTTAAAGCATCAGTGAAAACTCTTATACTTCTTCCTTTTAAATATCAACTCTCCCCTCCTACAGAATATAAAAAAGTAGCCTGAGATTCTCTGGAAAACAATCAGGCTCAATTCTTTCCTCTCACAATCATCAAATAAGGGATCCTGCTAAATGTTCTACAGTCTGTTCACCTCCATGGAGAGGTGAAGGAAGAATAATCCACACCATTTCCCATACTGTGTGTAGGTAGCAGACATGCCCTAAACATCAGCTCTAATGAGTTTGAGTCTTTATAATTATATCCCAGCCCTAGACAAGGGAGATGAAATCTGAGACAAATGATGTATTTAAAAGGTGTTGTGAATTAAATAGAGTGAAGAGAACAATTTTCACAATGCTTTGAAAGAGCAACATGGAAAGAACTCAGAATTCTGTTCACTGCATTACAGTGGACTGATAGCAGAATACATAACGTCATTCCACTTGATGGGCTAGTGGTAGATTATAGGTGAATACTGAGATATACATTAGCAAGCATCACCAATATATTAGTATGTTTTGCTTACCTGTATTTTTCTATTACAAGAAAGGATTCTATTGGGTTCTGGAGTTCATCACTAAGAAGTGATAGCAATGTTTAAAAAAATTAAACCTTTTAAAATGTGATCCAGAGAACATATACATATTGGGAAAAAATAAAACAAAAAGGAGACTCAATGTCAGATAACCTGGATGCTCCTGTGCACTTTGCATTGAACTTCTTGTGTAGTAGTATGTAGATCACTTCCTCACTTGTTAACATGAGGGTTATGGTCTCTAAAATCCATTTCAGCTCTACATCAAGAAACCTAAAATCCTATGCCCTCCATTTAATCAATTTCCTTCCTAAACTTTGGTACACAGAGCTGAATACAAGAGACCAGATGTAGTCCTACTAGGATAGCGATACTATAATTTCCTTCTTAGATCTCTTATAGTTTTGAATTGCATTAGCTTTCATAGCTGTTATGTCACACAGCTGACTGATATCAAGTTTGTAGTTCACCAAAGCCTCCAGGTCTTTTGCAGCCAAACCGATTAGCAGACACTACCTGTCTATGCTTAGGTGGGAAAGAATTTTTAGCAAGTAGAATAGAAATAGCAAGTATAGGGGAAAAGGTTATTGTACAATAGTTGTTACTAAAAGTTGTCTAGCTAAGGATGGATAGCCACCAGCTGGGGGTGCTGCAGAGGACGTTCCCATTTCAAATAAGAGTTAGACTAGATCAGGGAATCATAACCTGGGATACATGAACTAGGCAGATAGTTTTCAGGTGTGCCCATAACCAAAAAAATCATCACTCTGTGGCCACAACTTGGTGATGAGCCACTATAAATATAGGTAGACCAGCACTCCCAATAACAGACATGCTTAGTGATTTGTGACTAATAACTTTTTAAATGCCCTACTGCTAGTTACAATGATGGTGATAATGGTAATCTATTCAGTCAGTGCTCTGTAGAAACCATACAATTTTCTCATCTAGAACTCTCAAGTCCAGTCATGAACATATGGGCAAATATAGTTTGTTTCTGATACTCCCCCCCCCCGCCCGCTAGTTAATTATCAACCCAAGCTATTTGTTTTGCTATTTTTTATTTTTATTGTCTGTTTGCACACTCTTAAAAATCATAATGCCTGCTTCAGCTGATATCATAGTGACCAAGGTCATTCATCTCTAGGACAATACCAACTTGCCTGCTTCACTAATGAGTCAAAGTGAAATATGATTCATTCTTACTCAGATCAAAGATTTTTATTTTGGGAGCTGAAGAAAAAAATTTAAAGAGCCTTTTGGGTTTGGGTGGAAAATAAATACTCAAAGTTCTCGGTACAAATGTTTCAGCATTTGTTATTCCTCTCCTAAATTGTCACCATAGTTTGGTTTAAAAGTTTTATTTTGCTTAGATTTGCTCAAAAATATGAGGCAGAGGGTGGTTAAGTGACTTTCCCATGTCAACATGGCTTGTTGATGGCAGAACCAGGGCTGGGACTTGGCCTCCCAGCCCTGTACTCTCTCTCTAGGAAGTATGTGACTCTCCATATTTTGCAAAGCATGATGTTCCCTAAACTGACCCCTATTTATTAAGGGAAGAAAGTCTTCAACACCCTTAATACCAAAAACACTTTGTTGACTTGATTTGAAATTCAAAAAGTCAGACACACAACTAGCATATCTTATATAGCCTTCTGTCTGTCCTGGTACAATTAGCATCCATATAAAAAAGCATTTATCAAAATTTTTCTTTGTTCATTTTGTTTTGTTTTAGCAAGGACACTGTTCTAACTACTGTTACAGATATTAATAAGCACATCATGGGATATCTTTACTGAATGGATGTAGAGATTATTTAAATAATCAGAGTAGAAAGTTAAGTGGTATAACTGAAAAAGTTCTGGGTTAGGAGCCAAGTGACCTGGGTTCTAGTCTCAGTAATTCATCATGCGTCTTTGAGCAAGTCCCTTCTTCACTCTGAGTTTCCATGTCCTCATCCATAAAATGATAATGTCTAAGGTATCCTCTTGCTTGAGAATTCCATAAATCTATAAGTCTGAATACATAAAAAGATAAATAGCATAGAAAGTCACATAAGTTAAGTGCCTAGTGAATGGTAAGACTGAACTTGCTGAAGGTCACACGGCTTATAAATAACAGAGCAACTCCCTAGTGCATGAAGACTGGAAACAACAATATTATGAGACCAAATTCTATAACAGCTACACATATCATGACACTTCTAGTTCATCATATTTTCCTTAGGCAACATTTTCAATTTCTTAATGAAAAGAAGAAAGAGAAAAAAGATATAAAGACTCTTGATACCAAGAGAGTACATGTGCTTTTATTCAAGGATTTCCAATTCTGCATTAAGGTTAACACCATTTTCCCTTAGAAGACTTCCTGAAATGGACCCAGGGACCCATGGATCATGTTGGGGTAGAGGGATGGAGACACAATTCAACACAAGTAGATATTCAACTTACCCGCTGTCCTTGAGAACCAGGAAGTCCTTCTTTGCCTTCAGAACCCATTGGACCCTTTAGGAAGGAAAATAGGAAATAATAATAGAAAAATAAACAGGGGTATACAAATATATACATATATAGTATACATTATATATGTGCTTTGAATTCACATTTCATTTTTTTTGTTTTTTTTTAACATTTCAGTCCTGGATGAACAAGTAAATGCTATCCTCCTGTAAATGAGAAAACTGAATAACAAGGCATTAACAAAATGAAATTTGATATGGATAAATGTTAAGTTCTACTCTTTGGTTCAAATAACCAACTACAAGATCAGGGAGCCCCAGATAGAAAACTATTAATCTGTAACAGATTATGAGGTTTCATTGGAATGAAAGCTAAATATGAGGCTGTATGAAGAGTGGTAGAATATGCATCACAGGAAGGAAGAATAGCATCACACTATCCACATCAAACTATATCTGGGGTATGGAATTCAGTTATGGATTCAATTTAGCAAGGACACTTTAAATCAGGTGGGACGAGAACTAGGAACAGATGATGATTGGTTAAAAGAATTGGTCCTGTTTAGTCTAAAGTTGTTGTTGTTGTTTGTCTTTTGTTCTTGAAGAGGACCATGACAGCAGGAGGTGATGTCATGACTTGCAGTGACCTGGATTTAAGTAAGGGAAGGGCTGTGCAAGGTCACCAACCTCACTTTCTCCTCGAGAGCTATCTGGGTCTAGTGACAAGATATACATCAGGATGACTGGAAATAACCTTGGATGTTTAAGGCAATTGGGGTTAAGTGACTAGCTAGTAACTGAGGTGAGATTTGAATTCAGGTCCTCTTGACTTCAGGCCAGTGCTCTATCTACTGCACCACCTAGACACACTGTTTAGCCTGGAGAAGCAAAAATGGAGGGAGAGCATGACAGCTCCTTTCAAGTATTTGAAGGACCAACATGAAAAAGATGTATCTGCTTAGGGCTAGGGACCACGACTCAGAACAATAGGTAAAAAATTCAGAGAGATGAAATGTCTGCTCACTACAAGAAGGGGGGGAATCTTTCTAACAAATAGAGTTATTTAATTCCACAAATGTTTATTAAATACCTACTTAATAATTCTAAGCTTTGAGAATATAAAGACCAAACAAAAACTTACCCTGTCTCTAAGATATTGTATTAAGCATGTAGCTGGGAGGCTGCACAGATACATGAAGTAATACAGAATAATTGTGGGAAGGAGAGAACACAGACAATTGCAGAGAACAGGAAAGGTTTCAGGTGAGAAGTGACACCTGAGCTTGAAGGAAGTAAGGCATCCAGAGAGGTAAAGTTGAGAAGGGAGCATATTCCAGAACAGAGATGGAAAATAGAATATTAAGTTGAGAACAGTCAGAACGCTAGGTTGGCTAAAACACAGGGATTATGACAGGGAATAATATGAAATAGTATTGAAAAATTAAATGGATACCAGACTATAAAGTGTTTGAGATAGCAGGCTATTAGAATCACTGAGATTTTTGAGCATGGGAATGGGTTGTCTCCTGAGTTGGCGAGTTTGTTATTCGTGGAGGTCTTTAAGAACATGATGGATACATGACTAATGTAGAAATATATTTAATATGATTGTATTGTATAACCTACATCAGATTGCTTGCTGTCTTGGAAACAGGGGAGTGAAATGGGGGGAGAAAAATCTGGAACTCAAAATTTTGCAGAAATGAATGTTGAAAACTACCTTTACATATAATTGGGAAAAAATAAAATACTATTAAGGGGAAAAAAAAAAGATGTTGGGTAACCACTTATGAGGAACAATAAAAAAGTTAATTCCTTCATAGGTATATATTCAACTAGGTAATTACAACTTCCATTTTTATAACACTCTAAAGTTTTCAAGGCACATTACATTTATTATTTCATTTCAGCCTCCCAACTACCCTATGAGATAGATACTGTATGTATCATTATCACATTATAGATCAGGAAACTGAGTCTCAGAAAAGTTAAATGATTTTCCTTGAGTCACAACAGGGGCAAAACCACATAATTATGCCAGTGTGGAGAGCAGAACTGAAAGATGGACATCTCCAAAGAGGGGGTGGGGAGGATTCTTTCCATCGTGTTCAGATGGTTCTATGTGCCTCGCCCTAAACCTCCCTGCTTCCCCTAGAAAAAAACCATTTCAAATAATAACAGTTTTTAAACAGTGAACACTTGGGTTTGAAACTTTCCCGTCATTAAGTACAATCAGATGCAAAGTGTCAGAATTGAATCCAAGTCTCTCCTGATCCAAAGTCTGGTGTTCTTTGTACAATATAATAGTTACCTCTGAGATCCTTTCTAACTGTGAGACTCGTGATTCTTAATTATTCTAGAGCTCCTTTCAATCATTATGTGATATATTTGAAAGTGACCCTCATCAGCATGTGTCTATTTAGCCATGGTGTTTGGGAAAAGAGAGAACAAAACATGGAGTAAGCATCACAGCAGTGGCATGATAGTAGAGACAGGTGCCACAGTGAGTATTTACTTTTGGTTGAAAGGAATTTTCTCCTTTGTGAGTATCATCTTAAGGGCTGGTCAGACGTTAGGGAAGGGGAACTCATCTGCCAAATTACTTAGTTTTCAAGCATTAATTTTTAAACATGCTCTTAGATGATTATTTCTTATTCCAAAGGCAGCACCCAAGGCTGTGAAATAAGATCAAAGGATTAAGAGACAGATTGAGTATTGATGATAGCATCTATTATAGCCATCTACACTGATATTTAGTTAATTGCCTTCATCATATAAATGAAGAAAATGAAAAGGTGAAGTGACTGACTATGCTATGGTCACACAGGTAGCAAATGGCAGATCTGGTTTTAAATCCTGATTCTCTGACTTTAAATCTAGTCTTTAATAAGAAAGTGCAAACACCTACACTTTAACTGCCCCAGACCATGTTTCACATTCCCTTTAGCTATCTTAAACATCTGACATGCTCCCAGTCTGTACTCTCCTACCTATTTCCACATTTGAGAACAGAAATCCCATTGGTCATTGCTTCTGAAAAGGCATCATGATTGACCTGTTGTTGTTGTTTGCCCATAATTTCTTTTTTTTTTTTAGTGAGACAATTGGGGTTAAGTGACTTGCCCAAGGTCACACAGCTAGTAAATGTTAAGTGTTTGAAACAGGATTTGAACTCAGGTACTCCTGAACTCCAGGGCCAGTGCTCTATCCACTGCACCACCTAGCTGCCCCATCATTTTCAAAGATAGAACAACAACATTCCTACAAGTCCCTACAGCAAACTTCCCTTCCTTGGACACCAGCTCTTTACAATCCTTTATAAGTTTTGCCTACTCTTTCCAGAATTCAATCTCCTTTTGTATTTGAACCCCCAGCACCCAGAACTGAGTAGATGCTGAATGCATTTTCACTTATTCATTTACCCATTTATACCTTCTATGATCATCCCTGCCTTTCTCATTGCACTTGCTGCCTACTGTCTCCTACAGGACATACATAAGAGAGCTGAGAAGCCAGATAGATGGTAAGGTTTAGGAACCTGATAGAAGACAACAAGTGATATGCAACACTGCCCTCCACCCCCACAATTCCAAAGGTGGAAAAACAATTATCTCCCTGCCCTTTGTTATAACTACTAATTGATTAGGAATTATGAACAAAGAAATGAAAATTTTCCATTTCAGCCATCTTTGTCATAGTGCCTGTACTCTGCCTTCGCTATCTCATAGCAGAAATCAGATTTTGAGCCTTGGGGCCTTAATCTGTGTCTCATGTGCTTTTACCTTATGCAGCCTAGTCTCTTTCCCACTCTACACTTCCCAACCCTCTCCAACCCACGCCATTTGTTCTGGCTTTTTCCTCTTCACGTAGGAATGAAGTTTCCTAATTCTGGTGTCCTTTGGTGACTTTTTCCCTTAACTAGCTCAGTCACTAGCCCACTGTTCACTTTCTCAGCCACGTTACTTCACTCAGTTGCTCCCACCCCAACCTAGTCTACTTTTCTCCTCTAGCTCCCTTTTATGTATAGTCTTCTGCTATTAGAATGTAAGCTACTTAAGGGCAGATTTTTAAAAATTAATTGCTTTTTAAAATGCATTTTGTTTTTAATTTATGGAATAAAACAAGCATGTCCGTAACATAACAAAATAAAAAGATAATTCCACAGGAAACTGCAAATCTACTATGTGCAACTTGCCCTTGCTTTCAAATAGACAACAAAATTAACAAGTAAATTTCCTTTTTTTAAAATTCCCCACCCCATACCCTAGAAATGGCTATCATTGGACACAAAAAATTATGTACATATGTAAAATTATTCTTGCATCCTCAGTGATGAGCATAGCACTTGGCACATAGTAAATGTTTAATGACTTTTTATTCATTTATTTGTAGTGACCTTTTATAATCCTAATGAACCATTTGGTCAGATTATTTTATCTAACAACCAAACTTCATCTAATGCCACAGGAAAGCATGGGAATTTCCAAATTAACAAATGAAACTTCTATTTTAAATACTGGAATCCATGCTTTATTTATAGTCAAAGGAAGTGGGTTCAAATTAAGGGTCTGCCACTTACTAACCATATGACTTTGGGTAAGTCAATTAACCTTGTTGGGTTCCTAAGCTGTAAAATGACTGGGTTACACTATATGATCTTTGAGGCTCTTTTAAGCTCTAAACCTGTGAGCATATTGTCAAATCAAATGATCCCTTTGGTCCATTCACTCAATCATTCAAGAAAGTACTTCATAAGCACTAAGTATGGTTCTTATATTGCCAGGCTCTTTGAGAAATAGAAACACAAATTCATGATAACCAGTGCCATCAGAAAATTCACAGAACTTCCCATAGAAATTTGACATGGTCAAAATTAAATAAGATAAAGGGTAGAATGTGGTAAGAGAATACTAGCAGTATAAACAAAATAAAGTTTGATGAAGCAAAGATCATCATTAATTGAAAGCGCCAGATCAGGTTTTCTTGTAGAAATGGCTTTTGGGGTAAGTGTTGGGGCAGGTTGAGGTGGGTGAATATTCTAGGTATAGAGATCAATATAAACAAAGAAGAAGTACAAATGCAAAGGATAAATTGAGGGAACATAAGGTCAACAACTCTGCCTGCCCCTCTCTCTTTGCACATTATACATGTAAGGAAACAGATTCAGAAAAGCACCTAGAAGGTACTGTAATAAAGAGGAAAGAGCCTTGGCTCTGAAGTAAGAGACCCTGGGTTTATGTCTCATCTCTGTCACTTACTATGTGTATAACCTTGGGCACCTCAATATTCCTGGGTCTCAGTTTCCTCAACAATCGAATGAGCAGACTGGGCAAGCTAAACTACAAAGTTCCTTCCAGCTCTAGATTCATGATATTATGTTCCATAAAGTTGCCTAAGGTCAAATGGGTAGTTTGTAGCAGAAGTGGATTTTGTGATTTAAAATATAGTGTTCTCTCTGCTGCTTTTCTCTGGATCTGTTTCCTCATATCAAAAATGTGGGGGTTGGATCATACTATTTTTAAGGTCAGCAATGTGATGCAGTGGATAGATCACTGGACTTAGAGTCAGGAATACCTGATTTCTAATCCAGTCACAGACATTTAATAACTGTACAATCTTGGCAAGTCATTTAACCTCCATTTGCCTCAGTTTCTTGAGCTATAAAAGAAAAATAATGATAGCATTTACCTCACAGAGTTGTTGTGAGGATAAAACATCATAATATTTTTAAAGCTTTATGCAAACTTTAAAGTGCCACATAAATGGTAGCTATTACTATTAGCTATTATTATTATTTTTTTTTAGTGAGGCAATTGTGGTTAAGTGACTTGCCCAGGGTCACACAGCTAGTAAGTGTTAAGTGTCTGAGGCTGGATTTGAACTCAGGTACTCCTGACTCCAGGGCTGGTGCTTTATCCACTGCACCACCTAGCTGCCTCACTATTAGCTATTATTAAAGTTTCTGATTCTCCGTCATACACTGGCATTTTTACTCATAGCATAGACTCTTCCTTAGATGAAGGGCTATTAACCCTTTAAAAATATAACCGGAAATCCTTTTCAATAGTTTATTCTTTGTACCCCCTTACTTAGGATCTTAGCCAGTTGGTCTTTATTGGAGATTCCTTTTTTTCTTAAAAACTTATCTGAGAACAGGGGAGGGAAAGTCAACCAGAGGCCTACAAAAGCACCCAGGACACTATTTAAAAGTTTAATTCATTCACCATTTCTTATCCCAGGCTCTGCAACTCTGAAGTGATTTGCTGACCTGTACTTAGCCTCCCTCAAGAAAAAGTCTAAAAATATGTCCACTGATCACTCAGTAAGATAAAGGCAACCCCAAAGTGTTTCCCAAGGTATCTGTGGATAAGTAAGAAAATGTTTTTGTCCTTGAATGATTCAAATGCCTAGGGGATATCTTACCATTGCTATCACACTAACCCTAAAATAGAGTTATAAGAAGGTAGCCTAATCAAAAATATTTACCTAAACTCCTATTTCACTTTCAATTGATACCTGTTGGAAAGAACCCTGCCTCCATTTTTATGTCTCTCTTCCTATAGCCATCCTGATGTGAAGTAAAGAACTCTGAAGAAGTCAAGAGATGTTGGCTCACTCTGAGCCTGGGTATGGTCCTGACCAGGCAGGTGACCCTGGACAATCCTCTCATCCCCTCTACCTTCAGCATCTTCATCTATGAAATGGGAGTAGCACTTCATGGCCTACCTCAAATGGCTTTTGTAAGGATAAAGGACACAGAGGAAATAGTGAAGTGCTATTCAGATGAACCCTTTCCAAATCTGATAATCTCTAATTCCACACAGGAATGCTATAAAGGGAAAATAGATAAGAGCTTTTTGACATCCCTGAAGGATTGAGCTGTATTAGACAGAAACTAAGGGACCTTACAGATAGAAAGAAGTGACTAATATAAAATCATATAACTAGTAAGCAGAGATTCAAAGGATTCAATTCCAAATCTTCTAATTTTAAGCCCGATGTACTTTACTAAATGGAAGGATATGACAGATCAGAATATAAACTCCCTGAGGGCAGAGACTACTCTGCCATTGCGTTCACATCCCAAGTGTTTAGCACAATAGCTGGTATATAGTAAGAGATTAATACTCTGATAAATTGTAATAAACCCACTCATTCTTTGAATGTAAATTGGTTACAAAATAAAATTATACAGACACACACACACAAATAGATATAAAAGCTAAAGTTTGTTTGGATCAGGATGAGAGGAAATTGAATGACTTACTGGTGCTCCTGGAGGACCAGGTAGGCCCTGATGACCACGTGGTCCTGGAGCGCCCTGTTCAAACAATAAGAAATTAAATTAATTAATTAAATAAAAATAAAAAGTGTATTCTGGCGTTCTCCCATTACCAACCTCATCCCAGTGTGTGATCCAAAGATGTTAGGTCCCATAACCCGAGAAGATCATTGGTACAGAGGACTGAAGAAGGAAGAGGTGAGATTACAAATGGCTGTGGCTGGGAGCAGCTAGGTAGCATAGTAGATAAAGCACTGGCTCTGAATTCAGGAGGACCTGAGTTCTAATACAGCCTCAAACACTTGAGACCAGCTATGTGACCCTGGGCAAGTCACTTAACCCTCATTGCCCCGCAAAAAAAAAAAAAAGAAAAGAAAAAAGAAAAAGAAAAAAAAACAAATAGGTGTGGCTATCCTATCTGCTAACTAGATTGCTAGCTCCCTGAGATCAAGAGTCAAATATGAATTTTGCATTTCCTTTAGCACCAATCACTGTGCTCTGAGCATTGAAGGGTCTTAACACATATTTAGTGTGCTGCATTATAAATATTCAGAGTTAACAACATAGGGGTAGGAAAAGAGCTGTCCAGATCTGTCTCCCAAATGAGCAAGGTCAGTACTGAAAGGAAGCTAGGAATAATCTTAGTAGGGCCCAACAGAGTTTACAGCATGGAGGTAAGATGTGTTTCCTTTTGTTCTTTTGTGATCCTAATGCATTTTTGAAGACACTTGTCCATATCAGGACCCTGTCATCAAACACACCTTTCAACCAATGACCAGGTCAAAGTCATTTAGCTCACAATCAGTCTCCTTTACTAATACTATTTCGTGGGGCTAGAATTTCAACCATTATGAAAACAACCCATTTCCTCACCAAGGGCAGATTAAACCATTTCCAGTTTAATCCTGAGTCTTTGCAAACTAATACCCCAGATCATGGTGTTGAGTAAACCACACTGTCAGTTCCTTTCCATTTTCAGAAATAATGTACAAGGGAGAGAGAGCAATTTTCCTTACTTGTTCCCCTTTCAGGCCTTCCTTCTGCACCTGAAAGATAAAACCAGGAATCAGCTAAGGCAAAGGGATTACTATTCTTTTGCAAATTCTAAGTAAGCCCAGGATCCATCAGGATCAAAATCTACTTGTTTTTTCTCTGTTTAGTCCACACAATCACTCCTCTGCTCCACATCTTTGCTTTTATTGTAACCTGAACTAATGAGGTTTCCTTAGATTTTTTTTCACCCTTCTGTGGCTCATTTTTATGACCGTATATATTCCAGGCCAAACAGTGATCAAATCAAAATGAACAACTGCCTTGGATGCTTTTGTGCTAACCTTCTGGTCTCTTATCTGTGTTCTGGCTTCCCTTCCTAACCCTGAAAATTTTCCTTCAGTACACAATCACTTCCATGATACCTTTCCTTAACCCTGAATCTATAGCTCCTTGACCTTCTATTGTTCTTTCCCCCTAAGTACTGTTAAAGCTAAAATTTTAGCTAGTCTGTCTAAAATATCTACTGAGTGGTCACCAATAAATTATAAGCTTTAGTAAGAGTTAGGCTTTTAAGCATTTATTAAGGAGAATAAGAAATTGGTAAAGAGAGAGAGAAAGGCTTACATTCATCTATCTATTAAAGGGAGAGTGCATCTCTAGCTCCGCTCTCTGCCAGAGTCCCCAGGAAAAAGCTCAAGACAGAGCACCAGGCTCCCCCTTCTTCCTCCCACCAGCAAACGTCACTTCCTGATGCCAAAGAAAAGGCATGGTCTTGCCCTCAAAGACCTTCACCTCATGGGCAGAGCTCTTCTACAGTAAGTCTCCAGCAGGTGGCGTCATTCCAATCGTTACAGTACCTAATCTAGATGTTAACACCATTGTCTACTCTCCCCACTCCCAAACAAAGTTGCCAAAAGCTGTTGAAGAGAGTTAAAAATTCATGCTGATTAGGTCCACTACAACTCTATCTTATCTGACTTCAGGCAGACCTTTACTGATGCAAGGTAAACCTTGCATCATATTTATTGACTATCACATTCTCCATATCATCTATTGAAATGTCTAGTCCCTAATTCTACCTCCTCTTTCTTAATTTTATTAGAAAATGGCACAGGACTCCCAAAAGACAAAAATACTTACCACAGAGCCTGGTATACCAGGTGGCCCAGGTGGTCCAACTTCACCCTGTGCAATGGAACATATCATTTGAGAGTAACTTTTGATGTCTCTATTGCATTATATCATTCTTTGCTGAATTGTATGTGAGTGCTTTGCCTCTTCAACAAAACTGTATACCTGACAGCCAAGCACATAGCTCTCTTTTTCTTTCAAAACCCTTGAGTACTGATTAAGATGCTTTCCACTGTGTCACATCCACTCTTTGTTCAGGCCCACAAACTAGTTAAAAGACAAACTAGGAACCAAGCCAAGGCTACTGACTCTATGTTTATTCTACTTGTTAGTGATGTTGTAGAGGGGATTGCTATAGGGGATTGACTTTGGAATAGATCCCTAATGTCTCCTTCCAATGTGAAGAGCTGATGATTCGAAGACTCCCCAATTCTATGCTTATCCAGAGGATAGTAGTCAAAAATTTCAGCTGTCACTAGGATTTGGGGCATGCCAGGCTTCTTGAGAACTGTAAAGAGTAGACCAATATGTCCTTGTAAGTCAAAAAGAAATCAGAGTGCAAAGAATACCTTATAGTGAGCAGGTTGACTTAATGACTTACTTATTTAAAAGTGATTTTTACGGGTATGCAGTGAGTCAAATGACATTATTAACTCAGTCTAAAACTATGGGCCAGTCATAGATTGAGAGCTGGGAGAGACCTCAGAGGCTAATATTCCAAATCTCTTATGTTACATATGAAGAAACTGAAAACCAGGAAGATTAAAGCACTTGACCAAGATCATAGAGGTAGTAAATGTCAAAATTAGGACTTCGTCTTTAAAGCTAGAAGGAACTCTAGTGGTCATCAAGTCACTCAGTTTACAGATGAGGAAAGTGAACCTCTGAGAGGTTAAGCATCAGATCATTAGAATATAAGTTGTTTGGGAATACCAGTAATTTTTGCTTTCTCTTTGTCATTCCATTGCTTATCTTAGTACCTGACACCTAGTAAATATTTAATAAATGTTGATTGATCAGCCAAGGTCAGCCAAGTGGCAGAGAAAAGATCTGATCTCAAGTCTTTGGATTCTAAATTTAGTACCTTTTTATTGTACCACACTGCTTCTCATAATATTGGGCACCTTAGTGTTATTTGTCATATCGGTTTGTAAATGACCTGAATTCTGGGCTTTCCTATGCCACTAACTGTGACCTTTATTAAGTCATTTTCCTTTTTTAAACCTTAGTTTACTTTTATTATGTCTTCTGACTCTGAAATTCTGCAACTGACCAAAGACTATAGATTGTATTAGATAGGATAAAGTCCCTTCTCAAACTCATATTTTGTAATTCCATGATCTTCTCTCAGAGTTAAAGACAGTGAAACTTAATACCTGAAAGTTCCTAGTATGTTTATTTCTCCAGCAAAATTTCTAGAATGACATTAGGAGGCATTTTTCAGCATCTGTTTTATGATAAGCAATAATGCCTCACCTGTTTTCCCAAGTGAGAGGAAGAACTAAAATGTTCAAAATGGCAGAGTGCTTGGAAGTCAATTTGTAAAACAACATTAATGTGGAGTGTAACAGAAACCAGGGTAATTGCCTCTTTGGTTTTCAACCTTCAAGTAGCATTCCCTCTCTACTTAGTGACTCGAAGTGAAATAGCTTCTTTTAGGGTTTTGCTTTCCCTGTCAAGTAACTGCTTAGAGTATATTAAAAACCTGACACCAGCCTGGAGAGGTATCATGAGTCTCTAGGTTTAATAGCTATTTTAAAAATAACAATGTAAGACACATCCCTAAAAATACCTTGTAAGAGCAGTGGATAATTAAACAGAGGTAGAAGGAGACAGGGGGGAGGTTGAAAGAAATGGAAACACTTCCAGTTCCTATTCTTACACTAATGGGATTTTTCTGAGTATATGCTGATAGCAGCTCTACTACTAACCTCCTCATATGCCAACTTGTGGAATGGAGGTGACCCCAGCTTTGCAAAGATCATGTTATTGGACTAGGAGGGTCCAAGTACATGCCTCCAGTGGCCTATGAGGCTATTGTGTGGAGTTCAGTCCACCTGAACAGAAAAGGTTGTCACAAGAAGTTTCGCCACCATGATGTGTGCTTTTGGTTTTGTTTTGCTTTTTTTTTATCAAAAGCAACTCACAGTGGCTGCCTGGAAAGGCATGGGGAGAAGCATGGATAATAATAATTAATCAATTAATATTTAAGTGCCTACTATGTACTAGGCACTGTGCTAAGCACTGGGGATTTGGGGATTTAAAAATAAAAGGCAAAAGACAGTCCTTGACTTCAAGGAGTTTACAATCTAATGGATTAATAATAATAATCATTGTTGTTGTTGTTACATCATTTCAGTGATGTCCAATTATTCATGACCCCATTTGGGGTTTTCTTGGCAAAGATCCTGGAGTTGTTGGCTATTTTTTTCTCCAGTATTTTTTTACAGATGAGGAAAGTGAGGTAAAGAAGTGACTTGCCTAGGGTCACACAGCTAGCAAGTGCCTGAATCCAGATTTGAACTCATGAAGATGAGTCTTCCTGATTCCAAGTGCAGTGTTCTATCTGCTGCTCCACCTAGCTTACTCAAATAATAATATTAGTAATAATAACAATAGAAGTTAAAAAGTGTTTTAGAATTTGTGAAGACTTTCATATTTATGAGACCTCTGTTGGTGGGAAGTATACCAACACCTGGTAAAATGATGGATCTAAGAAATATCAGTGTATGGGGGCAGCTAGGTAGTGCAGTGGATAAAGCATTCACCCTGGATTGAGGAGGACCTGAGTTCAAATCCAGCTTCAGACACTTTATACTTACTAGCTGTGTGACCCTGGGCAAGTCACTTAACCCCAATTGCCTCAAAAAAAGAAGTATCAATGTATGCTAAGAACTGCATGGCTTACATAGGGCATTGGCTCATATATGAATGTAGTTGTTGTCAAGAAAGACATTTTTACTTCCTTCTTCACAATGTTGTAGTGAAAAGATCCTGCTATAAACATTGCTAGAATGGAAATGTGGGATAAAGATTTTTTTTCCCAGTGCCTTATAAATAGTAGGCATTAAATAACTGTCCATGTATATAATAGAATTAGCAATTTGTTTGGGGTCAGAGGGTGCGGGTTCAATCCTCTGCTTAGCCTTTCCTCCTCATGTGGTCTCAAGTAAGTAATTCAGCTACTTGGACCCTAGTTTCCTCATCCATAAAATGAAGGGTTTAGACTAGATGGTTTCTAAAACATCTTTTCATTCTTGATCCTATGAACAATTGCACTGACATCGCTCTTACTGCTTTTAACACAGCTGTATTCATTCTTCAAGGTTCAAAAATTGTACTCTAACCTAGGGGTTTTGATTTTTCAAAGCCTGTCTGTCCGAATGTCTGTGAATCAGCATCATGTGGTAAGAAGAACACTGAGCTAAGAGTCAGCAGACATAGGTTTGGGTTTCAGGTTTTAAATTTACTGGTTGAATAACTATGGCTATATTACTCAACCACTTCAAAGTCCAGTGCTATTTTCCTCATCTGTAAAATGGGATAATACTTCTGGTATTTACTTTAGTGTTTATCTATATCTATATAGATGATAGAGATAGAGAGATATTTAAACATATAATAATTAATTTAATTAATGTAATAATTTAAAGATATATGTATATATATTTAATGCAAAGAATTCATTAAACCTGTTTCACACAAACAAAAAAAGTATTCCATGAGTTGGCTCTACTTACCTTTTCTCCTTGGAGACCAGCCACACCTGGAGGGCCAGGACTACCCTGTAAAAAGGTGAAGATGAAGGAGTAATTTTGTTAGAGCATGAAGGGACTTCAGATCTAAAGACCATCAGCCTTTGCATAAAACCAAAGGTCTCTTATAGCAGAGTGAATCTGTGATCAGACCACAAGGCAGAGAAATAACCCAGAGTGACAAAATTGGGAGCATTGCTGGCATCAGTCAAATGTTACACTTCCCTTTTTACTGAGGTAATAAAGGTTCTGGTCAGTGTGGCATCTGTAGGACTGCCCATTGCTCACTATAAGAATATCTGTCCTCTAATCTCAACTTTGATTTTTAAGATTCCCAATCTAAGTTATTTTTTTTTCTTCTTTCCTCTCCCTGTCTCAGATCACTCAGACAAACCTGAGATCATGACATTATGATAGGGCGGCTGAGAAAGTGGTTATAAATATAAGTATTGACAGATATTTATGAGGCATTACAGTATTTGTAGGCAGAATAGGTACATATCTCTAAATTGTGATGTAAGTGGTACTTAAGCTCTAGCTCCCTTTGGACTAAAATAATTTATCTCTTGGACATCCACATTCCTGAAATTCCCATTGTATTTTCTTCTTTATTTTTTTTTTAATTTGTTTTTTGCGGGGCAATGGGGGTTAAGTGACTTGCCTGGGGTCACACAGCTAGTAAGTGTCAAGTGTCTGAGGCCGGATTTGAACTCAGGTACTCCTGAATCCAGGGCTGGTGCTTTATCCACTGCACCACCTAGCCGCCCCCTTTTCTCCTTTATTTTAAGTTTGCAAGATTGGAAGGGACCATATAGTTCATCAAATCAAACCACTACCTGAAGTTGTAATGCCCTTTATAAAACTCTTAGGTTCACTTATTGGGCAACTTTACTTAAGACAAGTCTTAGAGTGAAAGGGCGAAAGAATTCAGAGACTTATTACCTGGAAAAGAGACAGCAGACTCACACAATCAAGGGAAAGGGTCCAAAAAACTTAAGTGGGATACTTGTGCCATACACCACAGTTGCCACTATTTCTATACACAAAAGGCACTTTCAGCTTAGAGAAAAAAGTCATAATATCTGTCCTGTTCCCACAGTGTTTCTCTCTCTCTCTCTCTCTCTCTCTTTCTTTCTCTTGTTATTTTAGTGGGGCAATGAGGGTTAAGTGACTTGCCCAGGGTTACACAACTAGTAAGTATCAAGTGTATGGAGGCCGGATTTGAACTCAGGTACTCCTTAATCCAGGGCCAGTGTTTTAACCACTTTGATGCCTAGCTGCTTCCCCCCCTCCCCACCCCCAAGGTCTCTCTGGCCCCCTTCTCCTTTCCATCATTCAGCCAAGTGGGAGATTCAGTTCAGAGTTTATATACCTGCTTCCCTTCTTCTCCAGGTTTCCCAGGGAATCCGTCCAGGCCTCGTTCTCCCTGACAAAACAAAGATCAAACAACTGACAATATTGCAACAGAGGACAAAATTCAGTAAACAATATTATAGCCAGAAATCAATGTAACAATCATCTATTAAGCACTCACTATGTCTGTGGCTCTGTCCCAAGTGCTGGAGGAATCATACAGTTTAGAGCAAAGCTTCTTAAACTGTAGCTCACAACCCCATACAAATGGAAGTCTTTGAGGGTACAAATAAATTCCTTTTTGTCTTTGTACCTCTAGGGCCTGATACATATACTAGTTTCTTAATAAATGCTCATTTTATAATTGATTGATTTTGGTTGGTGATAGAAGAAGGCATGTTTACATTGGAAGATTCACTATTGATTGGTTATTGTCAGCAAATAAGTATTTATTAAGCATTTTAGCATGAGTCATGGAGGAGGCCAAAGTGGGGTATGGAGAGGGAGATGAAATTCTCTCCTTGAACTTGGTCTCATGACTTCTCAGGCCTACTGTGTTCAGTGAAATATCTCTTTGGAGCATTGAAGTCAAGTGTACAAAATGTCTTATTTTTTAATTATGCTTGGTGAGAGTC
Source organism: Dromiciops gliroides (assembly GCF_019393635.1). Taxonomy (NCBI): domain Eukaryota; kingdom Metazoa; phylum Chordata; class Mammalia; order Microbiotheria; family Microbiotheriidae; genus Dromiciops; species Dromiciops gliroides. Next base: position 88,945,053 of record NC_057861.1, on the reverse strand, counting down.
TTGGTCTGGGTGTCAGATTATCTAGGTTCTAATTCTAGCTGGACCATTCACTTTCTTTTTTTGTTTGTTTGTTTTCAGGAGCAGTGAGGGTTGTGACTTGCCAAGGGTCAAGGGTCAAGTGTCAAGTGTCAAGTGTTTGAGGCCAGATTTAAACTCTAGTCCTCCGGAATCAAAGGCTGGTGCTTTATCCACTGTGATACCTAGTTGCCCCTGGACCATTCACTTTCTATGGGAATTAATTTTATTTCACCTCTTTAGGTCTGTTTCCTTTTCTGTAAAGTGGGGGAAAGAGCAGTGTTGTTGGACAGAGCACTGGTTTTAGAATTCAGGACACAGGGTTCTGATCCTGACTATGCCAACTTTCTACCTGTGTGACCTTATACCAATCACATCACAATATTCCCTCCTTTGTAAAATTTAAATTTTTAAAATAGGTGATCTCTCAATTCCCTTCAAGGTCTGAATCATCTGATCTTGATTTGTCATTAAGCAAGTTTAAGTTTGCATGTGAAACCACTCAAAAAGGGGAAACAGAACTACAAGGAAATATCTAGTACAAGGGATATATAAAGGGAAAGTCAAATACCATTTACAACAGAATGTTAGGGAACTTAAGAACATATAGGAGTTCGATCTGGAAGTGACCATAGAGATCATCTGGTGCAATAGTGTCATTTTGTAGATGAGTCATCTGACGTACAAGGCATAGAAGTGGTCAAAAAGTTAATAACAGAGCCAGGGGCTTGAACACAAATCATTAGATTTTAAGGCCAATGTTCTTTCCACTACATTACGCACAGAAGTTGGTCTCATTATCATGAAGCAGTCTCCCAAACATTATACTGGTATCTTATTTAGCTTGAATTTAAAATATATAGCTGTTTCCCCCCACAAATAATTAAATGCTTATATCTCTGCCAGATACTTCCTAGTATGAAGTGACCATGACTTATTTTTATTTATTTTTGTTTTGAAATTAATTAATATATGTGTATATATGTGGACATAGATAGATAGATAGATAGATATGTATGTATGTGTGTGTATGAAGATATATTTTCCTCAGTTTAAGTTTGGCCTCAAACACTTACTAGCTGGCAACCATGAGGAAATCCCTTAACCCTGTTTGCCTCAGTTTTCTCATCTGTAAAATGAGGTAGAGGAAGAAATGGCAAAAGATTCCAATACTTCTGCCAAGAAAACCCCAGGGTGCAGCTTGGTGGTGCAGTGCATAGAGGACCAGTCCTGGATTCAGGAGGACCTGAGTTCAAATCCGGCCTCGGACACTTAACACTTACTAGCTGTGTGACTCTGGGCAAGTCACTTAACCCTTATTGCCCTGCCTTAAAAAAAAAAAAAAAGAAAACCCCAAATGGGGTCACAAAGTGTCAGACACAATTGAAAATGACTGAATAACAACGAATATACACTTGTGCACATAGGAATATATATACATATTATATAAACATATATGTATATGTGTGCATGTATATACACACATGTATGTGTGTATATGAATGTACTGAGATATATCTTATAACTTTCAAAACTGTCATGCTTGATTGTGTTTCTTTCTGAATTCCTATTTTCCTGTTGGCATTAAAAAATACTTAAATGACTTATTTCTTTTCTTCTTTGATCTTTTTGGCAATACCATCACTCGTTATTCTTATTCCCCTAAAGAAAAATAAAATCCTTATATCAAATAAATAAGTGGCCATGTCCAAAATATATATCTCATTCTGCATCTTGAGGTCCCCATACCTCTGTCAAGAAGTGGGTATCGGGCTTCATCATCTGACTGTGGGTTCCTAAAGACTATAGCCATATAGAATGCATGCTGGCAGGTCCTACCAAGCTGAAAGGATGATTTCAAGATAGGCCCAGACCCAGAATTTCTTTTTGTTACCTGAAGGACCAGCCTAGATAAGTGCAAGAAAGCTTATAACCAATAGATTGGCCACCAAGTACTGATTTTTTTTCCCTATAGTGAATAATGTCAAAAGTCAATTAAGGTGTGAATGAGTTGTTATTTACTTCCATTCAAGAAACATTCCTACCAATAAAACCATGGAGCTTTTGTAGAATTAGAAAAAGAAGAGTGTGTGGTATCTGCTGGCAAAGCTGGACATTAAGAATGACATTTTAATTTACAGAGGTGTATCTAATATCATGACTTTAATATAGTGTGTTTTTAAACAGACCCAAACTCTTTCCCTTTTGGGGGAGTTGCTATTTTACATAGTCCGCACAGAGGCTGACACACTTTGGAGTGATTTGGAGTTTTAAAAAAAAGATTAGCCAAGGTATCTTAGGGCACAGTAATAATATTTAAAAATAGCATTTGAGATTTATAATGCACTTTTCTCGGACTGAGGCATATAGTTCCTATAGAATTATCCTAATTAAAGAGATACAGAAATTGAGTCTCCAAGAAGTGGACTTATTTACCTGGGTTCATATGACTTTTATTAGCTAGTACTCCAACCTTTATCTTCTGACAAGAATAGAACTTTCTCTGCTAGAGCCCAGTGCTACTTATAAAAGTGAGTCTGCAACCGGGTGACTGGCTGGGAATTTAGAAATGGCTAAGCATTTGCCTCTAGAGGTTGGTAATGGGACAGTCAAAAGACAATTCAAAAGACAGAAGCAAAGGGCTGGTCTATTTAAGGCAAGGATGCAGTCAGGCGGCAAGGCAGCAACAGCATCCAAGGGCAGGGACAGAATCAGAGTCAAAGGCCAAAGCAATAAGTCAGTGAAATGGAAAACAAGACTGGTTCAGCACTGAGGTGAGGGAGAAGCTACAGAACCCTCATCAGTTGGCTGCATTGCTCCACCTCTGAGGCAACAGGGCTGGGGTGGTATATACTTGTATGCCGAAGAAGATCTCTCATTGGAGTTTGCTGGTATGCTTAACTGGGGAGTCCATTTTTTTCTCTTTAAGGGATTTGGATTATTTAGAGTTGGGCTAAGACTCCACCAACATTGAGCCTTCAAGAGTTGGGAAAGGTGCCCCCTCTCAGTTTCCCAAGGAGAACATTTCTTTGACATGGATTCTCTGTTTCTTCTTCTAGGTGCATTAATGGAACAGAGACTGCAAGGAATCATTTTGAGTCTTCACAAATCCCTTTGACAGGTGTCTAATGTCTTGCGGTTTTCCTTGTTACTGTCCCTGGGAGGCAAAGAATCAGTACTCAAATACATCCTGAATTTGTGATAAGGAAAACTTCTGAAAATAGCTTTGGCTACATTCTGATACACTTCTGTTCCTAAGTCTCTGCTCCATCCTCCTAAAGGTTGTTTTGAGAGCCTCAAAAGCATAGGTGACTCCAACTGGCTGGCAACTTCAAACGAAGAAAACTTTTTCATCAGAGGCACACCATTGATTCCAGTGGCCTTTCTCAAAGAGGACCTTTAAAAATATCCTGGTCTAACAGGAATAAAGGGGTAAACTCCAGAGGTTGCTACTTTAAAAAGAATAACACTTATTCAGATGGATAAACTCTGATATTTTGTGAAAAACAAAAACACACACAAAATAAGCAAAGTACACAGAGACATGCACATACAACCATATACTAGGCTCATTACTACATATTCTTACTAGGAAACAAAAAATGATTGGCATTGCTCTAAGAAGCATATGGTTCAACAAAGATTTTGTTGCTTCAATATGATATATTATTAACTGTCCCTTGCAAGTATCACACATAACTCAGATATGTTATCCTCATACAACTCTAATGCCATGTTTGAAAGAAGATGACTTATAAAGTAGTACTTCTAGTAATTATTATTCCTTAAATAGGGTCAATCAATCAATCAATCAATAAACATTTATTAAGTACCTATTGTATGTCAGGCATTGTCAGTGTTATGGTGTCTCTGATTGGTCATGTTGGCAATGAATCCTTAATTCCTTCAATATGGTAAAGTGAAAAGAACACAGGGTTTGAAATCAAAGGAGATCTGGGTTCAAACCTCAGTTATGACGCTTACTTGCTATGGAATTATAGGTAAATCAACCAACTTTTCCAAGTGTCTGTCTTCTCAATATAAAACAGGAATGCATAAAAATACTTGTACTATGAATATTGTTCAAATATAGAATATTTGCTTTCAGCAAATATTAGCTCCTGCTATTTATAGGGCACTATGCCAGGTGCTGACAGTAATATAATTATAAAAATAAACCATTTCTGCCTTCAAAGAGTTTACCATCTAGTAAACGACATGTATCCAGACATGTATCCAGATAAATGTAGTATCTACTGTGGGGACCAATTTTTAATTGGGGAGTGTTAACTAAGTGGCTTGCCGCAATATTGGGGCAAGGATGGAGACCGGCAGTCTCCCTCAAAACAGAACAGGATTTATTTTAACAAGAATGAACTTAAAAAAAACCCCACACAAACAGGATCAGTAGGATCAAGGGAAAGGAAATAAAATGGGGAAAGGGAAATTATACAACCTCAAAAGATACCACTGCCCAGGAATCAGCTGAGAATACACAGGAGACCTCCTGCCCTTCCAGCATCCAGCTAGAATGCCCACTTCTCACCCCCCAATCCCAGAAAAACCTCACACTATCCCTAGCCAATGGGATGGCCACTCTGACAGTCACATGACTGACCTCACTAGGCTTCCAATCATTATAATTTTGCCAGGCCCCTGTAGGCGTTGGCGAGTGGTGATGTCGTGAGTGGCAATGGCTACAACCAGTGAGTGGAGCACCATGCGGTTTGCAGAGCCCCAGGCCAGTGCGCGCTGAGGCATAAAAACCTCAAGTAACAATTAATTCTTTACACTACTTAGATTCTAACCAATGTGTGAGAGAAGCAAAAAGTACTCAGGAATCAGATAAAAGAAAACATTTATCACTTACACCAGAGGGAGTCTTTACAGAGTAGGAATTTGGAGACTGAAGATCTGGGTAGAAATCTGAGATCTATTGCTTAATAGTAGCTTACATTTGTAGGATACTTAAATGTTTACAGATGCTTTCCTCACCACAGTCCTATCAGTCAAGAAACATTTATTAAGAGACTGTTATGTGCCAGGCACTGTCCTAAGAACTGAGGGTACCACAAAGCCAAACCAAACCAAAAAAACCCCACAACCCCACACAAGGCAAAATACAATCCTTGCTCTCAAGAAGTTCACAAACTAATTGGGAATTCAACATGTAAACAACTATGTACAAATAATCTGTACATGGGATAAACTGGAAAGGCATGAAGTACAAAGTATAACCTCTATGTTGTGAACTAAGACTCAGAGAGTGAGTTGCCCAATTTTACATAACAACCAAGTGGCAGAAAAAGAACTGAAAACCAAGTCTTCTGATTCCAAATCTCACGCTTCTTTTCATTGTGCCATGTTATCTCAGAGGCCTTGGGGAAGCCTCTTCCCTTCTTTGAGTTATAAAATGGGGTGGGGGGATAGATGAATTTCAACTAGACAATTCCTAAAGCTTCTTTCAGATGCAAATCCTGCAATAAAATGTATCAGGAAGGATTCCTGGAAAAGGCAGCAGAATGAGCTTGGCTTAGAAAGATGGGTAGGATCTCCAGGTAGAAATGTGATGGAGGTGTTATGGGAGGCACCAGAGAATTACAGATAATTGGATATCACAGCATGTTGTTGTTTTCTGAGCTCAGATACTACTGTAATTGCTTGTCAAGGCCCGATCTCATGACAGCATTTTAACCCCTAGAGATTGATTTAACCTGTTGTCTCCAATATACAGCTGATGGGCTATTTGCGAAATGGATTCTTGCTCCAATTTAAACTGAAAACTAATCTATTCCTCTCAGGGTGAAAAATACCATCATAAATGGGCCAGTGTGGTGGCTGAATTTACATAAGACTCATCATATTTGAGGAGAGTTCTGGCTCATGGAGTCAAAGGGCACGCTACACTCAATACGGATGGCCTAGATGGGGCATTTTTTTATAACTTCTCCCATGAAAAGGAATGTCTCCTTACCATGGGCAAAGTGTTTATTCTGCAATGAAAAGTAAGAGAAAATCCATATTGACCATGGGAAAAATATGGTAGTACTGGAAAGAACATTTCATGCAGTCAGAAGACCCGGGGTTATCTAATCCAGGCTCTGCTGCTAATTAGTATTGTGACCTCTGGCAAATTATTCAGCTTCTCTAAGACTTGTTTCCTCATTTCTAAAATGATACAGATGAACCAGATGGCCTCTAAGGTCCCTTTAAGGTCTAACATCCTATATTCATTTATGAGCATCAAAATGAGATTGTGTGGGTGAATGCAGTGTATGAAATTATAAAGTACTATACAAATGCATCAGGCTGGGAGGGAGAAGAGGGAAATAAATGCCTTCTACATGTAAGACACAGTGCTTAGTGCTTTACAGTTTTATATATTATTATCTATCCCTTACTAGCTCTCTCACTTGGTAATCACTGTAAATTAGTGGTAGCAAAAGCAATGGTTGGACTCAGGTAAATAAATGCCACCTCAGTCCCAATCTGCTGATCTTTCCAGCTTTCTTTATTACTTTGGCATTATGGTAGCCAGGGTCCGAAGCAGCTGAGTCACTAATCCAATACCAATATTGAGGACCTTGGGTTTTATAAAGTAAAATTTGTGTTCTTGACAAGCAAAAAGCACAGGGTCCAGGATAAGGGAAGGGAGCCAGAGTTAGAGAGGACCTGCTTTGGAGTTCATTTCTTTCATTTCATATCTGTGTATCCTCAGGCAAGTCAATTAACCATTTTGACCATCAGTTCCCTCACCTGTAAGAAAAAAGAGCTGAACTAGATGACCACCAAGGTTCCTTCCACCATTAAATCTATGATTCAGATGACTGCGATCCTACAACTGGGACATCAGAAAGTTAAACAGAATCATGCTTCAGAAATCTTTGAGATGGTAGTCCAAATGACTCCTCTGGGTCTATTATCCCTGAATTGCAAATCATGGCCAGTAGAGGGAGCTTGGAGACAGGGAAATTAGATGAAGCCTGCATTAAGTTCATTTCTCTAAAAACTAGAGGGGGTCCCTACCTGTGACAACTCCATTGATCTTTGGGTCATTTGATTTATAGCTAGAGGAAGAGCAGCAGATGTGAAGCCCTTCTGTACTTTAAGTGTGAAGAAAGAAGGGGCTGGATTTCTTCAGAAACATGGGGTAGTATTAAGGGTTCTGGCAGGGACTTAACATCTACTTGGAGCTTCTGAACTCTAGAATTGACATTTTTACATCTATTGCTTCTTCTTCATCTCACATCAGTCCTGAGAGTTAGGTCAGGCATATATGGCTAGCCCCATTTTCCATAGCCAACAAGAATGTGGCTTTTTAGGAAAAGGGAGATCTAGAAAGGAAGGGTCTTATAGTGGAAAGAATGTTGACTTTGGGAATCCGGAGGCCTGAATTTCAATCCTACCATAGATATTTGCCAGCTTTGTGAGCATGTATAAAGTTATACCCTTTGTTTGTTTGGTTGTTTTGGTTGGTTTTTTGTTTGTTGGTGAGGCAATGAGGGTTAAGTGATTTGCCCAGGGTCATACAGCTAGTAAGTGTCAAGTGTTTGAGGCAGGATTTGAACTCAGGTCCTCCTGAATCCAGGGCCAGTGGTTTATCCACCACACCACCAAGCTGTCCCCAAAGTCATAACTTTTCAGAGAGTCGGTTTTTTATCTCTAGCATTTGGGATGATATTTACATTACCTACCTCACAAGGATATTATAGGGAAAACGATTAGTAAAATTTAATGTGTTATAGAAATGAGAATTATTATTGCTATAATCAAAGAATTATAGTTGGAAAGGTCCTTGGCAATTATATGACTTCTAAGAAAGTATTGAAACAGATGTTACAAATCATCTAGTATGCTGCCTGATTTTATAGATAAGGAAATTGAGGGCAGGGAGGAGTACTTGTCCAAGGCTACACATTCAGTCAACAGTAAACTTCTGAATAAAATTCTAATCTTATAACTCCTTTCCATTAAAAAAATTCCTACTGTCTAATGCTGCCTTTCTCTAATCCACTCATTTTATACTTAAAACAACAGCAACAACGAAAAATACTTGAAGCCCAGAAATTTTGAGTGATTTGTCTAAGGTCACAGTACTCATTAGCAGAAACATAATAAAAACTAGAACCATAAATTTTGGAACACGGGGCAATAACCAGGATCCCACAGATACTAAGATTCTAAAGAATTTGAGGCATGAAGTGCCAGAGAGATTGTCTAGCCAAAAAGGCTCTATAGGGAAGGGGATTAGAATTTATATACCTACTATGTGCCATGTATTGTGTTAAGTGCTTTTCAAATATTATCTCATTTGATACTTACAATAACCTTGCGGTATAGGTGCTATTATTATCTCCTATTTTGCAGTTGAGAAAAGTGAGGCAAACAGGTTAATTGACTTACCCAGCTTCAAATAGACTTGAATTTAGGGATTCCTGATTCTGGAATCAGTGCACAATCCACTTATTCCACTTAGCTGGCTCTAAGTATTTCAGATTATAAACTAAGGCTCCCTATTCCTAATCAAGTCAACAGCAAGTCAATAAGCACTTAATTTGTAACCTGACTTAAAATCTGGCCGCAGATGCTTACTAGCTGTGCCCTGGGCAAGTCACTTATCCCCTGTTTATCTCAGTTTCCTCCCTGATAAAATAAGCTAGACAAGGAAATGGCAAACCTCTCTATATTATTATCTTTGCTGAGAAAATCCCAAATGGGGTCCTGAAGAGTTAGACAGGCCTGAATATGCACCAGGGACTATGCTAAGGGCTGAAGGTAAGATAAAAAGAAAGATAAAAATAGTCCTTGCCCTCAAGTAGCTCACAGTTTCATAAACTTGAGTTCAGTGTTCTTTTCATTATGCCGACACTATAAAATTTGGAGATAGACCATGGAAGAAAGAATAAATTCCAATTTCTATGGCTGATAGGTACAATGTGCTAAATTTATTTTCCTTGAAATGTTAATTGAATGTGGTCCTCTGCTTCATTACCTTGTGTAGCACAAGCATACAGCATAAGCATCTGCTGTACTGGCCCCCTGGGGTGGCTCCCTGTCAGCGAGGGCCACCACTGATTAAGAGACTGAATACAGTTAATTAATTTATCCAACTGCTCAGGAACACTTAAGGAGGGAGCAGGTAAAATGAGTCAATTAGGTTGATCAGCAATAGACAAGCCAGGATGGCCAAGGCTAAAGCCCGAGTCAAAATCTGCAGATTCAGCAACTCAAGCAAGAAATTGGGAATCATCAATAGGACTCCATCTTACTACTCTGCCCTTTCTCTGGCCAGCCACCATGCCTGGAACACACTGGTCCTCCGAATCTCTGCCTCATGTCTTCTCTGGCTTCCTTCACAACTCAGTTTAAATCTCATCTTCAGAAAGGGCTTTTCAAAGCTCCTTCCATCCTCACTGCTGGTGAAGCCCTTTCCTCTAGAATAACCTGCGTTATTCCTCTAGAATAACCTGTTTATTATTATAATAAATAATAATAAACACATATACATATGGTGTATCTCTCCATATACACACATATATACATATGTGTGTATGTATATTTTGTATGTATCTATAGACATTGTATGTCTACATATATTTTTATCAGCTACACAAATTGGGATTCATTATGTTTACATGTGTATCATATATAAATATACATTAACCATACATATTATATATCTTGTATATATAGTTATTTGTGCATTGCTCCCCCTTTAAGTATCAACTTCTTGAGTTCAGGGATGCTGTTTTGCCTTTCACTGAATCCCCAGTGCTTAGAGTACATATCATTGTTGTTTTGTTGTTTAGGCATTTTTTCATTGTATTCAACTCTTTGTGACTCCATCTTGGGTTTTCTTGGCAAAGATACTGGAGTGGTTTGCCAGTTCCTTCACCATCTTTTACAAATGAGGAGACTCAGACAAAAGGTGAAGTGACTTGCCCAGGGTCACACAGCTAGTAAGTGTCTGGGGCCTGATTTGAACTCAGGAAGGTGACTTGGCCTTACCAAATCAGGTACTCTATCCATTTTGTCACCTAGCTGCCAGACATATAGTAAGCCCTTAATAAATGTTGATTGGGGGTGGGGGGAGTTAGGTGGCATAGTGGATAAAGCACTAGCCTGGGAATCAGGAGGACCTGAGTTCAAATTCAGCCTCAGACACTTGACACTTACTAGCTGTGTGACACAGGGCAAGTCACTTAAACCTGATTGCCCTGCAAGAAAGAAAGAAAGAAAGAAAGAAAGAAAGAAAGAAAGAAAGAAAGAAAGAAAGAAAGAAAGAAAGAAAGAAAGAAAGAAAGAGAAAGGAAAAGAAAAGAAAAAGAAATGGGAGGGAATAAATGTTAATTGGATGAGATGGTCATGACTTAGCTAGTAAGAAGTTGTATGGCATTGGTTGAATTATTTAATTTCCTTGGGCCTCACTTTCCTCATTTGTAAAATAATGGATTTGGACGAATGTCTCTTCTAGCTACATCTTTTGTGTGCTAACAGTTTATGTCCTCGGTACTATTCTAGCTCAGACATTCCAGGTGAAGTTTCTTTCCAGCATTAATAATCTACTCTTTGAGGATACACCCAGTCCTAACATCCTTGTCTTTTTTCCTAATTTTCTGAGGTCCCTTCCAGCTATAACACTGCAGTAATCACAGAGCTCAGCATCCCTTGGGTGGACAAAACCTTAAGTCCTTCAGACTTTAAACAAGGAGTTTTAGAAAGCTTATTTTTAAAAAGCCCTGAACAGTGGGGGGACATCACACTGCATTTTAAAAGTAATATTTTGATGGGAGTTGCATCAATGAGTTGAATGACTGTGGATTAAATACCTCTTACAATATAAGAGGTTATCAAAAGGTAGAGAGAAAAATGATGCTGGAAGCAAAGGGCAGAGGCACTGTATAACAGCCCAGGTGTCTATTCTCCACCATCCTCTTCACTTAGCCTAATTTAACCAATCTTTAAAGACCCAGCTAAAGTTTTTACCTTTCTTCAGCCTTACTCTACAATGAGGGAATCTCAGGCCATTCCCCTGCACCATTAATATCGCCCTTCTTTGAGTGTCTATACTATTCATGGCATTAGAATTTTGGAGTTTGAAGGTGTTTGACCAATCAACCACATCCCTGTAAAGCGAAGATAAAGCCTTTGTGGGATCAGAACTTCATAGGCCCAAGAGCAGGAAGGGATAGAGGCAATCTAACCCAACCTTCTCATCTCACAAATGGGGAAACAGAGGCTTAGAGAGCTTAAGTGATGGCGCCTGAGTTCAGACAGGTTTTACCATCAGAATTTGAACATAAGTCTTCTGATTCATTTGAGAAAATTTTCCAGAGATGTGGAAGATGTGGCATCCCATTAGACTTTTGGCTACCTTCAATTGTCAGGAATCTTTCTCTTATAAAGAAATTAAGTCTGACTCTTTGCAACTTCTTCCATTTAAGCCTTGTTCTTCCCCTTGGGGCCAAGCATGATGTGTTTCATCCTTCTCCCACAGTTGATACCCCTTCAAATATTCTGTCCCTACAGATATCCCTATAAAATCCTTTGTTCCTTCTCAAGAGCTTATTTTATGGCATAGTTTTGTGCCCCCTCACAATCCATGCTGTATTCCTCTGGAAGCTTTCTAGCTTGTTAAAAATCTTCTAAAAATGTAATGCCTAGAACTAAACATAACCAAGATTCACACTACCTTGGCCATCCATTAAAACCTTCGTATCAATTTTTGCACAAACCCGTCCAGTCTCAAATCCCTCATACTGTATTTTATATAGTTGATTATTTAGACCTAAGTGGAGCACTTTACATTTATCCCTATTAGATTCCACTTAATGAGGACTGGTTCCCTATTCTGGCCTGTTGAGATCTTTTGAGATCCTAACTCTATAATGCAAGTTAGCTGTCCTCCATAGCATTTTGCCATCAAGAAATTGAATAAGCAGGACAAAGACACCTTCATCCATGACTTGATAAATGATAAAATGTCAGCTAAAAGTTTTTTAAATAGGTTATATTTAGTTTTTATTCTTTTATCTATCCTGATGGCTACAGCTATTCCTTCTATAAGAGTGATCACCAAATACTTGCCTCCAGCCCTGACCCCTATCCCTACATTCCAATACATATTTCTCAATGGCACTGAACAGATAGCTAATTAATGACAGCTAGAACTAGAACTCCTATGTGACCTTAGGCAAGTGACTTTCCTTTTCAAAGCTTATGTTTATTAATGTTTCTTAATGGGGGTGGGTTAACTAAATGATATCTAAGATATCTTCATATTCCAACATTCTATGATTCTATGAATTTTCTTTGATTCAAAGTGATTCTGGAATTGTGTGGCATACAGGGTCATAATAGGTAACTGATTTTCCCTGACATATGCAGAGCACTTCATAGTTTAAAAAAAAAAAGTGTTCCAAAACCTGGTCTCAGCCTTATCCTCTTTCTCCACATGCACTCTATTTTCTAAATTAGCCTCCTCTCTGATGCCTGATCTCATCCTGCCCCCTCTTAGCTCTCTACCTTTTTACCTGCTGCGTCTCTCACATCAAAAATAGCCATCTCTCTATCTACTGAAGCCTTTAGGTTTCCCTAAGATTTACCTAAGTTTCCAACTCCACTGTAAGAATCCTGTGAGCACAGTGGTCTCTCCAGATGTTGATTTATTTTCTCCTATATACTGATCACATTCTAATTTCTATTATTATTACCCATTTCTCCCACCCCTGTGTCAAGCAGGGGTAGGGCTGTGTTTTGTCTTTTTTTTTTAATTTAGAGGAAAAACTGTGGTACCTGGAATATTATAATAGTTCATAATTAAGAACAACATGCTTTCTTAACAATCCTGTGAAATATACGTGTTCATATGCATATATATGTATATATTTACATATGAATGTCTATATCTCCCTAAATCTACATATATAGAGATGAAGGGAAATGTATATATGTACTATTCATAATTTAAACACAAATATAGGGGATTGGGAAAGTGAGTTTCCTAATTCCCTTGATAAGGTGAACCTTTGTTTGGAACTTGTGATATCTGAGTCCACTATAAATCTGTGTTACAGAAACTTAACTGGGCCCTTACTACATCAAGGCAATTGTTTTGTACTTCCCTAATTGATTTATTATCCCATTCACCAAAGTGGCTTTGCCAAACCTTTTTAGCTCTATTCAAACCATTCATAGCTCCTGCTCACCACACCTTCTCAGTTGAGAAGCCTGCCTCACATAGGATATTCCAAAAGCCTTAAGTATTAATTACTTTAAAATACTAAGACTTTTGGGATATCTTGTACTTTACTGAAGAAAAAAAACAACAACACAACAGGTCATTTGTTGAGGGGGCCCTTGTCTACTCTCCTCTTCATCTGACATCACTCAGATATCTTGAACTATCACCCTCTTTGCTCCTATTGCACAGGAAGAGGTGATGCTTCTCTTTGCCAAGGCAAACCACTCTATGCTGGCTTCCTCAATGTTCTTTGAATGCCAGTTTGACTGAATATTTTTATCTTGGAACTCTCTCTATATTTTCATCTCCTGATTCCCCTGGCTTCCTTCAAATTTCAGCTACAGCTGTATGTCTGCAAGTCTTTCTCAGTCTTCCTTAATATAGGTCCTTCCTTTTGAAATTTTCTCCAATAATGTGTATAAAACTTGTTTGTACATAGTTGTTTTTTGTTTGTTTTGGTTTTTTCCAGATTGTCTCTCCCATAAGTGATGAAATTTGTTTTTGCCTTTCTTTGCACCTTCAGGACATATCACAGTGCATGCAAGGTGGTAGATCTTGCATAAGTGCTGGATGACAAATGACCTATAGAAGATGTGGACAAAACTTTTGTTCCTGAAGGATTAGTTTCATTAATGGAGAATGAACATTTTGGGTTCAGTACTTTGGGATGGACAACTTTGGGAGGAACCTTGGCTTTGGAATGGGGGAATGAACCAAAATCATACCTAATTAGTATAAACACAGAGCCTAGAAGATACATGTTGAAAGAGATACACAAATACACTCACATGAATACACATATACATGTGGAATTTTGCCCATTTTGAAAAATAGGGAAACTGAGTATCTAGGATATTAAGTAATTTATACATGGTCATATGGTTAGTAGGTGTCAGAGAAAGAATTTGAAGATAAGAGCACAGGTCTTCCAACTCTAAAATCTGTGTTGTTTGAAAATATATGGGGGTGCTTGTCTCTGTTCTAGGTTTAGGGAACTTAGCTGGGGTTTCTAATATATTGCTATTTATAAAGGCTACTACACCAGTTTGGGGCATTAAGCATTTATTAAAGCATATTAATTGTTAGTAAAGAGAGAGAGAGCACATTGCTCAGAATTAGAGTCTGGAAGCCCTACATACCTAGACAGAAAAAGAAGAGAGAGAGAGAGAGAGAGGGCTACATGGCACCCTCCTCCAGCATCCCAGGCCCAGCATAAAAATCCCAGGATGGGGAGAGGCACAGTGAGAAGAGGAGAGAAGAAAGAGACCAATCCCCCTCTTGCAAGGATTTTTATCCTCTCTCAGGTAGAGATGGGTCACTGCACATTGATCCAAGCTAACTGGCCAATCCATTGACTGACATGACTTGAGGGGTCGCCTAGGTGGGTTAACTTCAGGTAGTCAGGAAAGTCAATCAACATTTCTTTTGCAATTCACCTGACTCTGGGCTGGCCTTAAAAGAGGTCAGGCAAGGCTCCCTTGAGTGGGGAGAGGGGTTCTGGGTCCTCCAGAACCCCATTATTTTCTTACAAACCATTGCTATCTCTAATGGATTATAATCTTTCTCTAGTAAATACATAATAAAAGTTGTTAAATGCAACTAAGAATGAATGTGTAAAACCTTATGTTCTCAGAGGGCCAGAACCATATCTTTTCTGTCTTCTCATCTCCCCTACAAGTAGCCCAAGTCTCTAGTATATAATAGACATTTCCCAGCTAGTAGATTAGTAAGAATTCATTATCTAAAAAAAAGAATAATGGATATTCATCCAACAATCAGGTAAGCTAATAGAAGAGAATGAGATTAGAAAGGAATTCAGATATAAAAAGGATATTAGTTGATCAAATTTAAATTTATTTGTACATTTATATATGTAGGTATGCTTGTTTCTACAAACATATATAAATATCTCCTCTTAGCAAACTACAATCTGAAGTTTATGGCTTTATAGTATTCTTATTTTGCTTCTTTGATGATTTTTATTGAAGATTGAGTTTATCTTAATCTGTACTCATATAACAATCTTTTAAAAAAATGTTACACATTCATTCAGATTCATTTTTTTTTACTCTCTATTCATTTGTGACTATCCTATTTATTGTTAGGCTTGCTCTCTACAAGAATGGTAGATACAAACCTTGATGAAAGATGAAAAAAACAAAACAGCTGAGAATCAATAGAGAGCAGGAATTTGGAACCTTTGAGAGTCCAAGGGGTTGGGCCAGAGCAGGGATGGCCACTTGTTGTTTCTTTCTCTTTTTCTTCTGTGTAATATTTATCTATCCTAAGGAATTCTAACAAGGGCCAAGTCTTTGCTTCTCCATGCCAGATCTGTCCCTACCAGCCACTGAAACCTGGCTTTTCTCTCCTTTAGGAATGCCTCATTTTCCCTAACCTAGAATAGAAGAGGCATTCTTCAAGTTTATTTACTTTCCCTTCTCAGAGGGAGATCAGCTTGGACTTGAAATCCATAATGTTTGGAAAAGATAACTGGTTCTTGGAAGACATTGGACTTGGAAATTTAGATATGAAGCCATGAAATTAATCCAGCTTGGTATTTAGCCTGAGTTACAGGTTGGGGAAATTAGAGATTAAGAAGAATTTGGCCTTCATGCCTTTGGAGCTAAACCCAGTCAAGACTGAAGAGTCAAATGGTTTTGATCACCTGTAAATACTATGAACAGGTTATCAGATATAATTTGCTGATATTATCCCATACCCATAGGCAGGCTACATAACATCAGGGAATACCCACTGACAAATCTGGATCTGGCTTTTCTTTTTCCCTGATACACCAAATATTTTATGAGCATCTGATATGTGTAAGAACTCACACACCAGGTTCATGCTTTGAAGCAACAAAGTCACATTTCTATGTTGCCCTAAGGTTCACAGAATCATTGTACCACCTAGATGCCCAACAAACTGTTACTACTCTAATTCTTCCCCTGACCTTTACTTGATGATGGCATAGCTGAGGGATTTTGTGGCTCTCTACTATAGGATTCTTTGGAGGACAATTAGCTTTTGTCTCCTTAGAGCATGCAGCTCCCTCCTCTTCAGGAAGCGTCTCAAATCTGTTTTTCTGCTCTAAATATATAGTTGACTTTTTCCTTCTCTTCCTCCTCTGTGTAATATTTATCTATTCTATGGAATTCTAACAAGGGCCAAGTCTCCCCTTCTCCATGCTGGATCTGCTCCCTGTCCCCACCAGCCACTGAAACCTGGCTTTTGTCTCCTTTAGGAACGCCTCATTTTCCCTAACCTAGAGTAGGAGAGATATTCCCTTCTCAGAAGGAGATCAGCTTGGACTTGAAATTCAGACAAGAGTCACTGGGTTATTGCAGAAAAACAAATAGCACAGACTCGATAAAAGTCACTATGAAATTTTCTCTGTGTACTGGTTAAAGTTTTTGGTCCTTTTCTATTCATTTTTTTGGTTTTTTGTTTTGTTTTTGTTATTTGTCCTGTTTTTAAATCAGTGAACCCGGTACCAGAACTCTTTCAATTATAGGAGGTCAGCAGAGGAGAGACAGCTTGACCCGACCCTTTTAAATTGGAAAAGTATACCATTTATCTTTGGAGGGTGATAAGAAGACTTTCCAGGCAAGAGCCTCCAGTTCTCAGCCCTGAATCCTAGAACCGAGAATGTGACAGCTGAGGGAGCTCTTAGAGGAAATTTAATACAAATTCATTTTCTAGATTTAAAACAAAGTCAACTGAAGCCCACTAAGAATTGACTTGCTCAAGGTCCCAAGGCCCAAACCAAGACAAAACCTCATGTCCCCAAGCTTAATGTCCAGCGCTTTGTCAGAAATATCTTGGTCTTAACAGGGAGACCTTGTTTCAGGTAACACTCTTCTTTGTGGAGAGAAGATTATATATCAATCTCAATACTATTGACATTTTACATGTTCTGAAAACAGGACTAAAGAGAGTGAAATATATACATATACCCACATAAATACAAATGTGTTCACATATACAGATGAACCAATGCATAGAGCTTGCATGCACATGTATGCACAATTGTAGTTGGATATACCCACATAGTCATGTTCATGAGGATTATATCCCAAACCCTGTATGGATAGAAGGGTATATTAAATACCTTATCTCCCCGAGGCCCTCTTTCTCCTCGCTCTCCTTGGAGACCCTATCAAACAAAGAAAAGAAATCACATATATTTTCAATTACATTCCTGTAGTCATCATTTGCCTATGCTGTCCAAACCACCTATAGAGGATCCTGTACTTAGTGGGACTGGCAACCTCTCAGTCTGCAAAGTACAGAGACATTTGAGCTGGAAGAGAACTGAGAGATCATGTTCTCTCAACCCTTCATTCTACAGATAGGAAAATAAAGACTGAGTAAAGCAAGTGATCTGTCCAATTAACATAGAGTTAGTTAGTGGCTAAATCATTTTCTAGAGCACAGTTCTCTTGATTACCAGCTTCTTTTGTAGATATTGTATAGGTAATTAGAGAATATATGTAAGGCTAGGAAGAGTTCAAGTCCAGAAATACAGATTTGAAAACTATCTGCATAGAAGAAATCATAGAAGACTGAATGACATTACAATATGTGAAAAATATAGTAGATGTTTTAAGAATATTTATGGACAAATGAATGGTCCAGAAAATAAGCACTATGCTTTTAGAGGAGAGAGAGGTCACCACTGGAGTGACAGAGCTGAGGCTAAACCCAGGTCTCATAACTCTAAGCTTAGTTGTTCTATTCTCTGTTAGTCAGGAGTCCATAAGTTTTGATAGGAGTAGAGTCACACTCTCATCTAAAAGGTAAGAGATGGAACTCTCTCACTGAAATGGTAAATAGATAACCACATCAGGGATGCTTTCAGAGAGATTACTGAATTGGGGTAGAGGTGCATCAAAGTACTTTCCTTTTGCAATTCTGAGCTACCATGATTCCTTCCCCACATTAACAAACCAGATTATAAGCAAACAAAGGTGACTATAATGGAATCCCTGGTTCCCTTCACAACTTGGACCAAAAGCCATCTTCTACGGGAAGCCTTTCCCAATCCACCAGCTGCTAGTACCCCCCTCAACACTATATTTAATCTGTACACATATACATGTATACACACAAACATATACATACATATGTATGCATGTATATATACATGGCCTTTAGGGATACTGTTTATAAAGATGTATATATTTGTATCTAAAGAAATAGATAACTGCATATATCTAGATCTATAGATCTAGAAATATATCTGCATTCACACATTCACGTATCTTATCTTCCTATTAGAATATAAATTCTTTGAGGGCAGGAACTGTTTTACTTTCATCTTTGTATCTCTGGGTTTTAGTCTTTAACAAATATTTATGATTGATTGAAGGATTGGCTGTTACCAGGAAAGATTAGTTTAGAGAAGAAAAGAATCAGGAAGGACATAACTGCTGTCATCAAGTACTATGAGAAAATAATGGGGTTTGGGGACTTCCCAGAGACCACTGAGAGAGCTGGACCAGACCTTTCTTAAGGTCAGCCCAGAGTCAGGAAGTTACCTCTCTCAAAACCTGAAAACCTTGTTCCTGCCAGAGGATTTATTCTCTCACCTCGGTATGACTGTGTATCCAGTGAACTAATAGATTTGAGTGATGCCAGCCAATTAGCTTTGAACAATGTTTATGGGCAGGCTCTGCTCCTACCCTCAGCAAGCTTGCAGAGACACTCCCTCTTTTTGGTGCCGGGACTGGATGAATGCAGATGCAGACCTCTAGGGTTCCCCATTCTCTCTCTTCTCTAGGCTTTCTTATCTTTCAGAGCCATGTGTGCTCTCTTTACTAATATTTAATATACTTTAATAAATGTTCAATGCCCCCAAACTGGTGCAGTAGCCTCTAATTTCTAAGTAACAAATATATGATAAACTGCAACTAATTGTACCTACACTTGGGACAGAAATAGAGCGACCACACTTAATTTTACTCGCCACAGTACTTAGGGCATGAACGCACGAAAGAAAGGCAGCCAGATGCCAATGACAAAGAGCTAACCTGGGGAATCAAGAAGACTTGGCTGGGTTCCAGGCCCTCCTCTGACACCCGATGGCTATGGGATATTGGGCAAGTCACTTAACATCTAATTACTACAGGCCCCTTTCTAAAGTTATGTTTCATACCAGTTGTTGATTTGCAATGGTAGATTATATAACTGTAACAGTGAAATCAAGGGTTCAATCCCTTTCAGCACCCACTAAAATAAACAAACAAAACTATGCAAGAGAGTCCATTCATCCTCATAAAGCATAAGTAGAGACAACTACAGGGAGAAAGTATATACCATTCAACTCTGATGACTTCAAAAATCTATTACTTTGACGGGGCTAAGGATACAGGTGGGGCCATTGGGCCTCAGAAGCCGAAGCTATCACAATTTTTTGTTTTGTTTTGTTTTTGGTGAGGCAATTGGGGTTAAGTGACTTGCCCAGGGTCACACAGCTAGTAATTGTTAAGTGTCTGAAGCCGGATTTGAACTCAGGTCCTCCTGAATTCAGGACCAGTGCTCTATCTAGTACTCCACCTAGCTGCCCCACAATTTTTTTTTTAAAGAACCATGGGCTTAATGAGTTTGTTTATGGGATTATGTTTTTTAAAAAAACTGTCAGTGACATTTAAGCAGCATGACCATGGACAAGCCATTTGAATTTGCTGACCCTCAGTTTCATCAACTATAAAATGTTGCTCAATTGTTTTACTCCTGTCCAACTCTTCTGGAGTTTTCTTGGCAAAGATACTGGACTGCTTCGTCATTTCCTTTTCTATTTCATTTTATAGATGAGGAATTGAGGCAAACCAGGTTAAGTGACTTGCTCAGGGTCACACAGCTAGTATCTGAGGTCAGACGAGTTCAAGAAGAAGATTTTTCCTGATTTCAGGCCTGGAACTCTATCCACTGTGCCACTTAGCTACATATCTGTAAAATGAGGATAATATTAATTACATTTATCTACCTGGCATGGTTACTATGAGGAAAGGACTTTCTAAACCTTAAAGCATTATAGAAAAATTAGTTATTTAGCACTGTTGATGACACATATTTAATAAAAGCTTTTGATTAACTGAAGGAACATTATCAGGAATGTTTAATTTAGATAAGAAAAAATATCAGGAAGGATATGATAGCTGTTATCAATTATTTAAGGCATTAACACAGGGAATAAAGGCAACAAGATATAGATAATAGAGAGTTGGCCTGAGAATCAAGAAGTCTTGGGTTCAAGACCCACCTCTGACATATACTGACAATAGGATATTAGGCAAGTCACTTATTCTCTAAGGGCTCTAAGAGAAATTTACCTCTAACTTCTAACAAATTTTCTTTTCAGGTAGTTATTTAAATAGATTATCTCTATGGTTGCTTTTGACTCTGAGATCCATGAATCTATGAACAGAGTAGGCCAGAGCCAGCAATGAAGCTGTATTGTGTTTATCTCTTTGTCATGATTTCAGGGGCCTGATGGATCATCCCAAGCTTCCCAAAGCAAACAAATAACTGAATAACTGAAGGAAGGAAGGAAGGAAGGAAGGAAGGAAGGAAGGAAGGAAGGAAGGAAGGAAGGAAGGAAGGAAGGAAGGAAGGAAGGAAGGAAGGAAGGAAGGAAAAGAAAAAAGAAGGAAAGAAATGTAGCCTCCATTAAGGTTATAAATACCTAAAATCCCCTTATGAGTGATCTCTTTTATCAAAATGAAGTCTTCTGGTAAAAAGTAAGCTTCCCTTAAGAATCCTGATACTTTAAGCTTAGAGACCCTATACTCCAACACTCTAGTTTTAGAAGTACAGAAACTGAGAAACAGATAAAGTGACTTACCTTACTTAGTTTATGTAACTAGTAAGTGATAGAGCAAGGATTTGACCCCAGGGCTTGTAGCTTCAAATCTACAGCCCTTTTAAATTTGTCAGGTTGACACAATGGAAAGAGGGCTTGACATGGAGTCACAGGGACTTTGTTTGAATCCTGGGTCTTCTTAATGTCCAGGAAATCTTAGACAAATCAACTCACTGTTCTGGCTTCAGTTTCCTCACCTATAAAGTGAGAGATCTGGACTAGGTGAACTCTGAGGTCCCTTCCAGCTTTAGATCTAGGGATTTATCATTTCATTGTTTTGTGTGCATGTTGTTGTTGTAGTAGTACCAGGGATAACTGATGGCATAGCTGGTTTTGGAACCCTAGCTGTGTAGGAGCCTTGCACTGTTTAGTCAGTCACCTTCTAGAGGAATTCATTCAAGAAGAAATATTTCTGAAAGAGAACATTTATTTTCTAGATAGTATGATTACTTACTGGAATCCCAATCTGTCCTGGAAGCCCTGGTTGTCCTGGAGGCCCCATTGGTCCCTGAAATGGCATTTTCAAAAATAGAGAAAAAGAACAACCATCAGGGGAACAAAAACAAAAGAACCAAAAAACCCCAATGCTATCATTTGGAGAATCAAAGGAAGCACAGATTGTGTGATGAAACTCAGAGCTTCTCACGTAATAAAATGACACAAAAGAGAATATGTGAGATGACACAAGAGGTAACAGGGACATTATTCCCAAATAGGTCACCCTGACCCAGGAGCACTCATGACACCATTATATTTGAGACAGCAGTGTAGATAAAAAAAATAGTCTTGGATAAAAAAGTCTCTTATTTCCGGGATTTCCATTTTACTACTCTCTCCTGGTTCTACTCCTACCTATCTTAACCTAGTCACCTTTGTTGCCTTTCAGCTATCTTCTCCCTCTGCTACTTTACCCGACTTCTCTCATTGGTGAATTGTTCTAGAACTTTCATTTTGAGGCAGAGTTTCCAACCATCCTTCATTCTCAGCCTTTTATGACCATTACTACATGTTAGTACTCCCCTCCACCTACTTTTCAGCCCTAAATTTATTTGTCATCTTGCCCCATTGAAAGAAAAGCTTCTTGTGGGCAGGGGCTGCCTTTAATTTTTTTCTTATATTTGTATCCCTGGCACTTAGTACAGGGCCTGGCACATGTAAGCACTGATCAATACTTCTTGACTTGACATTCACTCATACCATACCAGGCCCCTTAACTATTGATATTTCTCCAGGTCCTGTCCTAGGATATCTTTTCTCTATCTTGCTAACTTTATCAGTTTCCAAGTTTAATTATCATTTCTATGTAGTTGGCAAATAAGTCGATAGAATGACAGATAGATAGGTAAATAGATGGATGGAAGAATGGATAGAAGTGTAAGGGTCTAAAATTCTAGCTATACTGTCTAAAATATCTAGTGAGTGGTCGCCAATAAATTATAAGCTTTAGCTTATAATTTAATTATAATTTAAGTATTTACTATTTAAGTATTTACTATTTAAGTATTTACTATTTAATTATAATTTAAGTATTTACTAAAGAGCATTAGGATCAGAGAGAAAGGTAAAAATCTATTTCTAAGAGACCCTATAATCCGACCCACCATGGCAAGGTCAGGAACCAAGAGACAGAACCCCTCTGTCCCCTTCCTACTTCGTGTCCTCCTCCCAGAAATGGGAGGCTCCTCAAGTTGACTGGCTTGTAGCCTTGATAGACAGTACCCACAAGCAAATGGAAGTGACGCTAAGGACCTTGATCACATGGCTTGCCCTCAGAGGCCTTCACCTCATGGAGGTGCTTCACTACATTAAATCTCCACCAGCTGGTGTCATTCCAATCGTTATAGAAGAATGAATGGATATATGGATATCTTGATGAAGGGGGGGGAGGGAGGAAGAGAAAAGAGAGAGAGAGAGAGAGAGAGAGAGAGAGAGAGAGAGAGAGAGAGAGAGAGAGAGAGAGAGAGAGAGAGAGTCCTTGTTTCTCCCCTGGACTTCAGTCTTACAAAACCAATTGTCTACTGAATATTTCAAATCAAACTTAAATTATAGATGTCCAAAATGGACATTTAAAGCCTTTTCTATTTCTGTCAAAGATACCCTTGTCCTTCTAGTATCTCAGGTTCCTAACCTTGACATTATCTTGGAAACTTTATTGTACCTCTTGTTATACCCCCAATCTGTTGCCAAAATCTTTAAACTTCTAGCTTCGCAACATCTCTCACATCTGACCCCCTTCTTTCCATTCACAGAGATGTAATCTTAGTTCAAGCCCTCATCACCTCCCATCTAGATTTTTGCAGCAACCTCCTAATTGGTCTCTCTGCCTCAAGTCTCTCACTTCTCCAGTCTTTCCTATGCACTACTGCCAAAGCAATTTTCCTTAAGCACAGATTTGACAAACTAACTTCCCTACTCAGCCAACTACAATGCCTTATGATTGGCTTTAGGATAAAGTATACATTCTACTGATTAGTTTACAAAGCCCTTTCCAATTTTATTGAGCATCATTCCCTGTGATCAAGTCATCCTGGCCTTCTTTTTGTTCCTCAGACCCATGGAATCCCGTCTCTCACCTCCATGCCTTTGCAATGGCCAGCTCACATTCGTGTAAGTCATTCCCTCCTTAATGCTGCCTCATAGAGTCCCTCTCTTCCCTTAAGATGAAATTTAATCACTGCCTTCTTCATGAAGCCTTTCCTCATTCCCAGAATGCAACTGTTCTTCTCAAATTACCTTGTAATTAGCTATTTTGCTTTATTTGTATTTATTCACCTTATAGATATGTTATGATATTATGGATATGCTAGACACACACTCTATCTTCTTTCCTCCTCCATTAGAAAGTGAGCTCCTGGGGCAGCTAGGTGGCGCAGTGGATAGAGCACCAGCCCTGGAGTCAGGAGTACCTGAGTTCAAATCTGGCCTCAGACACTTGACACTTACTAGCTGTGTGACCCTGGGCAAGTCACTTAACCCCAATTGCCTCACTTAAAAAAAAAAAAAAGAAAGTGAGCTCCTAGAGAATTAACTGATCACCAATAGGCCTTATACCTTTCCATCTTTATGCCTTTACTCAGACTATTCTATAATAAACCCACAACATTTTCTATCCCTTTCTTTACTTATGGAATCCCTACATATTCTATTAAGACATCTCATTCATTACATCTTACAATTAGGGATTATTTCATTCTTAGTACTTGTATTTCCAGTGCCTAGCACGGTGGTTGGCATATAGTAGGTGACTAATAAAAACTTGCTGACTTGTTTAACTTCAGGTGGGAAGACATGGATTTGAATCTGGGCTCTGATTCCTGCTTGCTATGTGATCTGGGCCAAGCACAACATCTCTCTGAGTCTCATTTTCCTTATCTTTAAATGGATGACATCATTATTTGCACTCCTCATAAGATGTATTGAGAAAAGTGCTTTAAATGTAAAAGTGCAATAGAAATTTGTACTATTTTCCTCTGGCTTAATCAACATCCTCTCCAAACCTCTTCATTTAAAATCAAGTTGTAAAGTGTCATAAGTCTTACAAGTACTTTCTTCACAGAGTCCTAGTAAGCGGGGTAGGGCAAGGGCAAGAACCTCCCTCCTTTGGCCTCAGTTGCCTTATCAGCAAGATGGGAATGATAATTCTTGCCTGGCCTGTCCCTCAAGATGGTCAGGATCAAGGGAGATAAAAAGATGCTAAGATTTCCTAAGATTATCGATTTATGCCTGAAAGAAACCTCACAGGCCATGAAATTCAACTCCCTCATTTTACAGATGAAGAAACAGAGGCAGACAGAGGTTAAATGACTTGAACAGAGTCACAAAGCTAAAAAGCATCTAGCAGGATTCAAATTAACCTCTCTCTGACAACAATCAACTCCACCACCATGACCTTACTATATTTTATTTTCTCTAGACTAAACTTCCCAGGTTATTGAAGTCAGTTTCAATGCAGGGGTGGTCATCTTTCCATGGGTAGGGAAAATATAAGCAAAAACATTAACATAAGATGTCTCTACTGAGAATCTTATACAAATACCTGTCATGGGAAGGACAGGGTTTCCTTACAAAGAGGTTTTTTGTTTTTGTTTTGTGGGACAATGAGGGTTAAGTGATTTGCCCAGGGTCACATAGCTAGTAAGTGTCAAGTGTCTGAGGCTGGATTTGAACTAAGGTCCTCCTTAAACCAGGGCCAGTGCTTTATCCACTGTGCCAGCTAGCTGCTCCCCAAAGAGAAGTTGTTTTGCTAGGCCTGTGGTTGTGCCAACTATAATGGTAGCTGTGACCTTTCCAATTCTGGCTCATTCCCTCCCATCTCCCACTTCTCTGGACCTTGCTGATGAATTGCTAAGTGAAAACAATGGCTGCAATTCCTCAAACTTCTCACAATTCACACTTTCCTCTGCAGTCAGCAAGATCCTGGGTGAGTCCTGAGGACAAAACTGGAGAGAGTCTGGACATTGCTGAGGCACAGTCTTCTTTTTGGACAGTCTATATAAGCACTATTTAACTGAAGAAAGATGGGAATACCAAAGTCTGCTTGTGCCAAGGGCTGCCAGCTCCTGCTTCTGACTGTGGCAAATACAAATGCCCACAGCATATAACTCTCTCCCTCCTCCTACATACTGGGTTCTCCTCCTTTGAAATGGACTCTTTGGCTCTTAGGCTCCACCATTTAGCCAATCTATTCTGCATGTAGCCTTGGAGCTATCTTTGACCTTTTCCTCTCCCTCACATCTCATATCCAATTAGTTATCAGGTCCTGTCAATCAAAACTTTAAAAACTTTTTGAATGTTACCTTTTCACTGTAACCACCTTGGTATAGGCTCTGATTGCTATTTACTTGGACCACTGCAGTCACCCCTTATGTTATATCCAGTTTCTCCTTACCCCCTTCCTCCAATCTAGTCTTGATATTGCAGCCCAAATTATCTTCCTTATGTAGTTTTGGTCATGCCACTCAAAAATATCTGCTCAAAAATCTTTAGGGGCCTTTTACAGATTACTAAATCAAGTTCATATTCTTCTATCTGATAGTTGAGGGACTCCGAAAACTGGTGCCCATGCACTCATACCATCTGACCTCATGCTGATTACATCCACATATTAAAGTCAAGGAATACTGGACAAGTCACAGATTCCCCCAATGAGCCTTCCACCTTCCCACCTTTCTGCTTTTATTCAGACTATCCCCTATGATAAATCTGCAACATTCTCTATTCCTTTCTTTGCTTGTGGAATCCCTACACATTCTTTTAAAATACAACTCTAATGGCATCTCATCCATTAAGGCTTTTTGATCAGTAATAACCCGCCCCCCTTAGACTGCACAGACCATTTTGCTTTACACCTCTCTAATGCACTCCTAGTCATCACTATTTTCATTTTATTCCTCTAATAGACTATAATCTTATGGACCATAGAATCTTTCATGAGTTCATTCAAAGCCAATTTCACCTAGCTGACTAGCTGAACTTTTGAAAGTATATTTTTATAAATGCATATCCATCTGGATTAATCTGTTGAATATAGAAAAACCATCTAACCATAATTCAGTTCAATAAATATTTATTAAGTGCCTGCTGTGTGTAAGGAACAATAAAAGAGCAATGATTGAGGAACTTACAATCTACAAAATAAAAACCTTACCTTCAGACCCACCTCACCAGGTAATCCAGGTTCCCCAGGCTCCCCTGGTTCACCCTGCATGGAAACAAAACATTGTTACAACCTGAGCCAATATGGTGGTCTCCGATTCATGAAAAGAATGAGTCCCAAATGTCCTTAGCTATTAGGACTAGAAGGGACTTGAATATATATATATACATACATATATATATATATACATACATATATATATATATATATATATATATATATATATATATATGTGTGTGTGTGTGTGTGTGTGTATACGTATATGTGTATATATCTGTATATATAGTTGAAATTTAAAAGGGATCTTAAAACATAGTGTGTTTTTAAAATATATTTTAATTTATTTCATTAAATATTTCCCAATTACATATTTTTAAAAGGTTTTAACATTCATTTTTTTTTTAATTTTGAGTTACAAATTCTCTCCCTTCCTCCCTCCCTGCCTCCAGGCCTTGAGAAGGCAAGCAATATGATATCGGTTATACATGGAGTCATGCAAAATGTATTTCCATATTAGCAATGAAACATAACATGTCAGAAAACAGAAAGTTGGGTTTAGCACATAGGCTATGAAAACTACAAAGGTCCTTGAGTATAGATTTTATTTTTAGCACTGGAAGGAACCCTGGAGATCATTATTTAAATCCAGCCAGTTTTCAAATTTTATGGTCTCAAGATCCCTTTACATTCTTAAAAGTTATTGATGACCATAAAGGGTTTTTGTTTATGTGCTCTATATCTATAAATATTTACTGTATTAGAAATAAACCAGTACATTTAAAAAATATTTATTAATTCACTAAAATAAGAATAAACCCATCACATTTTAACATTAAAATATAATTATGAAAAATAATACTTTTTCAAAACAAAAAATGGTGAGAAAAGCAGCATGATTTTATATATTTTTGCAGATCTTTTATGACTAACTCAGTAAAGACATCTCAATCTTTATATCTGTTCCTATATTCAATCAGTTGTGGTATGTAATTTTGGTTGGAGTATATGAAGAAAATCCAGCCTCATACAATTATGTGGTTAGAAAACAGAGGGGTATTGTAATAGGTAAATAACATCTTATGAAAATAGTTTTGACTTCAAAGACCCCAGGGAATCCTTGTATTGGATTTGGAGAATCATTGCTTTAATCCATTCATTTTATATATGAAGACATTTAAGGTAGGTGAGGAGACTAAATACACTGCCCAAAGTTACATAGATGAAGCCTGTACTAGCTGAGGAATAAAAGGCAACTTGGAGACATTAGAAACACCTTCCATTCTCAGGAGTCCCTGTGATGTAGTAAAAAGAACACAAGGATTTACAATCTGAAAGACTAGGTTTGAATCTTCACTCTCTGTCCTGGAGCTAATCACTTACCCTCCTATAATTTTTTGTTTGTTTGTTTGTTTGTTTGGTGAGGCAATTGGAGTTAAGTGACTTGCCCAGGGTCACACAGCTAATGTCAAGTGTCTGAGGCTGGATTTGAACTCAGGTCCTCCTGAATCCAGGGCTGGTGCTCTATCCACTGGGCCACCTAGCTGCCCCACTCCTATAATTTTTAGGATTTTTTTTTCTGATATCAAGCCAAACTGCTTGGCAAAGGCCTGAAAATTTAAATCTCTCTTATCTGCTCCTAATGGTAGTGGTTAACTTTGGTAAAGATAAGTCAGACCAAAGGAAAATTCTAAAAATATCTTGTGTTTGTCTTTGAGCTGAATCATATTGTTATTTTGCTTCTGAGTATATTTGCCTTGTTTGGCTTATACTGGATTAAAATGAGTTTTCATTTCCAAGTACCTGCTCACTATGAAAGGCCAGACAGGGTTAGGAGCTTGGGCTGTGGCCACAAATTGGGGAGAAGCTAACTGGCCCCTGTGGGGAAAGAGTGGATGACCTCAGCCTCATTATCACTGCTGTTCTAACCCCCTGAGCTGACAAGCCACAGCTGCCTGACAAAATTATGGTGGGTACATCTCTGTTCCCAGTTTTTTCCTTCCCGTACAACCCAAATCATACTGTGGTTGGAAGGAAGAATAAATCTCCAATCAGAGACCCAACCCTTTCTCTCCAGCTCCTATAGAGCCCTATACCCACCCCACAGCCTGGAGGGCATACTGCTTTCATCACTTGGGAAGTCCCCAGGCCATAGGCCTTTTTCCTCTCCTCACTTAGAAGACTGATAGTAGGAGAATCTTTGCACATTTAATCTAAGGGAAGTCACACACCACTCTGTGCTAGATAGGAGCAGGGACATGTCGACTATTAACCTTTAGCCGCTGGCTTCTGTTGCTCTGGAAATGGCTACCCTGCTCCCTAAGATGTGCTCCACTCAATAACAATTCATTTCTCTCCATTTCCCCTGGCCCTGATGCACATAATGTATTTAATGAAATGTATTGAGAGGATAGCTAGAATTTGAGCTTGCAGAATCTAAGAATTGTGTTTTTGAAAAATAATCTTATATCCACAGAATCTTAGAATATCATCAAAGTATCATAGGTCTGGAGCTGGAAAGGAAGCCATCTAGTATAAATGCACTTTTTTTATAGAGGAGGAAACTGAAGCCCAGGGAGTTTAAGTGACTTTTCTAAGGTCAGACATCAAAGTTGAGATTTAAATCATGGACTTCTGACACCAGAGTTAAAGATCTTCCCAGTGTATCCTAAATTCATGGAATCTGCCTCTCAAAATTACAGAATATTAGACTTGTAGAGAAATGAAGATAGAACTTTGGAGTCATAAATTGAAGGGGACTCAGATCATTAATTCCAATATACCACCCCATGAAGCTCACCTGGATGCCTTTGGCTCCTTCTCTCCCCGGGGGACCAGATAAACCCAAGGAGCCCTAGAATGAAAAAAAAAAAAAGATGAAAGAAAACATTCAATCATTATTTTTAAATTAAATTAATTTTTTCAATTAATAACAAAATTATCTT
The DNA here is from genome assembly GCF_019393635.1 of Dromiciops gliroides. Classification (NCBI taxonomy): domain Eukaryota; kingdom Metazoa; phylum Chordata; class Mammalia; order Microbiotheria; family Microbiotheriidae; genus Dromiciops; species Dromiciops gliroides. The sequence continues at coordinate 88,915,333 of NC_057861.1, read as the reverse complement.
TTCCACCACTGCTCTTGAAGAAAAAAAAAAGACTAATAAACACTTGCAACAAATATGCACAGTCAAGCAAATCTGTTCTTGAATTTGACATGTCCACAAATATGTATGGTTCCATTGTCACAACAAGTCTACTATTTCTATGTCAGGAAGGGCATGGCATGTTTCATCATTGGTCTTTTGGAATCATGGTTGATCACTGTGTTAATCAGTTTACATCTAATCATGATAACATCAATGAAAGGGATTTAGATGATCGAAAGCCCTGATGAAGAATCAGACTCTCCGCACTGCAGGTCGCAATAGATTTAGAGCCAGAATGGACCTTAAAGGTAGTTTACCCAATCTTATAATTTTGCAAATGAGGAAACTGAGATCCAGAGAACTTAAGTGGTTGATTGGCTTTCCCAAATTCATACAGGAAGTGGCAGATTTGTAATGCCAGCCTACATTCTCCCATTCCATGTCAACTTTGGCAATAAATAAAAACCCTGAGATACAGATAACCAATTTGTCTTTAAAGTCCCTAAGACACCCCAGAAGAATGGAATCTAGGTGGTGAATAGGATCTCAGAAGTGACATTGTCTATATACCCTGTACCTGACCAGTCTTCTTTATAGCAGCACCCTCATCAAGGGCTATCTACTATAAGTGGAAATCTCCATTGAGGGGGATCCTACCCTCCCCAAGGCAGTCCATTCCAATTACGGATAACTCAGTTAGGGTCCATGCTACCCTCCACCCACCAAACTGAAATTTGCCTCTGCAAAAGTCTCTCATAACTCATAACCTTGTCCTCTGGGTACATCTAGAAGGAGTCTAATCTCTTTGCCATCATGGAAACCATCAAATCAAATCAATCAATCAACAAGAATTTATTAAATGGACACTGTGCTCTAGGCACAGTTTTAAGTTCTAGGAGTCAAAAGACCATGTCTTCAAGGAGTTGATAATTCCACTGTAGGAATCAAAGGCTTGAAGACAGCTGCCCTTTGCCCTATAAGTATTCTCTACATGAAGTCGTCCCAAAGATCTTAGTGGTTTGTTTCAAAAGTCAAGGTGAAAAACTTATGAAGTGCCTATTATGTACCCAACATTATGAGTTTGTAGAAGGTGTAAGACAATCATAAGGTTTTTGATCTTAAAAACTCAAGAGGTAGTGTGCCATAGGAAGAAGAGGACAAGAGTTAGAATCAAAATATTTGCTTCCTATTAATTGTGTAACCAGGCAGCAAGCTGGTTCAGCGAGTACTGAGTTTCGTGTCAAGACCTGAGTTCAAATTCAGACTCAGAATTTATTAGGTATGTGAACCTGGGCAAGTAACTTAACCTCTATTTGCCTCAGTTTCCCCAGCTGTAAAATGGAGATAAATACTACCTACTTACTATCTATATGACAGAATTATTGTCAGAACTTAATGGAACTGGTTTTCTAAATTGCAAACTGACCTGTAATAAATGTTATAATCCCACTAAATAAACAAAACATGCCCAAGAGGAAAGGGTGAAACAAAACAATGTAGTTGAAAGGACACTAGATTTGGAGAAAGGGGGTCATAGCTGTAGAGATGGAATGAATATTAGAGACCATCGAAGTCAACACCTTCATTATACATAAGAAGGAACTAGCTAAGCTCACCCAGCTAGTACATTTCTGGGACAAGATTTGAACCCATGTTTTCCTGACTTACAAGTTAGAAAATACTTGAGATTTAAGGTCTTGGTCCTACTACTTACTTACTAGTTGCATGATTTGGGACAAATCATTTCTCCTCTCTGGGTCTTAGTTTCTTTCTCTCTAAGATGAATGTGTTAGACTAAATATAAAGTCCCTTTTGGGCTCAAATTATATGAAACCTGTAAGACATTTCCTTTCTCTGGTCCTCAGTTTCAATATTTATCAAATGGAAATAATTATCCATGACCCATTTCCCCAACAAGGTTGCTTTGATTATCAAATTGAATAATGGATGGGAAAGTATTGTTTCAAATCTAAAGCACTATCCAACATAAATGATCTCCTCTATTCTGTCAGAGGAAATATTTCTTCATAACATACTACAGTCATAGTGAGCTGAGTCAGTTGGTAGTATTGATGATAAAGGGGCATGAAATCACACCACAGACAGGGAAAATGATGCCTCTGGATGCTCACTGTAGCACTAACAAGCAGCCTAGGAAGGAAAGGTGGGGATGTTCATCTGAATGATTATGTGCCTGCTGCCTTCAGCTGAACAACGAAAACTCCAATGTCATTTGTGTTTGAGTAAAACCCTCTTTTGTCAGGGTGATGGAGCTGGGCATGTAGGCTCTGGTTCAAATGGATCCGTTTCTCACAGAGCAGAAATTGTTATAATGAGATGTCTTCCATTGCAAATATCTCCAAAAGTGATGGGGAAGGCATGTCATTAGCAGATAGGAAGAGGAAAAGCCTTTGAGACCTACTCAAAAGAATGGTGAAGGCAGAAGAGATGTTAGAATACTGACTGGTAGGTATTGTTACAGCTGGCAGGTGCCTTAAAACATAGAATATTAGGACATACAGTGTCAGAGCTAAAACAAATCATAGAGATTATGTGGACCAGGAGAACTTAACTCTGTGAATATTTCAAATTTTTCTTGATAATTGTATTTGAATATAATTGGTTTTCTTTACAATACTACATATTTTATTTTATGTAAAATATTAAAACATTTAAAAACATTAGTCTGCCAGTCAACTAACACTTATTGAGCACCTACAAAATGTCAGGCATTGTGCTAAACACTGGGAATATAAGAAAAGACAAAAAAGCCCCTAATCGCAAGGATATTACAGTCTAATGGGGGAGAAAATATGCAAACAAGACATGTATCACCAAGATATATACAGGGGAAATTGTGGCTAGTGTTAGAGAGAAGGCACTAAGATTAAGGAGGACTGAGAAAGGATTTTTGCAGAAGATAGAACTTTTGCTACAACTTTATAAGGCATTATTCTGAGGAGTCTATAGGCTAAACTAGACTGCCAAAAGGGCCTATAAAACACACACACAAACACACACACACACACACACAAATGGTTAAGAACCCCTGAAATAGAAAAAAATACCTTATTTTACAGGTGAGGAAATTGAAGTTGAGAGGGATCAAATAACGTATACAAGATCACACAGCTGAGTAAAGACAGAGCCAGAGATTCCAGTTCTGATTCCTATTCTAATATTTTTCCTGCTACAATACTACCTCTTTATCATGGTGGAATTTTGAATTATTTTAATGCATTAGTAATAATAAATGCATCAAAGTTATATAGTCAGTCAACAATAATTGCATTAAGCTCTTACTTTGTGCCAGTTACTATGCTAAAATGTTGGGTATGCCAAGAAAGACAAAAACCATCTCTGCCTTCCAGGAACTCATATTCTAAAAGAAGAGATGGCATGCAACCATCCAGGTGCATAGGAAATATAGTCAGAGTAGATGGAACGTGGAAAAGGAAGGAACTAACAGCTTGGAGGGATTGGGAAAGGAATACAGACGTCATCTTATCAGCTCTTTAAAACAACTAACAACCTAGTGGTATAGTTAGGGCAGGGGTGATATTCTCCATATGATCACTGAAGATAGTCAAGTTAAGTGATTAAATTACACGTGCTATGCTGTGTAGTTTGTACAGTGCTGTTTTCTTAAACCCCTGTTGTATTTTATGTGAGCACAGGTGCACCCAAAGGCAGGAAATTCACAAAAAAATGTGGCTGAGATCCTTGGCAGGTAGAAAGAAATTAGAGTCACAATGAAGACTCATCTTCCTGAGTTCAAATGTGGCCTCAGACACTTATTAGCTGTGTGACCCTGGGCAAGTCACTGGTTATGTGTCTGCCTCAGTTCCTCATCTAGGAAATGGGAAACCAATACAATAACTTTACCAAGAAAACCCCAGACAGGGTCACAAAGAGTTGAATATGACTTAAACGAAAGAACGACAAAATTAGAATATAGACTACAAGAATATAAAATTTAGTCAGGTCTTTAAAAAATCCAACAAAGAATGTTAAGGTAGAAAAAATAGCCTTAGAACACCCATCAAATGTTAGAAAGACTGTTTGGGTTTTGCCTTTGATTCCCTAGTCCTTTGCATACTGTATTTTTTTCTCATTCCTCATCCTCCTTGGTCTCCTGAAGCCTTTGACACTGTCAATCACCCTCTTCTTCTTATTCTCTTCTCTCTAGGTTTTGGTGGTATTCCTCTGTCCCGATTCTCTTGCCACCTATCTGACAACTCTTTCTCAATCTCCTTTGCTGGATCTTCATCCAGGTCCTATCTGCTAATCATAGGTGTCCCACAGGTTTTGGCCTATATCTTCCTCATTACAATTTCACTTGGTGATCTCAGCAGCTCCCATAGATTCAATTATCATCTCTATGCTGATGATTCTCAAATCTACTTTTCCAGTACTAACCTCTCTGCTGACCTCCAGTGTCATATTTCCAACCGCCTATATGACATTTTGAAATGGATGTTCCATAGACATTTTAAACTCAGCATATCTAAAACTGAACTCGTTATTTTTCTCCCCAAACACTCCACTCTTCTTAACTTTCCAATTAAGCACACAAACATCCTTCAAGTTACCTAGGCTAAAAACCTAGGTGTAGGGGCAGCTAGGTGGCACAGAGGATAGAGCACCAGCCCTGGAGTCAGGAGTACCTGAGTTCAAATCCAGCCTCAGACACTTAACACTCACTAGCTGTGTGACCCTGGGCAAGTCACTTAACCCCAATTGCCTCACTAAAAAACAAAACAAACAAACAAACAAAAGCAAAAACAACCCTAGGTGTCATCCTCAAAATCCTCACTCTTTCTCAACTCCCATATTCAATCTGTTGCCAATGCCTGTAAATTTTAACTTCATAACATCTCTTGAGAACATCCCCTTCTTTTCTCTGATACTACCACCTGATGCAAGCCTTTATCACCTCATCCTTCAACTACTCCTGTACCATGCTAGCTAGATGTTTAAAAGTCTTGCCCCAGTCCAGTTCATCTTACAGTCAGCTGTCAAGGTGATCTTTCTAAGATGCAGGTCTCACCATATTTTTCCTTCCCCTCAATAAACTCCTGGGGATTATCACCTCCAGGATCAAATGCCTGGCATTCAATGCCCTTCATAGCCTGTCCCACCTCCTTCACATGTTCAATTGTCTCAGAATTTTCACCCCTTCATCTACTCTGCCATACAGTAAATTCCTGGTTGTTCCTTTAGTTGGAATGCTAAGCAAAACCCATTGATTGGGTTGTTGGCAGATATGCTTAATAAAGAAAAGAATTTAGTCCTGAGGATCTAACGTGAGGCTAGGAAAATTTGCATGGCAAGAAAAGAGGATTTCAAAGCCGGAAGACCTCCATCCCCAGTCTGGTTGCATAAAGTCTCCCATATAGCTAGAGAGGATTCAGATTATGAATCAGAATTTTAATAGGAAGTTCAAAAAGCTTTCTAACCCCAAGTTGTTAGGTGCCAGGTATTTCCATGGCATGAGAAGACTTAGTTAAAAGTTCTGACAGTATTAATCTGAATGCATCTACCTGGCTATGTGCCTGGGTTCTAAAACCCATAACCTTAAGCTATGCAGATAAAAAAGTTTAGATCCCACTTGCTTGGGGGAAGATCATTGGTCTCCACACCCTAGCACATGGTAGCATATAGGTAATATAGTGGAATAAACTCTAGGTTAAGATCCAGCAAGACCTGAGTTAAAATTCTGAGACACTTAATATCTGTAAGACTGCGGACAAGCCCTTCAACATATCTCAGTCTTGTTTTCCTCAACTGTAATATGAAGATAATAACACAACCTATCTCACAGATTTCTGTGAGGTTCAGAGGAGATAATCTATACAAAGCATTTGCAAAACTTAAAGTATTATATAAATGCTAGATATCATTGATTCCAATGAGGTTAACTGAAGACCAAAGGAAGGTGGAAGAGAAAAGCTCAGTGAACACCACAAATAGAAATAAGCAGAAATGTCACCGGAGCCGGGAGAGACAATATGGTGTAACACTGGCATAACCTTTGAGAAATCATGGTCACTGCCATGCTGCAGTGAGTCTTGGGAGTAGAGCTTTGTTGAGGTATGTATATACCCTATAGAGATGGACATATTATAGAGCAATAAGAAATATATTAAATACTATTTTTGTTTGTTCCTTGTTAAAAAAAAGTTAATATGAAAAACTTATGATCAGAGTTTTCCAACAATGGGCTGCCTAAAAAAGTAATGGGTTCCTTATCAGTTTTCAAGGGATTCTTATGTATGACAGGATGTTGCAAATCTGTGTGTGACCAAAGAGAACTGAGTTCTCAAATTTTCTCAGGCAAAGGGCACTACATTGTGGACACTGAAGCCAGAAGACCTAGGTTTTTGTAATAGCCCTACCACTAATTTATTATCAACTTGCATTTTGGGGTTTTTTTCTGTGTCAAATATGGGAACTAGACAATAGAATCAACAAGCTACCTTCCAGCCCCATAAGGACACTTCCAACAGAGATCTTTTATATGGGTAGACCTACCTCTCATGGTGCTAGTATTAGGCTTTTGAGGTGTGGAAGGAAGGTGAATCTGCCCTCTCAAGGGTTATGCCCCTGGCCCATAAATGCTGACAGGTCTTATCAATCTGGAAAAGCATTGAATCTCCTATTACAATGTGACTGCAAAATCACAGCCAATCTCAGTGATGACTGATGAGTGACAGGCTTTGTGAAATAGACTCTCAGTCCAGGCAGAGACAGAAAAGAAGTTTGATTTCAGCCTAACACTGATAGACCCCTTTAGTTTTACTCCCTAAGGAGGCTAAAGGAGAAGGGAAGTGATTCATATGATTGTGAGATATACCCATTCAGTGGTCTCCAATGTGCTCACCTTATCTCCCTTGAGTCCAGGAATCCCAGGATGTCCATTTTCTCCCTGTAATAGCAATTCCAAAGACATGAGTAAAAAACCAAATGCCAAAAGTCAAACATTAGATATCAGTTTCTAAGGTCCTAGGAAACTATATGACTCATTTGAAGTGGTCTGACAATACAGTTTAGGTAATTCAACCCAGCAGGTCCATTTTGCTGCCAATGAGTCCCTTCAGGGATAGAAGAGCTATTGACTACCAGATGGCAATGATGTTATTCTTCCAAGACTTGTTGTAGTAGAATGGGCACTTGTATTTGGAATTGGATGACCTAAGTTCAAATACTGAGGACTAATTTTTTCCCCACTTCTATGGTCCTTAATTTATTTATTTAAAAATAAGAGTGTTGGACCAGAAGTGCCATGTTAAGGAATTTGAATTTTCCCCTGTAAGCCCTAGGGAGACATGAAATAGTTTTAAAAAGGAGAGTAACATGAGCAGAACTGAGGATTAAGAATAATATTTTTGGTCATTATTTTATTAATACTACTAATAATGAGGGGCAGCTAGGTGGTGCAGCAGATGGAGCACTGGCTCTGAATTCAGGAGGACCTAAGTTCAAATCTGACCTCAGACACTTGACACTTCCTAGCTGTGTGACCCTGGGCAAGTCACTTAACCCTCACGGCCCCACAAAAAAAATACTAATACTAATGACACCAAAAATTGTGATATTTACATAGTGCTTTAATGTTTCAAAATCCTTCATATAATTCTCTTTTGACCATCACATCATCTGTAATTAGTTTTTTAGATATTATTATACTAATTTTATAGATAACTGCAGAATAGAGAAATAAAGTGATTTGTCCATAGTCACACATTTAGTAAGAGTCAGGATAGTTTGGAGAGGGCAGAAAGAGAAGATCAATTGGATTTGGGATCCAAAGTCCTAGTTTTAAAGCCTGTGCCTCTGCTTATTAACTCTGAGGCACAGATGGGGAAATGAAAAAGAATAATGACTTCAATCTTCAATCCTAGCTTACCTTCTGCTTAGAATCATATGATTTGGAGTTGGAAGGAATGCTAGAGATAACCTAGTCTAGCCATGTAACTTAATAAATAAGGAAACTATTGGAATATTTTTGGAAATGCACAGAAATGAACTGAAATTTCAGAAAGAGACACAGTCAAGCTAGACAACTTTAAAAGTAACAGGCTGAATTTAATACAAGCATACAAACACATAGCTTTATGTAATAGAGACTCATGACATCATGCATAATTTTCTTTTTCTGTTCTCCTTTATATATGAAAATATTTTTCTTAGAGAGGTCGATGGAATAAGTATAAGCAAAGAGGAAATAAAATTATTGTTGAAGAAGATATGATAGGTTATAGAATCTTTGTAGAGTCAACTAAAAAATTAACTGAAAGAAGTAATCTCTGTGGCAAAGTTGTAAGATATAAAACCTACATAACTCAGTAGCAAGAGACAGAAAGAGAAATTCCATTTAAAATAACTGTAGACAATATAAAATATTTGGGAGTCTACCTGCCACAACAAACCCAGGAACTCTATGAACACAATTACAAAACACTTTGCACACAAATAAAATCAGATATAAATAATTGGAAAAATATCAATTACTTATGGATAGGCCAAGCTAATATAATAAAAATGACAATTCTAGCTAAATTAATTTACTTATTGAGTGCCATACAAATCAGACTACCTAAATATTATTTTATAGAGCTGTAAAAAATAATAAAAATCATCTGGAAGAAGAAAAACCTCAAGAATATCAAGGGAACTAATAAAAACTGCATAGGAAGGTGGGCTGGAAGTACCAAATCTAAAACTATATTATAAAGTGGCAGTCATCAAAACTATTTGGTACTGGCTAAGAAGTAGAGTGGTGGATCAATGGAATAGGTTAGGGACAGGAGATAGAGTAGTAAATGACTATAATAATCTACTGTTTGATAAACCCAAAGACTCGAGCTTCTGGGATAAGAACGTACTATATGACAAAAACTTCTGGGAAAACTGGAAGATAGTATGGCAGAAACTAGATGTAGGCCAACATCTTATACAGTATACCAAAATAAGGTGAAAATGGGCATATGATTTAGACATAGAGGGTGATACCATAGGCAAATTAGGAGAGGAAGTAATAGTTTTCCTCTCAGATCTATGGAGAAGAGAAGAATTTATGACCAAACAAGAGACAGAGAAAATTACGAAATGCAAAATGGATCATTTTAGTTACATTAAATTAAAACAGTTTTTGAACAGAGGCAATACGGCCAAGATTAAAAAGAAAGCAGAAAGCTGGGAAATAATTTTTACAACCAGTGTTTCTGATAAAGGCCTCATTTCTAAACTATATAGAGAACTGAATCAAATTTATAAGAATATAAGTCATTTCCCCAATTGAGAAATGGTCAAAGGATATGAACAGGCAGTTTTCAGATTAAGAAATCGAAGCTATCTATTGCCATATGAAAAAAATTATCTAAATCACTATTGACTAAAGAAATGCAAATTAAAACTCTGATTCTTCTTTAACAACATGACTATTGCAGAAATATGTTTAATGTGATTGTGTGTGTGTGTATATATATATATATATATATATATATATATATATATATATATATATATATATATATATAACCTATATCAGATTACTTGCTGTCTTGGGGAGGGGGGAGAGAAGTAAGGGAGGGAGAAAAATTTGGAACTAAAAATCTTCTGAGAAGAAATATTGAAAACTATCTTTACATGTAACTGAAAAATAACAAAATACTTTTTTGATTAAAAAATGTTCTTTTGGGGCAGGATGCTCTTTAAATTAAGATTTTATTTAAATGTGTCTATTGGTTTGTCTGCTAATTTCTCTGAGAATTAAAGTTTGTCATCTATCAAAGGAATAGAGCAATACTTTAACTCCCTGAAATCCTTGTTGTGAAGCAAGTAATTTATAATCTTCAAAGTCCTAAAAAGTGGGACTTGTTACTTCTTAGTATGGTTTCTTACCATCCCTTCTCTAATGAATGGCTAAATAATCAACAGTTAATAGTAATGGTAGATAACAATAGTGTTTACAACTGTTATCTCATATGAGTCTCACAACATCCCTTTAAGGAAGGTCTTACATTTTACAGATAAGGAAAGTGAAGTTAAAAGACATTAAGTAGGGGCAGCTAGGTGGTGCAGTGGATAAAGCGCTGGCCCTGGATTCAGGAGGACCTGAGTTCAAATTTGGCATAAGACACTTGATACTTACTAGCTGTGTGACCCTGGGCAAGTCACTTAACCCCAATAGCCTCACCAAAAAAAAAAAAAGAAACTACATTAAGTGACTTGCAAGGGGTCACAAAATTCATCAACGCCTAAGGCAAGATTAAAATTTAGGACTTCCTGACTCCAAGTCCAGCACTCTATATTGTCTGGTACAAATAAGTTTTTCTAAATTCCTAAAATCCCTTAATTTCCTGAAGTGAGAAAAATATTACTGATATCTTCATACTTGTCTTATAAGTTTGTATGGCAACTCCACCTATTTTTTTTTTTTTTGGCCAAGACGGTACAAAGGCAAATATCCAGCTCCTATCCAAAGACTCACAAAATTTAAGTTCTCTGGCTGACACTCTGCAAGTTTTTGATGTGCTTTTATTGTTTTTCCCCATTTACTTTCCTTTCTTCTGCCCATAGCAGCCCAATTACAATGAACTGTACTCATGTTCTTTGGCCAAATGTACTGTCTTTGTTCATTTTATGGCTCATTCAAATAAGCCTCTGATGTGTTATTCTGGTGCACAAAGGACTCTGGGGTTTCACAGGCTATGCCAGGAGAATGCATGCTCTACCAAGCTGAAAGGTCTTTGAGCTGGGACCTAGCAATGAACTTGTCTCTTTGTCTTCTTTGTTACCTGAGGTCTAGTCTAAGTTTAAATGTTAGTTCAAATCTATCACAATGTAATAATTTTTTAAAATGTTTTTTCACCAGCACCATCAATTCTTGAAGTTTATTTTGGTAGCTCAGAAAAGCAAGCAAAATCTTCTAGGTGTATCCTTTCTTGTTACAGGGTTTATCGGCTATATAATAATCTCCTCCCTCTTTTTTGCTCAGAACTTCTACACTCCGGGGGCGGAGCCAAGATGGCGGAGAGGAAGCAGCAAGCTGCCTGAGCTCTCCTTCTGTTCCCTCAAAACAAACATTAAATAAAGCCTCTGGACGGATTCTGAAACTACAGAACCTGCAAAGAGACAGAGAGACACAGTCCTCCAACCAGAGATCATTTAGAAGACTTCAGGAAAAGGTCGGTCTGACTCGGGCAAAAGGGAGGCCCAGCACAGGGCAGCAACCCAGCGCCGAGGGGGTCAGGGCAAGTCAGCAGGAGCTGCGGGCCACAGCTGAACAACTGAGGCCCCTGGAACCTGGTTCAAAAATCTGGTGGCCAAGAAGGACAGTGGAAAAACCTACCTGCACCGGCCGAGAGGGCCACGAACGGGTCAGGCGGGATCAGACGCCGGGGTCCGGCGCCTGGCTGGCCAAGCACAATCAGACAGGAAGTGCAGGGCGGGGGATCTCCACACACCATAAAGTCCTCAGAGTAAAAACCCGGTCACACAGCACCTATAACCCTGCACAAGAATTCCAAAACAGGGACCCTGGTGCCCCCAGAGCAGACCTCAACTTAAAAAATAAATAAATAAGCTGCAATAATGAGTAAGAAGCAAAAAAGAGCCCTCTCCATTGAGAGCTTCTATATCAATAGGGAAGAAGTCAACGCAAACTCAGATGAGGACAATAGCCTCAAATTGCCTACATCTGAAGCCTCATGAGGGAAGGTGAATTGTTCTCAAGAACAAAAAGCCTTCCTGGAAGAGCTCAAAAAAGATTTTAAAAATCAATTGTGAGAGGTAGAAGAAAAAATGGGGAGAGAAATGAAAGCAACACAAGAAAACTATGAAAAAAGAATCAGCAGCTTGGAAAAGGAAGCACATAATTTCACTGAAGAAAACAAAACCTTAAAAAATTCATTTGGCCAAATGGAAAAAAAAGGTACATAATCTCACTGAAGAAAACAATGCCTTAAAAATTAAAGAGGGACAGTTGGAAGATAAGGAATCCATGAGACACCAGGAATTAGTCAAGCAGAATCAAAAAAATGAAAAAATAGAAGAAAATGTGAAATACCTCATTGGAAAGACAATTGATCTGGAAAACAGATCTAGGAGAGACAATTTGAGAATCATTGGACTGCCTCTGAAAGCCATGACCAGAAAAAGAATCTAGACACCATATTCCAGGAAATTATTAAGGAGAACTGCCCTGATATCATAGAATCAGAGGATAAAATCATCATTGAAAGAATCCACCGATCACCTCCTGAAAGAGACCCCAAAAGGAGAACTCCAAGGAATATTGTAGCCAAATTCCAGAATTATCAGGTGAAGGAGAAAATACTCCAAGCAGTCAGAAAGAAGCAATTTAAATATCATGGAGCCACAGTCAGGATTGCTCAGGACCTGGCAGCTTCAACATTAAAGAACCGCAAGGCTTGGAATATGATATTCCGGAAGGCAAAGGAGCTTGGATTGCAGCCGAGAATCTATTACCCAGCAAAAATGTGCATTTTCTTTCAGGGGAAAAGATGGACATTTAATGACATTGGGGACTTTCAATCTTTCCTGGTGAAAAGACCAGAACTGAATAGAAAATTCAATCTCAACATACAAGACTCAAGAGAAGTTTAAAAAGGTAAACAGAGGGGAAAAAAAAGGTTACCCTATTAGGTTAAACTGGTTATATCCCTACACAGGAAGATGATACTCATAACTCTTAAGAACTGTAAATGTATTGGGGCAATCCACATAAGTCATCAGCATTTCTATACATGACCAACAAAGTCCAGCAGCAAGAGATAGAAAGAGAAATTCCATTTAAAGTAACGGTAGATAATATAAAATACTTGGGAGTCTACTTGCCAAGACAAACCCAGGGACTGTATGAACAGAACTACCAAACACTCTTCACACAAATCAAATCAGATCTAAATAATTGGAAAGATATCAATTGCTCATGGATAGGCAGAGCTAATATAGCAAAAATGACAATACTGCCTAAATTAATTTACTTATTCAGTGCCATACCAATCAGACTACCTAAAAATTATTTTATAGAGCTAGAAAAAATAATCACAAAATTCATCTGGAAAAACAAAAAAATCAAGAATATCCAGGGAAATAATGAAAAAAAATTCACAAGAAGGTGGGTTAGCGGTACCAAACCTGGAGCTTTACTATAAAGTGGCAGTCATTAAAACTATCTGGTACTGGCTAAAAAATCGAGTGGTAGATCAGTGGAATAGGCTAGGCTCAGGAAATGCAGTAGTAAATGACACTAGTAAAGTAATGTTTGATAAACCCAAAGACTCCAGCTTCTGGGATAGGAACTCAGTATTTGACAAAAACTGCTGGGAAAACTGGAAGATAATATGGCAGAAATTAGGCATAGACCAACATCTTACACCTTATACTAAAATAAGGTCAAAATGGATACATGATTTAGACATAAGAGGTGATACCATAGGTAAATTAGGAGAGAAAGGAATAGTCTACTTATCAGATCTTTGGAAAGGAAAACAGTTTTTGACCAAACAAGAGATAGAGTATATTATAAAATGTAAAATGGATGATTTTGATTATATTAAATTAAAAAAACTTTTGTACAAACAGAAGCAACACATCCAAAATTGGAAGGGTGGCAGAAAGCTGGGAAACAATTTTTGAGGCCAGTGCTTCTGATAAAGGCCTCATCTCTAAAATATATAGGGAATTAAATCAAATTTATAAGAAACCAAGTCATTCCCCAATTGAGAAATGGTCAAAGGATATGAACAGGCAGTTTTCTGATGAAGAAACCAAAGCTATCTATTCCCATATGAAAAAATGCTCTAAATCTCTAATGATTAGAGAGATGCAAATTAAAACAACTCTGAGGTACCACCTGACACCTATCAGATTGGCTAAAATGACAAAAAAGGAAGATAATAAATGTTGGAGAAGCTGTGGAAAAATTGGAACACTAATGCATTGTTGGTGGAGCTGTGAACTGATCCAACCATTCTGGAGAGCAATTTGGAATTATGCCCAAAGGGCGATAAAGCTGTGCATACCCTTTGACCCAGCAATTCCACTTTTAGGTCTTTTGCCCAAAGAAATCATGGAAGGGGGAAAGGGACCCACATGTACAAAAATATTTATAGCTGCTCTTTACGTGGTAGCAAGGAATTGGAAGTTGAGGGGGTGCCCATCAATTGGGGAATGGCTGGACAAGTTGTGGTATATGAATACAATGGAATACCATTATGCTGTAAGAAATGATGAGCAGGAGGAGTTCAGAGAAACCTGGAGGGTCTTGTGTGAGCTGATGATGAGTGAGATGAGCAGAACCAGAAGAACATTGTACACAGTATCATCAACATTGAGTGTTGACCTACTGTGATGGACTATATTCTTCTCACCAATGCAATGGTACAGAAGAGTTCCAGGGAACTCATGATAGAAGAGGATCTCCAAATCCAAGGGAAAAAAAAAAAAAAAGAACTGTGGAGTATAGATGCTGATTGAACCATACTATTTCTTTTGTTTTGGGTGCTGTTGTTTTTTTTTTTCTATTTTGAGGTTTTGCATCACTGCTCTGATTTTTTGTCTTGTAACAGGATTAATGCAGAAATAGGATTAATGTTATTATGTGTAAATATATATGTGTGTATATATCTATCTATCTATATGTATATGTATATAGATATATAGATATAACCTATATCAGATTACCTGCTGTCTAGGGGAGGGGGGAGGGAGGGAGGGAGAAAAATCTGAAATTGTAAAGCTTGTATAAACAAAAGTTGAGAACTATCTTTACATGTAACGGAAAAAATAAAATACCTTATACATAAAAAAAAAAAAAAGAACTTCTACACTCCTCTCCTGTTCCAGTCATGGTACATCACTGTCCCCTCTCTCTATTCCTGCTGTCCCCACCTCTTCTCTGACCCACTACTCCATACCTCAAGTTAAGCAACATTCTTTTTGTAAAGTTCTCCCAGAATAAAGGGTGATCAATTTCATTATTATTGCCTGGATTTCCATCTTTGATGGTGTTAAGGGCTAAAATTCTAGCTAAACTGTCTAAAATATCTAATGAGTGGTCGCCAATCAATTACAAGCTTTAGCAAGAGTTAGACTTTTAAGCATTTATTAAGGAGAATAAGAATTTGGTAAAGAGAGAGAGAAAGGCCTAGATTCCTATCTATTAAAGGGAGAGCACATTTCTAGCTCCCTTCTCTGCCAGCGTCCTCAGGAAAGAGACCCAGAGTCAGCGCCAGTCTCTTCCTTCCTCCTCCTACTAGTCCGCGTCACTTCCTCCCGCCAAAGAAAAGACTCCTGGTCTTGCCCTCAAAGACCTTCGCTTCATGGGCAGAACTCTTCTACAGTAAGTATCCAGCAGGTGGCGTCATTCCAATCGTTACAATGGAAATGTCCAAATCCTCAATGGATTGGGACAAGCAGAATCATCGTTTTTTTTGTTGTTGTTGTTTGTTGTTTGTTTGTTTGTTTGGTTTTTTTTTAACATTGGGAAAGTCACTGAAATTATATATATATAAATTATATAGGTTATATATATAAATTATATAGGTTTAGATTTCTCTTTTATAAAAAATGAATGGGTTAGATTAGATGGTTTCTGAGGCTCCTTTTACCCCTATGGCTATATTGCTAGAAATTTAAATACCAAAACATTATAGGCATCACAGTAAAGTAGATACAGTGCTAGACTTGGGAGTCAGGAAGACCCGAATTCAGAACTCACCCCAGACACTTACTCATTGGTTGACACTGGGCAAGTCACTTAAGCTCTCTGTACCTCAGTTCCATCATTTGTAAAATAAAGGATTTAATCTCAATGGCCTTTACTATCCCTTCAAGCTCTAAATCTACAATGCTCCAAGTTGATTCACTAAGAGTCACTCTCAAAATCCAGCCATACATACTGGATGAATTTCACAGTCGTAGGAAATTATTTTGAGAAAAAAAAAAATTTCTCCTTCACAACCTTTATTTTAGAATGGGTAATAACCCAGGGATCACATGTATGGAGTCTGGAAGGTATCTAGAAGGAGGCCAAGTATTCCATAGCACAGTATGCCAATCAAAAAGTTTAGTATCTAAGTATAGATTATTTTTATTTTCCTCTAGGGGATAATCCTATAGAGGAAGAAAAAGTAACTACAACCAGGTCTTTGTAAAATGCTGATGCCATAATAAAGATGTCACTTTTGCTGATGCACAATTACTGTTTCAAAAAAAGCATTGTTGAATTTGATTTACGTTCTCATGGAAAGTCTGTGTGCAGATAATTCCCAGAACGCTATATGCAGTTCCTTGCTCTTACCTGAGCTCCAATTCCACATCAAGGCATTTTGGACATCTCCAAAGATTCTCATTCCATGAAAATCTCAACTCCAACATGTCCAAAATAGAGCTCATTATCTTTCTCCCCAAACTCTCTCCTCTTCTCAAGTACCTTATTTCTGTTGAGGACAGTACCACCCTTTCAGTTACCCATGTTTGTAGCTTCAAATGAGCTCTTGACTCTTTCATTTACCATTGCCCCACACATCCAATCAGTCACCAAACCTTGCCAATTATACCTCCATGGTATACTTTGCATCCATCCACTTCTTTCTGCTCACACAGCCACCACCCATTCATCACCTCACACCTGGACTTTTGAACTGCCCTCCCAATTGGCCTCCCTGCTTCCAATCCATCTTCCACATAGATACAATATTGATATTCCTAAAGCTCAGGCCTAACCATGTCACATCCTTGCCCCAGAATAAGATATAAACTTCTCTATTTAGCTTTGAAAACCCAAGACAGTTTGGCTCCAGTGTTATTTTACAGGCTTCTTCCCAATTAGTGTCTGTTATGTATGCTCTCCACTCCAGCCAAGCTTGCTTAAGGGATCCTCCCTATGCACAACTTTCTATTATTTGCCTCTGTGCTGACTTTTCCCCAGGACTTGCAAGTATTCCCTCCCTCCTGAGCTTCACCTCAAAAAAATTCCTAGTTTGCTTCAAAGCTCAGCTCAAGGAAATGCATCATGATCACCCTTACCCTGTACTCCCTGCCCCTTCAGTTCCTGGTGCTATCCATCCATAAATGACTTCGTACATTTCTGGTATATGAAGTGTTCCAAAAGTCTTAGTTCAGTACTTAGACTTTTGAGAAATGGAATACCCTATCTAATTTCCTAGGAACATATTGTTTCCCATAAACTTCTTGAGTTTGGAGACTATACTGCTTTTGTCTTGATATCATAGCACCTAGCACAATACCTACATTTAGCAAGCCCTTAGTTAATAAACCAGTCACTAGATTAACATTTAATAAGTGCCTAGTGTATATCAGGCACTGTGTTAAGTACTGGATATTCGATTTAATAAAGGAGTAATTTAGTTTAATGGGAAAAGCTTGAGCTTGTCATCATGATCCAGTTTCATGTCTTAGTTGTAGACTTTCTATCTTACTTATGTGGACCCCCAAAATAGCAATGAAACAAGCCCTGGAGTGGCAAAACCCACAAAAAGAAAGCTGAGATTATTTTCCAGATTAAAGGAGGCTGTACTGGGCTGCTAGAAGAGACCAACCCCACAAATGCGCTGACACAGACCCCAAACAAGCTGTGGCAGAGAAACTTACCCCCAGCCTCCGAATCAGCTGCAGCACCAACATGTTTTGGAACTAAGCTTATCATCAGGTGAGAGGGCTGAATGGCTCGCCCGGGGGTGGGGGGATGGCTGAATGGTTGAAAATACAGGGGTGTCTTCAGGATCTGAGGAGGAATTCAGCTATCCCACTCCAGCGGGGATCCAGGAAAAAATCTTGAGCGGTGGGAAGCCCAGGTGGGGGAATGGTGCCAGTTTGTTGAAGCTAAGAACCACCGCAGCACTCTGCTGGCTGGTTAACGAGCAAGTTGGCTTGAGGTTACCTTTGGACCAGAAAACTGGCCAGGTGAGAGAAAAACCTGCCCTCCCTTAAACCAAAACACCTAGGACCCTCTAAAGCTTGGGACAATGTAGCTTGGAAGTTGAGCCCCAGTGTAAGAGGGAGCTAAAAGTCAAGTAAAAAACAGCAAGATGAGCAAAAGCAAAGAAAGTTAAGAACAAAGGAAAGTTTCTTTAGTGATAAGGAAGATCAAGGTGCACCCCCAGAAAAGGATAACAACCTCAGGACCCCTATATCCAAAGCTTCCAAGAAAAAAAAAAAACTATCTTAGTTATGTGACCCTGGAGAAGTCATTAGTCACACTGAGCCTCAGTTTTCTCATATGTAAACTGGTAAACGTAGTGGATAGAGTGCTGGACAACAAGTCAAGAAGATCTGAGTTCAAATCCAGCCTCTGACATTTACTTGCTGTGGAACCCCAGGTGAGTCACTTCACCTCTCTCTTCCTAAGTTTCCTCATTCATAAATTGAGGACAGTAATAGCATATTCTACCCAAGGTTGGTGTGGTATATTTATACAGTCCTTTGCAAACTTTAAAATACTATATAAATAGTAGTTATTAATGTTACTATGACTAATTTTTTTTTTTTGCAGGGCAATGGGGGTTAAGTGACTTGCCCAGGGTCACACAGCTAGTAAGTGTCAAGGGTCTGAGGCTGGATTTGAACTCAGGTACATCTGAATCCAGGGCCAGTGCTTTATCCACTGCGCCACCTAGCCGCCCCTATGACTATTATTTTTAATAGTTCTGTTATTGGTGAGAGCATTAGTATTATTAATACTAGCTGAGTGTTAAAGCCAAAATTCTAGCTAGTTTGTCTAAAATATCTAATGAGTGGTCACCAATAAATTATAAACTTTAGCAAGGGTTAGACTTTTAAGCATTTATTAAGGAGAATAAGAATTTGATGAAGAGAAAGGCCTAGATTCCTATCAATTAAAGGGAGACAGCATTCCTAGCTCTGCTCTCCACCAGAGTCCACAGGAAAGAGCATGAGTCAGAGCGCCAGGCTCCCCCTTCTTCCTCCCACAAGCAAACGTCACTTCCTGATGCCAAAGAAAAGATGTGTGGTCTTGCCCTCAGAGACCTTCACCTCATGGCAGAGCTTTTCTACAGTAAGTCTCCAGCAGGTGGCGTCATTCCAATTATTACATACAGTCCTTTGCAAACTTTAAAATACTATATAAATAGTAGTTATTAATGTTACTATTACTATTATTTTTAATAGTTCTGTTATTGGTGAGAGCATTAGTATTATTAATACTAGCTGAGTGACCTTGGGCACACAGCTGCCACTCATTCATCACCTGTCACCTTGACTATTGAACTGCCCTCCTAATTGGCCTCTTGAGCAAGTCACTTAAATTCTATCTGCCTCAGTGTCCTCAACCATAAAATAAGGATAATAATAACATCTACCTCACAGGACTGTTATGAGGATCAAATGATGTAGTAATTGTAAAACACTTAGCACAGTGCTTAGCAAATAGTAGCTACTATATAAATGCTTATTCCCTTCCCTTTTCCCTTATATTATCACAATTAGCATTACTATCATCATCATTATTATTATACTAAGCATCTTATGCTCTTTAAAGTTGAAAGAGAGGGGAATTCTTATTATCATTATGGGTTCTTCATATTTATTCAATTTTTCTAAGACAAACATACTTTAGAAAAATTAAGATATCTCAATTTCTTACTGTACATTGGTTCTATATGGAAGGTTCTACCCTCCACATTAACAGGATTACAGCTGTCAGAGGTTTAGAATGCAAGGACCAAGAGCTGAAGAGAAGGAAGGAGATGGAGAGGGAGGAGCCAGACCCAAGGAAAAGGCAAAACAGATATCAAGTTTAGTTTTTCAAACTAGTAAACTTTTGCCAATGACCAGGTGCTTATTCCATGACCTGGCGGCTGAGGAAAACTGATCTGGCCCACACCTGGATTGATTTCACTTCACCAATAGCTATAATATCATTGCTTTATCTACATTTCAATTCAATTCAATTCAACAAAGGAATTGATGTAGAAACTTATACTAGAAATAAATGAAAAATGAAGATATTTTGTTACTAGCCATGGGAATCAGAAAGAGACATGCAGAAAAGGCCAAATTTGGCCCCAGATTCTCCTTATGATGGATGTATAAACCCCCAAAACACACCTCCACTGAAAAAGGTACCCACCTCGGGGGTTGGCTTAGGATCCCAGGAACTCCAAATTAGGAAAAGCTCTCCCCTGTACCTCCCCAAGGTGGAGAATATTATAATGAGAAAGACAGGCCCTCCCTTGTACCTCCCCAAGGTGGAGATTTTTATAATGAAACTGATAAATCAATTTATCTATCTATACTATAAATATAACTGTCTTTTCTTTCCTTATTTGAGAGATACCTTTCCACTTTTCTGGTTCTCTCCCTGTGATCACTCACAGCATTGCAATAAAACTTGGTAAAATGAGTCACTGAGTCTTGTAATTCTTTTGGGACAACTAATGATCAATTTGACCCCAAATTCTGCCCACATCACAGGTACATAGTATTTTGCTTGTTATCTCCCCCACATAAATGTAAGCTCCTTCAGGGCATAGACCATGTTTTTGGTCTCTGTTTCCCCAGCACTTTTCACAGTGCCCAGCAATATAGTCAGTATTAACTAAATGTTTGTCAACTCACTGGCCACCTTAGTCCCACAGAGTGTATAGGCTGGGATCAAGGACATGGTTCCTACAGAATGTCTATGATAAATATATTTGTAAAAGAATTAAAACAAAGTGCTAACTGAAGTTCCAGAGAGAAAGGACATCGATTTAGTAAGGATTTCTATATCTAACTTCTTGAACACAGAAGACTGAAGAGCTAGAAGGAACCCCAAAGATTACCTCAACCAATATTTTGTTTTGCAGTAAAGGAGCATGGAGCAAAAGAAAGAATATTGGAATTAAACTTGAAGGACCTCAAGATGAGCAAGCACTCTGTCTCTTCCCAGCTATTTCCCTCTGGGAAAGTGGCTTCTTATCTTTAGTTTCCTCATATACAAAATGAAGATTATATATTTTTCTCTATATGTGTTGTTAGATCACTGTGAAAAAAAATCTTTGTAAACATTAAAGCCTAATGGTAATGATTATGATGATGATGGATGGATGGATGGAAGGTAGGAAGGTAGGAAGGAAGGTAGGAAGGAAGGAAGGAAGGAAGGAAGGAAGGAAGGAAGGAAGGAAGGAAGGAAGGAAGGAAGGAAGGAAGGAAGGAAGGATTTCTTAAGCACCAACTAAGAGCTAGGCACTAGTTAAGTGTCTTGAAATATTATCTCATTACATCCTTACAACAACTCTGGAATGTAGATGCTATTATTAACCCCATTTTACAGTTGATTAAACTGAAGTATACAGAGGTTAAGTGAATTTCTTAGTCACACAGATATTAAGTGTCTAAGGGAGGATTTGAACTCAAATCTTACTGATTCCACCCTAGTGCTCTCCACAAAGCTGAGATTTCAACCTTGGCGCCTTTTGATTTCAAGTCTAGGAATCTTTCAAAAATGTGGCATTGTGAGAAAATCATTATTAATAATGTATTTCTTGGGGAACACAGGGACCCAGCCTTAATCAGCTTTCTCTTCACCCCCAACTTCAGAAAGCATATTTCTTAGAAACTGCCCAGGGGCAGAACAATAGAAATGGAGATTAAAACCACACCTATCTGAAACTGCCTTTACCCTCGGGGGTATGTCTTTGCACTAGACCCTGATGTCATCAAGGTAGAGCTCATTTTAATATGGACCACCCTCAGGTCATGTCAGCCAATGGAATTGAATTATGCTAGCCAATTGATCAGTGATTAAGGAGCTATCTCTCTTGAAGGAGAAAGGAGACTGGACCTCAACAGGCTTGCTCTCTTGCTCCTGGGATTATCTTGAACTAGCCATGTGCCTTCTCCTCTCCCTCTTGGCAAAATGTACTGGGTATGTAATTGTTTTAGGCCTGTAATCCTGTGAATAGTGAAGAAGTTAGGGAAATACAACATGGTCAGTATTTTATTGATATGTGATATTAATTAATAATAACTGCTTACTGACAAAAAATGGATGCAATAGCCATTAATTTATAAGTAACAATATTTTAGAAACCCCAGCCTAGTTTCCAAATAATTTATCCAGAAACAGGGGGTGGAGCTAAGATGGTGGAGGAAAAGCAATAACTTCACAGAGCTCCCTACATGATCCCTCCAAATAGCTCTAAATAATGCCATAGACAATGCCTGGAGCAGCAGAACCCACAAAAGGACAAGGTGAGATAATTTTCCAGCCAAAGATAGATTAGAAGGTTGGCAGGAAATGTCTATTGTACTGGGGTGAGAGTGAAGCCCAGTCCCACAGTTGTGCTATGCAGATCCAGCCCCAGAAGGGCTGCACTAGAGGCAGCAGCAGCTACTTCTGGAACTCAGCTCGTGCATTGGTGAGGGGGTTGAACAGTTGGCCCGGAGGGAGATAGCATGGGTGGTCTCTGCTGGCATTGAGGCAGTACTCAAAGTGCTGCCCATGCTCGGAACCAGGAAGCAGTCTTGAGTAGTGGCAGCCCAGGTGGGAAAGGGACACAAGCACACCTGAGCTTGCAACCACAGTGAACCAGATTTCCTGGGTTAAAGAGCAAGCAGGCCTGAGGTAACTTACAGACCAGAGTACAGGCCAGGGAAGTGCAGAATGAGCCTCTCCTCAAATTGTACCACCTTGGACCACCTGGGACAGTGCATCCTGGAAGCAGTGTCCCACTTTAAGAAGGATGTAAAAGTCAAGAAATAGGCTAGGAAAATGAACAGACAAAAAAAAATACGGACCAAATAAAGTTTCTTCGCTGTCAAGGAAGATCAAAACATACCCCCAGAAGAAGATAACAAAGACAAAGCTCCTACATACAAAGCTTCCAGGAATTTAGCCAGAAATACCTAGCCTAGTTCCACATATAGTTCCAATTCCAAAACTCTGAGAACCACTAGATGAGAATTTCCCAGGTTCCTTCAAGCTCTAAAGTCATGATCTTAAGATCTCTAATTATGGGAAATTCATTACCACTGTTGGTCACCTCTCATTAGCAGATGATTTTCATTCATATTGTAGGATTATAAGAACCAATCATCAACCTGATAAGCCTTCTCTGAACCCCCCTCCAGATGGTCAATAAACTATCTAAAATATGGTATACATAACTTGACACAGTTTTCTGGATCCGTTGTGAAGAAGGCCAAGGACAGGGGACTGTCAAGTCTCTTGTTCTAGATGTATCCTTTTATTAATGCCAAGTTATTGAAGAATTCAGGACTTTACATTTATTCCCAATGAACTAAACTCCTGATTCTAGCCTGTCAAGATCAATTTAGATTTCACTTCTGTCATATAATATATGAGGGGATTCTGCAAGCTTTGTGTCATCAACAGATTTGATAAGTAGACCATATATGCCTTCATCTAAGTTTTTTCATTAAAAAATGTCATACAACATAGGGCTAAGGAGAGATTCCCTGGGGTACTGCCCTTAGTACCTTTTCCCAGTTTAACATTGATTCATTAATAACTATTCCTACGACCTTGTTATTCAGGCTGTTCCAAACACACTTAATTGTGCTATTATCTAGTTTACATCTTCCCATGTTGTCTACAGAAATTGTGTGATTGACTTGTCAAATGTCTTGCTGAAATCCAGGTGCTTTGCAGACTATGGCATTCCTATAGGTTAGTTGTATGGCAATCTTATCAGGTAATACTATTAGTTTATCAGTGTCAATCTAGAACCCCCAAAGGTCACAGAGGAGTAAGGAAAACAGCTGTCATGAAGGCCATGCACTTTATTCTGCAAAAGAAAAATGAGCTGCCCTCTGGCCTGAGCCACTTAAAATTATGAATGAATTAAAGGATTCTAATTTAACAAGCTTCATTATCTGGCTTTCCCTGGTACCCTTCAATTCTTCCCTAGTTCACACAGAATAAATATTTATAAGAGGAAACTGAGGCTACTAAAGCAGACCTAGATAGCAGTAAGAGAGAACAGCTGGGGGGGCAGAGCCAAGATGGCAGAGGAAAGACATTAAACCCACAGGACTCTTGATACAATCACCCCAATAATAGAAATAAAAGAATGCTTGGGGCAGAAAAACGCAAAAAATACGGGCTGAAAGTTTTCTCCGGCTATAGATAGATTTCAGGGAGTCGTGCTGGGCCACGAATAAAGCCTAACTCCGCAATCGGGCCAAAACACCACACACCCACCAGAGGAATTTGCCCCAGTGCCTCTGAATCAGCTGCAGCAAAAGCATCTTCTGGAACCGAGCGCGTGGTCGGACTGAACGGCTGGCCCAAGAGGAGGGTGGTAAGTGTAGGTGTACCAGTGGACTGGAGGGAAGGATTTGACAGTCCCACCCCAGCAGGGAACTAGGAAGAAATCCTGAGTGGCAGGAGACCCGGGGAGGGGAGCAGGGGAGCAGTCTCATCTGAAGCTAAGAACCACACCACAGAAAGCTTTGCCAGTTGGTTCCTTAGTAAGTAGGCCGGAGGTTATCTCCAGACCTGAGAACAGGCCAGGTGATATTAAAACCTGCCCCCCCCCAGCCCCCTTAAACCAAAACACCTGGGACCCTCTGAAGCTGGGAACAGGAGTGGAGCTGAGAAGCAGCGCCATGCCACACCTTGCCTCCCCTCCCCCCCACAACCCCCCAGTGAAAGAGTTTAAAATCAAATGAAAGTAAGGCCAGGCAGGCTGAGAAGAAGCCCAACCATCCTCCTCCGGGCCACCCTGTAGCTTGAACAGTGTGTCCTGGAAGCAGCACCACACTTTAAGTAGGAGGTAAAAGCCAAGAAATAGGATGAGTAGGCAGAGAAAGCAGAAGACCATTGAAAACTTCTTTGGGGGTAAGGTAGACCACAATACAACCTCAGAAGAAGAAGATAATAACAGGGTCAAAGCTCCAACATCCAAAGCTTCCAAGAAAAATACAAACTGGTCTCAGGCCATGGAAGCTCTAAAAGTACTTTTTAAAAAAGTAGGAGAAATAGAAAGAAGATGTAGAGAAAAGGAGGAAAGAATGGAAAGGGAAATGAGAGTGATGCAGGAAAGTCATGAGAAAAAAGTCAACAGTTTGAAAAGCCAAATGGAAAAGGAGATTAAAAAACAGTCTGATGAAAATAACTGCCTAAGAATCAGGATTGAACAAATGGAAGCTAGTGAGTGACCTTATGAGAAACCAAGACACAGTAAAGCAAATCCAATTGAATGAAAAAAATAGAGGTCAGGGTGAAATACCTCCTTGGAAAAACAGCTGACCTGGAAAATAAATCTAGGAGAGAGAATTTGAAAATCATTGGACTACCTGAAAACCATGACCAAAACAAAAGCTTAGACACCATCCTCCAAGAGATTGTGAGGGAAAATTGCCCTGATATTCTAGAAGCAGAAGCTAAAATAGAAATTGAAAGAATCCACCTCCTGAAAGAGATCCCAAAAGGAAAACCTCCAGGAATATTATAGCCAAATTCCAGAACTCCCAGGTCAAGGAGAAAATATTGCAAGTGGCTAGAAAAAAGGAATTCAAATACTGTGGAGCTCCAATAAGGATAAAGCAAGATCTAGCAGCTTCTACATTAAAGGACCAGAGGGCATGGAATATGATATTCCAAAGAGCAAAGGAACTGGTACTTCAGCCAAAAATCACATACCCAGCAAAACTGAATATAATCTTTCAGAGGACAAAATGGGATTTCAATGAGAAAGAGGTCTTTCAAGCTTTTGTGATGAAAAGACCTGAACTGAATAGAAAATTTGACTTTCAAATACAAGACCCTGGAGAAGCATAAAAAGGTAAAGAGGAAAAAGACTTCATGAGGGATATTAAAAGATCAAACTGTTTATATTCCTACATGGGAAGATAATACTTCAAACTCATAAGAACTATCTCAGTAATAAATTCACAGAAGACAGGGATGATATGAAGGGATGATATCTGTAAAGCATTTATGTTTTGTTATTTGTAGGGCAGACAGCGTGGGGTGTCATGTCTGGGGCTGTATTTGAGCTTGGGGCCTCCTGGGTCCAGGGCTTGTGCTTTGTCCACTGTGCCACCTAACTAATCCATGATGACATCATTAACATAGGGTTGAGGTGTAGGAGGAATAAACTGGAGGAGGGAGGAGGGGAGAGATGGTCTGGGAAAAGGTAGTAAACATGAAGGAAACAAGAAGAAAGCTTATGGAGGAGAGTAGAAGAGGGGGAAGGAGTTGGGGAGTGAGTGAACCTTAATATTATCAGAATTGGCTCAAAGAAGGACTAACATACATACTCAAGTAGGCATAGTAATATATTTTTGCCCTGAGGGAGGGGAGGGAGAAGAGGGGAAGGGGGAAGAAAGGAAGGAGAAAAGGGCAGATTGAGGGAGAAAGCAGTAAAAAGCAAAACACTTTCAAGGAAGATGAAGATGTTCTGCATTACTGCACCAGTATGACATATTGAATTGTTTGATCTCATAGGGAGGGTTGAGGAGGGAGGGAGGAAGAAACATTTAGAACATAGAATTAGCTCAGGGACCCTGATCTCATCAGAGTAGCCTCATGGAGGGATTAGCTTTCATACCCAATTGGGAGGAGCAATCTATTTAACCCTGCAGGAAAATAGGAGGGGAAGAGGATAAGGAAGGAAGGATGAAAAAGGGGAGTGCAGAGCAAGGGAGAGGATAGTTAGAAGTAAAACACCTCTGAGGAGGAATAGGTAAAAAGAAGGTAGAGTAAATATCATGGGAAGGGAGTGGGATGGAGGAAAATAGTTATGATGATTGATTATAATGGCAAAACATACGGTACCTACTTTGCTGGGCTTTTATGAAGAAAATTCTCTGTCAAGCTTAAAGTACTATATACAGGTTATGATGAACAGGATACTATCAGAAAAAGCTGGAAAGACCTACATGAACTGAAGCAGAGTGAAATGTACTGCATACAAAATAACAGCAATAGTGGGGGATGATCTGCTGGGAAGCCTGTGGTTATTTTCTGCAAGACAATGATCCAATATAACCCTGAAAGACTTATGAAGATTGCAGCCCATCTGCAGAGAAAGAACTGATAGTATCTAAAAACAGAT
Source organism: Dromiciops gliroides (assembly GCF_019393635.1). Classification (NCBI taxonomy): domain Eukaryota; kingdom Metazoa; phylum Chordata; class Mammalia; order Microbiotheria; family Microbiotheriidae; genus Dromiciops; species Dromiciops gliroides. The sequence continues at coordinate 88,888,232 of NC_057861.1, read as the reverse complement.
GGAAACATATTAAAAATTTTTTTTCATTTCCTCTTTGACAATTCCTTAATCTGAAATTTTGGTTTTTTTGACTGTTTTCTCTCATAACTAGCTAATATGGGAATTTTTCCATGACTACTTATGTATAACTTATTTTGAATTGCTTGAGTTCTTGTGGGTGTGGGGTGGTAATGGAGGGGGAAAGAGAAGTTGGAATAGAAAGATTTTTAAAAATTGATGTTAAAATTTTGTTTTTACCTATATTTTGGAAAATAAAATTCTATTAAAAGAAAGACAGCACAGCTAACGTGTTGGTAAGGGAAAAGCAACCACTATTGGTCAAAACACAACATAGTATAGAGGAAAAAGCCATCAAAGTATAGTTTCTGAGAGTGCTGGATTTGGAAATAAGAATCCGTGGTTCAAATCTTTTTTTCTAACACTTAGCACCAAGTAAAGTACTTAATTCTCAGGGACTCAGTTGTAAAATAAGGTTAATAATACCATCAACAATTGCCAGATTACTTAGACAAAATATAAAAGATGAATTGGAGAAAGGAAATAATCATTAATAAAGTGACTACTACATTCTAGGTACTGTGCTTTTTACAAATAATTTCATTTGAACCTGACAACAACCCTGCAAGGAAGGTGTTGTTATGATTACTATTTTATAGTTGAAAAAACTGAGGCATATGACTTGTCCAGATACACACTTCTGAGGCTGAATTCAAACTCAAGTCTTTCTTAACCAGGCCCAGTTCTCTGTTCTCTGTGCCATTAAGTACCTCTATTTGGAAGACAAAGGAGAAAATTCATTTAGCAATATGAATATGGACACTTACTTTAGCCAAAAAGAGATGAGAATCTGAACAGATATAAGAAGTTGTACTGATTCAGGTCTTCAGCATTTATGAAATATTTTACATATATTATTTTATTTTATGCTCATGGCAAACTCTGTACTGCAGGTATGATGTTTCTTTCTTACAGATGAGGAAACTGAGGCTCAGAAAGTTGAATTGATTTGCCTAGAGTAAAATGTACTGCACAAAAATATGTGAAACATTTTCATAACCATTTTTGAGAGAAGTCCAATACTATGAATGAGGAAAAATTGTCTATAGGATTCAGAAGCTGGTATTTGAACAATAGGAAGATTTTCTCCACAGTGCTTTTCTTTTTTTCCTGAACTGTGGATTCAAATGCCTGTAGGCTGCAACTTTCTAGTACAATCAGCCTTTGTCCTGACTTTTGCAGGGCTTAGAGGGGGGAAAAACAGATGAGTTGGTAGAGGAGGCTTAAATCTTTTATTTACCCTTGTTGGTAGTGGCAAACACCCATTTGAAGCATTAAATAAATCCATGAAATGAACACTTCCTCTGCACCTCTCTTGAGCTCAAATACCAGGCTTGCCAGCCTCAGCTCCCACACTTAGGGCTCTCTATGACACTGCCAAGTTCACAAACAAGGACTTTTAAGGAGAAAACCACCATGAACTCAAATGACCTGGTTTCTCTCAGAAGGATTTTTGACTTAAGATAATACAGACTGGGAACTTCCTACTGGGAGAAGAATACCTCAAATCACCTTACAGCCCTGCCCAGAGCTCCCCATTAAAAGAAGCACTCCCTAATCTCATTGGCTTCTTCTTGCTTCCTCATGACAACTTAGGCAAATTCCCTCTTGTTGGGTTTCTTTCTCTCCTCTAGCACAAAATCTTTGGATTTGGAGATGTGAGAATTGGAATTGCACCCCCTACTGGAGAGATACTGTAGGGAAGCTCTGCCATGAGGAGAAAGCATGTGGTTTAGATACCATGTGACTTTAGCATCCAGAAGTTACATCTATAGAACCACCTGTGGGACTTGTCAATCAGAGCTACCAGCCAATTAGCTTAGAGCTCTGTGTATGTGGATGGCCCTGTTTCCTGTTGGAGAGGAGGTTTCTGGGAGGAGGAAGGAGCGAGCAAGCTCTCTTTCACCCGGAACCTCTGTTTGAGTGGAGCTGAGATGCTGGCTCCCTGAGATAAATAGATGAAGGAAACTTCACCTCTTTCCCTCTCCTCACCAAATTCTTATGCTCATTAATAAATACTTAAAAGTCTAAGTTCTTGCTAAAGCCTATAATTTATGGTGACCACTCAAAAGATTTTTAGACAGTTTAGCTAGAATTTTAGCCATCATACAGAAAGCAACTTTACAGAGAAAAGGGCTTTTTGGTTTGGTTTGGTTTGGTTTTTAATTTTTTCTACCACCTGTAACTTACCAGTTACCAATTGCCCTCACCCTGATATGATCAACCACTGCAGTCACAGGAAGACAAACATTTCAGGATAGACAGGGACCTTCAAAGCCTAAAGTGAAAAGATATCTGAATTCCAAGGTAGGAAACCAAAGTTAGAATCCCAATTTCAAAATTTACTATTTGAACGTGGTATTAGACAAATCCTTGAATAAATCCAACAAACAATAATATGATAAGCACCTTCTCTTTCCAAGGTATTGTGCTGGGAGCTCTAGGATACAAAGGCAAAATTGAAACTGACCCTGCCCTCAAGGAGATTAAAGTCTCCTTGTAGAAATACAGTATGTTCACAAAGAATTTAAAGCAAAATAGTAGAGTCATTCTGTGAGGGAAGGAGAGGATGGGGAATCAGGGTGTCATAGAGTGATGGGGCAGGACTCAAAAGACTCAAGTTCAAATGTGACCTTAGACATTTACTACCTGTCTGACTCTGAGAAAATCACTTAACCTGTTTTCCTCAGTCTTTTCCATTGTAAAATTGGAATAATTATAGCACTTACCTCTCAGGATCGTTTATGGGGATCAAATGAGATCATAATTATAAAGAACTTAGCATAATGCCCAGCACACAGTAAGTGCTGTAGAAATGTAAGCTGTTGTTGTTGTACTTCTATTCCCAGCACCTAATATGTAGTAGGTGATTTCATTCTTGTGATTTCATTAATATAGGGAACTCTAGGGAAAGGAAAGTCCCTCTGAAAATGCAGGTTAGCCTTTACTCTGTAACATTTGTTTTTAGAGATTAGCCAAGAGCAATGAGAGGTTAGGAGCAACTAGGTGGCACAGTGGACAGAGTGCTGGGCCTGGATTCAGGAAGACACATCTTTCTGAGTTCAAATCTGGTCTTATACACTTACTAGCTGTGTGACCCTGGGCAAGTCACTTAACCTAGTTTGCCTCAGTTTTCTCATCTGTAAAATGATCTGGAGAAAGAAATGGCAAACCATTAAAGTATCTTTCCAAAAAAAGCCCCACAAAGGGTCACAAAGAGTTGGACACAACTGAGAATGACTCAACAACAATGAGAGGTTTAGTGATTTGTACAGTTTCACAAAGCTAATAACTATCTGAGGCTGGATTTCAATTAAGGTCTTGCTGACTCCAGGATCAAGGCTTTATCCACTGTTCCACTTAGCTGGTTAGGATCCTGTAGTAAGTATCTATCTCATAGAATTTTGAGAATCAAAAGACTCAGTGTTAAATCCCCATAGAAATATCAATCATTAGTATGATACAGAAAAACAATTTATATTTTAAAGCACTTTGCAATTTGAAAAAATGCTTTCCTCATAATAATCCTGTAAAGTAGGTAGAAAAGCATTAGTATCCCTTTAGACAACTGGAGAAACTAAAGGGCAAAAAACCTAAGGACCTGGTGGCCCCCTTAATCATGTTTAGGGGTTGGCATTCTGGCTCCTAATCTACTGATTTCTCCATTACACCACGTTGCCTTTCCAACATTCAAATTCAATTCAATACATGTTTAAGTATCAATTATAGGCAAGGCACTGTCCAAGGTGCTGGAATATGTTTTTAAAAAAAGAAAAGAAAGAAACCTGCCTTTGAGGACAGTGGCTCCTAAACTAACTGTGAGTTTGTCGAGAGATCAGGGGCTCTATGAACTTGGATGGGAAAAAAAATACATGTTTATTTTCTTTTTTAATATTATTTTCTTTCTTACCCACCCAATTACATGTTAAAACAATTTTAAACATTTTTTTTAAAATTTCAAGTTCCAAATTCTCTCCTCTCCCCTCTCCCCATATGTATGTAGTATGTATATACATGTGTACATTCATACACACATATACACACATAAATGTGTTTATATATACATATATAGTTTACCTATAAAACATCTATTTTCACTAACTCTTACCAAAATTAATCATTTCTTTAAGCTATTTTAAAAGTTATTATGAAATGGGGTCTATGTACTTTGTTAGATTGCCAATGGGATGCAGGACACACAAAAGGTTAAGAACCCCTGCACCAGGAAGGATTTTATATATTTACTGGGAGAATCTAGCATATATACAAGTAAGTCAATATAAAGCATAAGCCAAGTATAAAACAGCAAGGGGAAAAGAGAAGGGAGATCAGGAAGGTATTAGGAGGCAGCATCTGGGCTGTGCTTTGAAGACTTGTTTACTTGTCAAGGTTTTATAAGTGTTCTAATAACAATAATAATTATTGGGCAAAGTGACAAAGAAGATAGCTTAGAATTATGCTTCTGATGAAGCTGCACCATTCCCTTCATTTGCTGTAAGTAGTTTCCTTCCACAGGACTCTGTTGAGATGAATACATATCCTGGACAGTCTCTGTTTCTCAAAGAAACTGATCAAAGGACTACTCAGTAACAAAGTGAAGAACATCTTCAAAGGCCATTTTTATAAGAGTTCCTTTCATATGTGAAGAGTATCCTGGCCTGGACAGCTCATCCAAAATGCAGACAGCAAAATTTCAATTTTCAAGTTATCATTGAATCCAGACATTTTACAAGATGTGCTCCTGCTAATATGAAAATTGCATTCCCCAGGAAGAGCCAAACTGACACCGATATTTGATGTTTCATTATTATCTCAGCAATATCTCATCTAATCACTATTTATAGCACTCTCCCAAGTTTTTCACTTCCCACTGTCAGTGCCTGAATGTATCACCAGCTACCTCAAGTGACTATGAAGAAGTGATAAGGTTCACTGGAATGACTATGGGACTGGGAATGGTCTGAAAAATATTATTGTTGTTATTTTGAAAGTATGTTCTCAGTCTGACCTCATCTGCATTCAAAATACAGTACTACTCTGGCATGTATTGCTGATTATTACAACAAGTTGGTAACATGATGAATGAGAAAGCACACCAAAATGAGAATAAGAAAACCGGTCTTCAAGTTAGGTTATAAAACTATCCATGTGACCATGGACAAATGACATCAATTTTCTGAGCCTAAATTTCTTCCTCTGTAAAAAATGATTAACTAAAAAGAATTAATACTTGCACAACCTACCTAGAATATTTGTTGTAAGGCAATAACTAGAGATCATAAAGTGCTATGCAATGATGACTTAAGCTATAATTATTAAGTATAGACCAAAAAGTGGTACCTAATTGTTTTGTAATTATAATTCAAAGTGCTGCAAATTTTTGAGTGATGCGTTCAATTCAGAACATCAGACAATAACATCATAATGAGACCTCACTTATCTGGGCCATTGATGAAGGCATTTAACCCCAATTATCCAGTACACAGTAGAAAACCAGAATGTAAGCAAAAATAGTTACAAATAAGAGATAAAGAAATACCCAAAAACATTTACTTAAAATTTTACGACTTTACTTATAGGAGAACCTCTCAGGCTTTCAGAATAGGGGCCTAGTCCTACCTATTTAAAAAAAACATTTCTTACACATATGCTTAGGTTCCCAGGAGATAAGAGATGGAAAGTAAGACTGGGGCTCAAAGAGAGCTATTAAAGTCAGTCACACAAATAGAAATGAGGTGAGAACTGACAATCTGATGCAACAGCAAAGTGTAAAAATAGAAAAATTTCTAATAGTAGACAGAAAAGCTCAGAGTACACAAAAGTCTAGGATAATTCAGTGTGGGAGCAATTGGCCTATAAAGCTTATAGCCCCTCAGAGCATTCATTTACTATTGGCTGCTCTGCTTGGCTTGGCCTCCCCCAAGATAACCTCATGAACTGAAATCTCATCATCTTGGAAATCTATTCAGCTTTAATACTCCAAGCTTTCTCAGTACCCTCAGACACCTCTCCCCTCTGATTAGAGGACTAGAGAATGGAGCAATGAACTTGCAAGACCCCCTTATATAAAGGGCTCAGACTTTCCCAGTGAACTTTATTCACCATCAGATACTCTGTTTGGTTTGGACCCTTTGGTGCCCTGCATGTCCCATCCCCTTTTAAGCTTCCTTTGGTATATTATCTTCCTCTCATAGATTGTAAGCTCCTTGAAGACAGGACCTATCTTTCTTTTTCTAATTTGTATCCCTAGCACTTAGCACAGATAACCTGAAACATAGTAGGCACTTAATTTTTGATAACCACTGACTTTTGACATTGCTGAATTACAGCATGATAATTAATGTTCATAATTGTGGCCCAGTAGCAGCAGCTGCAACAACTGCAACAGCAAAGGGCAAATTATGTTTCCCACAAGGCAGAAGGATGGCATAGTGGAAAGAATTTGGAATCAAATCAAATCAAGTTAAAAAAGAAATTGGAATCAGATAACATACATTCAAATCCTGGCTCTTCCATTTACTATCTGTTTGGCATTGGATAAAATCCAACTTCTCTGGGACCTAGTTTTTTCATTGTAAAATACTTGGATTTTGACAATTTCACAGTCTTTATTATTCCCTCCAGCTCTAAATTAATGGTTCTATAAGCTTTGTTAAGTGCCCAGACATCATTCTTAAATTCTAGAATTCAGTTAGCTTATTCTTCAAAACCTCTAAACTGTTCACTTTAAGAAAATAAGTTCAATTATAATAATAATGAAGATGATAACAACAATAATAAAAAAATAATAGACTAGTATATTTGTCCATCTCTCTAGGCCTCTGGCTCCTTTCAGGACCTCATTGAATTTTCCTCCTGTGAAATTTGAAAATATATGGGGGTGCCTATCCCTGTCCTAAATTTTAGGGAACTTAGCTGGAGTTTCTTATATATTGCTACTTATAAATTAGAGGCTACAGTACCAGTTTTGGGCATTAAGCATTTATTAAAGCATATTAAATGTTAGTAGAGAGAGAGAGAACACATTGCTCAGAATTATAGTTCAAAAGCCCTGCATGCCTAGATAGAAAAGAGAGAGAGAGTGAGGACCACATGGCTGCCTCCTCCAGCATCCTAGGCCCAGCATAAAATCCCAGGAAGGGGAGAGGTGCAGCAAGAAGAGTAGGGGAGAGAAGAGACCAACCCTCCTTGTCCCAAGGATTTTTAACCTCTCTCAGGTAGAGGTGGGGCACTGCACATTGATACAAGCTAATTGGCCAGTCCATTGATTGGCATGAGTTGAGGGGTCGCCTAGGTGGGTTAACTTCCTTTAGGTAGTCAGGAAGATCAATCTACATTTCCTTTGCAATTCTCCTGACTCTGGGCTGATCTTAAAAGAGGTCAGGCAAGGCTCCCTCCAGTGGAGGGGGTGGCTCTGGTATCTTCAAAACCCATTATTTTCTCACAGAGCATATATCTGTGAGTGGTTTTGCCTTGACATCTGCCAGTTCTTGCAGTATGCCCTTGGATGCTGTACATCTGGGCCAGGTGACTTCACCTCACTGAGGTCAAATCTTACCCAAAATGCAATAACACTTCTACCTACCTCACAAGGTTGTTGAGATGAACAGATTTTGTTAATTGTGAAGTAATATGTACATTGGTATGGTTATGAGAGCTAGAATTATTCTGGTTTCTATTATTACCTTCTTTCTCACCCTCTGCCACCTCTAATGATGCTCTGGGTGATGGTGAGCATTCAGCAAATGCCTGCTCACTGATAGAAATAACCAAACTTAGAGAAGACCAGTGTCTCCAAAAGAGCTAAGCTGGAAAGTGAGGCATTTCTGGGTCTGACTTTGATTTAAAACCTTGTGAAACACAAACTTCTGAAAAAAATCCTTCAACATTATAGACTTAGGGCATAACACCTTTATTTATTGTAACTTTTAGCTGTTTATCCCAAACTGACAGTGCTATTCCAGTATACATAAGCAACTAACCCCTCCCCACTCCAAACCCTTTAATTATTGTAAAAATAGAAGGCACTCAACCATAGTTCTCTAACCTGATAACCATGAATAATGCACATTAATGTGGAGTCTAAGAATAGGGAATTCAGCATGCTGACAAAGGCAGACATGAGCTGGGGTGGGGTAGGAAGGGTAGGGTTGGGATAGAGGTGAATTGAAGAAATAGAATTTATTAGTGTCACACATACACACTGACCATACACACAATTTCTTGGTGATATTTCTTGCACTGATCTGGTGCTGACCTTATAGAATGAATACTTTTCTAAGCTTAAAAATCATCCATGTGGAAGCTAATTTCCCCCATGAGCCAGGTTCCTAGTTGGTCAGCTAGTTTTGATTGCTAAGGGCTTTTGCTAGTCTTTTGCACAGTAATAATCACACAATTAAAAAAAAACCACTTTAAGTAGGTTAGTGAAGGTCTTCTCTGTCATGTTCTAGTTGAGGAGACCACATCTCAAAGGGATGAAGTGACTTATGATTAAAGAATCCTTGCTTGGGGGCAGCTAGGTGGCGCAGTGGATAGAGCACAGGACCTGGATTCAGAAGGACTTGAGTTCAAATCTGGCCTCGGACACTTGACACTTACTAGCTGTGTGACCCTGGGCAAGTCACTTAACCCCCACTGTCCCCCCCCAAAAAAAAACCCAACAACAACCATGAATCCTTTGTTATCAGAGCCCACATTCAAACCCACAGCTCCTGCCTACAAATCCATAGCCATTCCACTATTGGTATGATGTCTAGCTTACTTGCACTTAGGCATCCCTGTGAGACTGGTGGTATGGAAAATATTATCCCTATTTTATAAATAAGGACAGCTAGGTGGCATAATGGAGAGATCTGTGGGCTTGGAATCAAAAGACTCATCTTCATGAGTTCAAATCTGGCCTCAGACACTTAATAGCTGTGTGACCCCTAGGCACTAAACGCTGTTTGCCTCAGTTTCTTCATGTGTAAAATGAACTGGACAAGGAAATGGTAAACCATTCCAGTATCTGCCCCAAAACACCAAATGGTGTCACAATCAAATACAATTGAAACAACTGAACAAAAACACTATCAAATTATTAGTATTACTGTTGTGGATGTGTCTGTCAATCTCCTTTATACAATTCAGGTTAAAGTTCATCTGACATCTGCTCTACTCTTCCTCGATGTTTATGTGCTCTTCTCATGAATTCTGATTATGATAAATAACAAGTTTGATCCCATTTTTTCCTTCTTTGTACAGTAGAGTTTGACCCTTACTTCTTGTTCCTCAATTCAAACTCTCACAATAGATCGAATCCACCCCTAGGACCTCAGTTTTTCTGAAGGGTTGATAACTTTCTTCTTTCTTGACTATGAGAATATTAGCACTACAGACAGCTTCCTAAAAATTTTCAAACTACCTAAGTTTCTCTGGAATCTTGTGTTTCTATTTCAAAAGTTCTACTTTTTGGAATATTGGATCCTAAGATCTCTTCTTATTTATGTTAGATGCTACCAAGTCTATGTGATCCTAATTATGGTTCATTAAGTGTTTCTTTCTGTATATATTCAATATCTTTCTTTGATGTGAGAGCTCTGGATTTTTATTATGACCTTCTTGGGATTTTTCCTTTTGGTGTTCCTTTCAAGAGGTGATAAGTGGAGTCTTTTTATCTTTACTCTGCCCCCCTGATTCAATTAAATGTGGGCAGTTTTTATTTATGAATTCTTGAAATATAATATCGACACTTTCACAAATCATGGTTTTCAAGGTGCAAAGATACAAATGAATGCTAGGTGCAATTTCAATGGTTTCAGTATCTAAGAGTCCAATAATTCTCAAATTCTCTCTCCTTAATGTGTTTTCCAGGTCAGAAATTCTTGATATCAGGTATCCTATCTTTTTTTTCTTTTTGAAAATGTTTTAATTTTGTTCTAATACTTGTTGTATATTGGATTCATTGATTTCTGCTTGGTCTATTCTAATTCTTGGAGTCTATTATCTAAGGAAGGTTTGCAGCTTTCTCTTCTAAGATATTTATTTTCTTTCTAATTCTCTCTATAGTTCTGGTATGGGAAAATCACTTACTATGCCTTATCATTGGATTTCTGTATCATCATTTAGTTTTATGTGAAATTTTCAGGATTTTGCTAGAATAGATATGTGGGAGCTAGGCAGTCTACCTGCCATTCTAGCAGCTACAGAAGTCCAATTCTATGACCTATCCAGGCTTATTTCATACTGCTCTTCCTTAAGGTAAACTGGATTACTCCTGCTTTCCCTTACCTCCATTTATTTGTAAAATCTAACCCCATGCTAGAACTTTCTATCTGGCCATGAAAACCAGGCAATTAAAGTCCTCCACAATCTGCTTCCCACCAAGCTTCCAGCTCCTATTTCAAATTATTCCCTCTCTTACACTTTCCATTTCAACAAACTATCCTCTTGCTATTCCCCATGTATAATAAACCATGTTTGATTTCCATGACTGCATGTAAGTGGCCCTTCAAGTCTAAAACAGACTTTCCCCTCACTTGCACCTTGTAGAATACCTAGCTTTGTTCAGGGCACAACTTGGGCACCACTTCTTACATGAGCCCTTCCCCTGATGTTTTTCCTTATTAGCATTATTTCTGTCTTGAAGTTACTTTCTATTGCTGTGTGTGTGTGTGTGTGTGTGTGTGTGTGTGTGTGTGTGTGTACACACACAGACATATGTATATATATATATGTATATTTATATATGTGCATATATATTTATATTGACTTCCTTTTGTACATGTTATAAACGAACGAGATTTCCTTGAAAATAGGAACTGTTTAATTTTTGTCTTTGTATCTTCAGATACTTACACAAGATCTGATATCTAGGAGACACTTAATAAATGTTTTTTGAATTTGGATCAAACTGAATTGAAACCATTTGCCTTTAAGGCAGAACTCAGGTTCTATTGCTTCTATAGCATCTTCCTTAGTCCCCCATTCGTAAGTTATCCCTCCCACTTTGAATATCTCTTCTTTCTCTTTTTGAACTCTTTTATACACTTAATCACTTTCTAATTTGTCTCATACTTGTTTCTGTACACATTATGTCTCCCAATACTAGACTCTAAGCTCTTCATGTTGGGCATTGTGTACTTTATCTCTATGGAAAATAACAACAATAACAACAACAGGCAAGAATTATGCAGGATAAGAAGATAGGACTGGATTATTATTTGCCATGAAGAATAAAATGCCTGTATTTCTGAGACTTGGAATCCATCAAAATACTCAAGTTATTATTAAGAAGTTTTAAAACTACCTTTGTAACCTCTACCCATCACTCCTACGTCTGATCTACTTCAAATATCTAAGCTGACATCAATTAAATGAGAGAGCATTTAAGGTACTTTGTAATCAGAAAGTTCTCATAAATGTCACCTATAAATATTATTGTCAGTCCTAGTTCTCCCATGTTTTACCTACTCACAGAATTTCTACATTTCTTTTGCTTAAAGGGAAGAAGGATTTTGGTTATAGCTGGAAATATGAGCACCAAAACTTAAGTCACTGGGTTCTATTCTGTTATGTCAATTACTGAATATGTGACTTTGAGCAAATCACATCCCTTCTCTAGCATCAGTTTCCTAATTAGTCTTTCTTCCTTTCCAACTCTTTCATCCTATGTGCCAACATTCCAAAATCTAAAATCCTTTCCAAATCCAACACTCTATGATAAATCTATCAATCAAGCATTTTCTAATATTCTATGTCCTAAGGTCCCTTCCAGTTCTAAAATTCTATGTACAATCCACCCATCATTCAAGCACATTCTAAAAATCTATGTCCTAAGTTCTCTCTCAGCTTTAACAATCTATATGCTAAAATTTTATGTAGTAGAGTTTCTCTTGCCCCCAAGATAACTTATGTACTCACATTCTTCTAAAATCTCCACCAACTCTGACATTCCATGACTCTCTGAAAGGGTAGAATTGAATGCAGCCATCATTATGTTGACTCAGTTGTTGATTAGACTTGTTCAGTCAAAATATATTACCAAAATACGCACCTACTGTGTGGAGGATGCTATACTTATTTATAAATCACTAACAATCAGGAATAAGAAAAATCAAGGGTCCCCAAATTTTTCTTTCAGGAGTTGTTTTTGTTTTTGTTCTTTTATTTTGCCAGAGCCTGGTTCATTGAAGGCTTGTATGAGGGCTGTTGATGCCGAAAGTCAAGTATGAATTTGAGTATTCATTAAGGTAAACAATTTAGGGTGCTTCCTTTTATGTGAAGCCCTGAGCTATAGCCTGGTTTCAGAGAGTTTACAGCCAGTTATATTTGATATCACTGGAAAAGTAAGCCAGGTCATGACCTTTAAGTTCCAGAAATCATCTGGGAAAACAGGTATGAACTCATAGTTCATCCATTTTCCAGCTGGTTGTCTCAGAGGGATTGAGGTAAAAGTTGAGAATGTTGGTAGTAATTAATTTGAGGATCTAGCTGATATTAATGATACCTGTGGCTCACATTTTTATAGGATTCCAAGTCTTATAAAAGAACTTGTCTCACAACAACCCTGCTAGATAGGTATGGAGATGATGCAAATACTATCTCCATTTCAGTGAAGAGAACAAAGGGAAGGGAACAAGCATGCATTATGCACCTCCTATGTGCCCGGAATTGTTCTCTTAAGTGCTTTATAAATATTATATCTTTTTATCCTTAGAATGACAATAGGAGGTAGGTGTTTTTAATTATCCCCATTTTATAGTTGAGGAAACTGAGGCAGACAGGGTTAAGTTCTTTGTTCAGGATCACATAGCTAGGAAGTATCTGAGGCCAGATTTGAACTCAGGTCTTCCTGATTCCTGGTCCAGGCTTTATTCACTGTGCCACTTCACTTCCTCTGATTCTGAAAAAGAAACTAACGTTAACAAAGAGATGCTTTTCCACTGTCTATGGAGCTAAGAAATATTAGGGTGATGTCTGGAACCAAGATCTTATAACTTTAAGTTAGAGCTCTTTCAACTATTATATCACACATATTATTAAGTATTGGTTTCAGGATTTGAACTGAGGTCCTCATCCTACAGAGTCTTTGTCTATACCATATTGTTTCCTTCTTCACATTAAGTCCAGGGCTCTGGACACTCTACTATAGGGGTCACTATCTCAAAAATACCCACAAACATTTTTTACTCCTAAAACAGCTATACTGTCCCATCTACTCCCATCAAATAATACACAAACAGCATGCACCAAACCTCACAATACACCAAAGTACATCACCCAGACACACATGTACTCATGAGCTCTGTCATCTAACATACTCATACTTGCATGCTTTTTCCTCCACATAGCAAGCACACATTAACATTCTTATAATACCCTTATACTCATAATCTTTCCCTTTCAGAGAACATACATACAAAAACGTACATGCACATGTGCTCACCCATTAGACACATATACCTGCACACACAATCTTACTCACAGCCACACAGACATATATACAGAAGCAAAGACAAACACAGGGTGAAACTATAAAGCCTTTGAAAAGACAGAAGAGCTGAAGCAGCTGTTTGTACCAAACAATGATTTCTTTCCATCCTCTTTCATCCTTACAAGTTTATGGCTATGTTGAAAAAGTGAGCAAACAAAGTGAGGACAGGCTCAGCCAGGGTCTAGGAGGCCAAAATATTGGTGATGCTGATTCAACAGACTCCATAAAATTCAGCTGACTTCCCAACATTCGCCTACTGAATGTTTTTTTGAAAAAGGTTGCACTGTGAAACTCGAGCACAAAATCCATATGAAGTTTATTTACAGCCATATGAATTTCTATGAAAATGCTTGAGAAAGCGCTTTTGTTTTCTGTTGTGAAAATGAAAGGGAAGAAAAAGAGAAACAGTTGAACCCTCTTTTGCTGACCATAGCAGCTCTTCTGGGGGTCTCTGTTCTGGAGTATATTGAATTTGTTGGATTTGCCTGCTTGGCACCCACTAACAGAAAGGTAAGAGACCCAAGGGATGGATTGGAATGTAAAGAGTTGAACACGGCCAATTTGGGGCCATATTTTGCTTAACTATGCTCATTTGTTAAGAAGCAAAATAGCCTGATGGATAAACAGCTGGTCTCAGGACCAGACAGACCTGGTATGAAGGCCCATTTCCAACTTATACTGGCTGGAGGATGCTGAGCAAGGAACTTAATTGTTTAATGTTCTAAGCAACTCTTCTAAGCTTCAGAGGAGGTGCTGACCTTATGCACTGGTATATGGAGACTTCTCATACCATTGCAGATTAAGTCTCTATGGTAATTTGTTACAAATAATTTTTTTTTAATAGGAGAGGGGTTGGGAGGGAAAGGGGAATTGTGATTATGATCTCCCCAAAACACACACAGAGAGAAAAAAGAAAGAAAAGAAGATCATTGTAGCACTTAAAAAAAAACAAAAAAGAGAACAGAAGGAAGTTCCCGAGGTTCAGAGGAGTGGGGAAATGTTAAAAATAACTTGTTGAATTTATTACATCTTAGGCTATTTGGGTTAAGATCAGATGCATACTAAAAACAAAAAGTAAGATGCATATAATAGTTATTCTTGGTTTTATGTAAAAAAAGAAAAACAAACCCTATCATTTGCTATTTTTTTTTTTTGCTTCAATGGCTTCCCATTGACTCTGGAATAAAGTCAAGAACCTTATCCTGGTATTCAAGGATTTCCAAGTAATGTTAAGTAAGTCCCATCAACTATCTTGACCTCATTTTATCAGCTCTGAAATATGAAGGGATTGCCTTGATGGTGTCTAAAGTTCCTCTAAGGTCTGACAGTCTATGTTCTAGTTTCTTATTTCTATGTTCTAGAGTCTCTTCTACCCATAAACTTCTGTGACTTTGTGATTCTTAAAAACATAGCTAATGTTTATAAGGCATTTTACAGTTTATAAATTACTTTATAGATACTATCTCCCAGGATCCTCACAACAAGTTTGTGAAGTAGGGATTATTCTCCCCACTTTACAGATAAGGAAACAGATACGGCAAAGTGACTTGCTCAGGGTCATACTGCTATTAAAAGTCTAAAGTAAGGGTTTGAATTCAAGATGTCCTGAATGCAAGTACATAATTCCTAATGAAGGTACTACTGAAGAATGGATCCTAGAGAGGAAGGGCTGACTTTAGAGATGCTAGAGGGCACTAGAACATCAGGGAGAGGAGGAGAAAAAAATATACTGTCTCTTATTAAGTTTTTGGAAAGGCAGGTAAGCTTTGATTTTCTGCATTGGCACTTCTGAAGTAAACTTTATTGTGGACTGAGAAGGGACAAAGGAATTTTGCCATGTAAATGTCAGGCCACATCTGTATTTTTTTGTTCAATTCTAAAAGCCACATTTTAGGAAGCTCATAAGATGGAGCATATTCAGGGGAGGGAGACCAAGATGGCGCTACTTGCTATGAAAGGATCTGATGAAGGCACCAGGGGATATTTAGCCTAGAGAAGCAAAAACCTGGGGAAAGAAGAACATGATTGCTACATTCAATTAATCAAAGAGCAATTATTTGTAAGAAGACTTGGACTCACTTTAGACACAGAAGTCAGAAATGGGGAGTGATGGGTAGACATTACAGAGGGGTGGAAAGCTTAGGCTCACTAAACAGTTTCTCTTCACTAGGAAGTGTCCAAACCGAGGTAGAGCATGACAGAGGAGAGAGAATTTATAAACTGAGAAGGGGAACGGAATCTTGCTTGGGTAATGTTCCTTGAGCCTACAACAGCTTCCATTCCTCTTTGCCTGTCCACTGCACCACCTAGCTGCCCCAACCTGCCTGATGGATTCTTTTTTTTTTTTTTGAATAGAATTTTATTTTCAAAAATATATGTAAAAACAAAATTTTAACAATTTTTTAAAAAACTTTGTGTTCCAACTTCTCTTCCCCCCTCCATTCCCCCCCCCCCACACACACACACAAGAACTCAAGCAATTCAAAATAAGTTATACATGAGTAGACATGGAAAAATTCCCATATTATTTAGTTGGGGGAGAAACAGTCAAAATAACCAAAACTTCAGGTTAAGGAATTGTCAAAGAGAAAAAGAAAAAAAAATTAAATGTTTCCATCTGTTTTCAGATACTATCAGTTCTTTCTCTGCAGATGGGCTGCAATCTTCATAAGTCCTTCACGGTTATATTGGATCATTGCCTTGCTGAAAATAACCATGTGCTTCCCAGCAGATCATCCCCCACTATTGCTGTTATTTTGTATACAGTATATTTCACTCTGCTTCAGTTCATGTAGGTCTTTCCAGGTTTTTTTTGATAGAATGTTCATTATAACCTGTATTTAGTACTTTAAGCTTGACAGAATTTTCTTCATAAAAGCCCAGCAAAGTAGGTACCGTATGTTTTGCCATTATAATCAATCATCATAACTATTTCTCTGCATCCTACTCCCTTCCCATGACCTTTACTCTGTCTTCTTTTTACCTATTCCTCCTCAAAAGTGTTTTACTTCTGACTATACTTTCCCTTGCTCTGCACTCCTTTTTTCACCCTTCCTTCCTTATCCTCTTCCCCTCCTATTTTCCTGCAGGGTTAAACAGATTGCTCCTCCCAATTGGGTATGAAAGCTAATCCCTCCATGAGCCCACTCCAATGAGTTCAGGGTCCCTGAGCTAATTCTGTGTTCTAAATGTTTCCTCCTCCTTCCCTCCTCAACCCTCCCTATGAGATCAAACAATTCAATATGTCATACTGGTGCAGTAATGCAGAACATCTTCATCTTCCTTGAAAGTGTTTTGCTTTTTACTGCTCTCTCCCCCAATCTGCCCTTTTCTCCTTCCCTTCTTCCCCCTTCCCCTCTTATCCCTCCCCTCCCTCAGGGCAAATATATATTACTATGCCTACTTGAGTATGTATGTTAGTCCTTCTTTGAGCCAATTCTGATGATATTAAGGTTCACTCACTCCCCAACTCCTTCCCCCTCTTCTAGTCTCCTCCATAAGCTTTTTTCTTGCTTCCTTAATGTGAACTACCTCTCCCCAGACCATCTCTCCCCTTCTCCCTCCCCCAGTTTATTCATCCTACACCTCAACCCTATTTTAATGATATCATCATGGATTAGTTAGGTGGCACAGTGGACAAAGCACAAGCCCTGGACCCAGGAGGCCCCAAGCCCAAATACAGACCCAGACATGATACCACACCCTGCCTGCCCCACAAAGAACAAAACATAAATGCTTTACAGATATCATCCCTTCATATTCAGTTCAGACCTGTGTCTTCTGTGAATTCCTTACTGAGATAGTTCTTATGATTGCAAAGTATTATTTTCCCATGTAGGAATGTAAACAGTTTGATCTTTTAATATCCCTCATGAAGTCTTTTTCCTGTTTACCTTTTTATGCTTCTCCAGGGTCTTGTATTTGAAAGTCAAATTGTCTGTTCAGTTGAGGTCTTTTCATCACAAATCTTTGAAAGACCTCTTTCTCATTGAAATCCCATTTTTGCCTCTGAAAGATTATATTCAGTTTTGCAGGGTATGTGATTTTTGGCTGTAGTCCCAGTTCCTTTGCCCTCTGGAATATCATATTCTATGCTCTTCAGTCCTTTAATGTAGAAGCTGCTAGATCTTGCTTTATCCTTATTGGAGCTCCACAGTATTTTAATTCCTTTTTTCTAGCTGCTTGCAATATTTTCTCCTTGACCTGGGAGTTCTAGAATTTGGCTATAATGTTACTGGAGGTTTTCCTGTTGGGATCTCTTTCAGGAGGTGATCTGTGGATTCTTTCAATTTCTATTTTAGCTTCTGCTACTAGAATATCAGGGCAATTTTCCCTCACAATCTCTTGGAGGATGGTATCTAAGCTTTTGTTTTGGTCATGGTTTTCAGGTGGTCCAATGATTTTCAAATTCTCTCTCCTAGATTTATTTTCTAGGTCAGCTGTTTTTCCAAGGAGATATTTCACACTGACCTCTATTTTTTCATTCAATTGGATTTACTTTACTGTGTCTTGGTTTCTCATAAGGTCACTCACTAGCTTCCATTTGTTCAATCCTGATTCTTAGGCAGTTATTTTCATCAGAGAGTTTTTTTAATCTCCTTTTCCATTTGGCTTTTCAAACTGTTGACTTTTTTTCTCATGACTTTCCTTCATCTCTCTCATGTCCCATTCCATTCTTTCCTCTCTTTCTCTACATCTTTTTTCTGTTTCTCCTGTTTTCTCTTCAAAGTCTCTTTTGAGAGCTTCCATGGCCTGAGACCAGTTTTTATTTTTCTTGGAAGGTTTGGATGTTGGAGCTTTGACCCTGTTATTATCTTCTTCTTCTGAGGTTGTATTGTGGTCTACCTTACCCCCAAAGAAGTTTTCAATGGTCTTCTGCTTTCTCTGCCTACTCATCCTGGCTTACTATTTCTTGGCTTTTACCTCCTTCTTAAAGTGTGGCACTGTTTCCAGGACACACTGTTCAAGCTACAGCATGGCTCGGGGGATGGTTGGGCTTCTTCTCAGTCTGCCTGACCTTGCTTTCATTTGATTTTAAACTCTCCACTGAGGGGTGGAGGGGTGGGAGTGGGGCTGCTTCTCAGCTCCACTCCTGTTCCCAGTTTCAGAGGGTCCCACGTGTTTGGTGGTGGGGGGGGGGCGCAGGTTTTAATTTCACCTGGTGTTAAGGGCTAAAATTCTAGCTAAACTGTCTAAAATATCTAATGAGTGGTCGCCAATAAATTATAAGCTTTAGCAAGAGTTAGACTTTTAAGCATTTATTAAGGAGAATAAGAATTTGGTAAAGAGAGAAAGGCCTGGATTCCTATCTATTAAAGGGAGAGCGCATTTCTAGCTCTCCTCTCCACCAGCGTCCTCAGGAAAGACAGCAAGACCAAGCGCCATTCTCTTCCTTCCTCCTCCCACTAGCCTGCTTCACTTACTGACGCCAAAGAAAAGACTCCTGGTCTTGCCCTCAAAGACCTTCGCTTCATGGGCGGAACTCTTCTACAGTAAGTCTCCAGCAGGTGGCATTATTCCAATCGTTACACTGGCCTGTTCTCAGGTCCGGAGATATTCTCAGGCCTACTTACTAAGCAACCATCCAACAAAGCTTTCTGTGGTGTGATTCTTAGCTTCAGATAATCCTGCTCTCCTGCTCCCCTCCCCTACCTGGGCCTCAGCTGCTCAGGATTTCTTCCTGGTTGCCTGCTGGGGTGGGACAGTAGAATCCTTCCCCCAGTCCACTGGTACCCCTGCACTTAGCCCCACTTCACCCCAGGCCAGCCGTTCAACCTGATTGCATGGTCGGTTCCAGAAGACACTTTTGCTGCAGCCGATTCAGAGGCACTGGGGCAAATTCCTCTGGCTGGTATCTGGTGTGTCAGCCCAATTGCGGGGTTAGGCTTTATTCATGGCCCAGCACAGCCCCCTGAAATCTATCTATAGCTGGAGAAAACTCTCAGCCTATATTTTTGTGTGTTTTTCTGCCTCAAGGATTCTTTTATTGCTTTTTTTGGGGTGATTATGTATCAGGAGCCCTGTGCGTTTAATGTCTTTCCTCTGCCATCTTGGCTCTGCCCCCTGCATGTTGGATTCTTTTTTTTTTTTTTAGTGAGGCAATTGGGGTTAAGTGACTTGCCCAGGGTCACACAGCTAGTAAGTATTAAGTGTCTGAGGCCGGATAACTCGGGTACTCCTGACTCCAGGGCCGGTGCTGTTATCCACTGTGCCACCTAGCTGCCCCCTGCATGTTGGATTCTTAAAGCCCAAATAAACCACTACCTCCTCAAGGAAGCCTACCCAGACCCCTTGGTCACTTTTGCTCATCAGACCTCAGATAGTACTTTATTCCTCTGTAGTCTAAGAGAGTCAGTGTAGTATGGTAGACAGAGGTGTTGAACTTAATATCAGGAAGACCAGAGTTTGCATCCTACTTCAGATAATACTATGGGATACTGGTACGGTTAGTAAGGCTCTTTAAGACCTCCTTTTCCTTAGTCTGTAAAATGAGAATAATAATAATAGTACCTACATTGCAGAGTCATTGGGAGGATAAAATGAGATAAAATATGTAAGGCACTACTATAAACATCAGAATGTTATATGTTAGCTATGATTGTGTATAATTAGCTTTAATGGACCCACCATGTAAAATTCTGTTAGTTTCTTATCCCTCACTTGATTGAGACATCCTTGAAGGTAGAGACCTTATCTTATCTAACTTTTCATCTCCTTTACTGGCTAGAGGCATGCCCTGCATATAGTACTTGCTTAATAAATTTTTCTTGATTTTGATTTGGTCTCTCAGATCCTTGTCAGCTCTGAGATTTATTTTGAATTTTCCCCCCTTTTAAGATTACATTGAAATTATTGAAAACATCCTACACAGGGTGCAGTGGATAAAGTACCAGCCCTGGATTCAGGAGGGCCTGAATTCAAATCTGGCCTCAGGCACTTGACACTTACTAGCTGTGTGACCCTGGGAAAGTCACTTAAACCCCATTGCCCCCCCCACATAAAAATAAACAAAAATAAAAAAATAAAATAGCCCACATTACTGTAAGTCAAGGGGAATACATATCAGGTTAATAATAATAATAATAATAATAATATGACTTCTGTTAGGTATAGTTATCCCAGGATCAAAAACTAATAGGGATGGCCATCAATGTCAACTCTCCTTATTTCTATGTCCATTTGTCAGTCTATGCCCAAACAATCCTGGACAGATAGCTGCCTAGTCCTGTCTTTAAGACTTTCAGAAGTGATGTTAGTTTATTTCTGGGAGCCTGAGTGAAAATGATATATGGAAAATTATTCTAGACATAGGAAACCATCAATTTCACATATACAAAGTGGAGCAGACATGGTTAGACAGTAATTGGTCTGAAAAGATCTAGGGGTTTTAGTGGACCGCAATTTCAATATAAATAATCAGAGCGATATGGCAGCCAAAAAAGCTTACATGATCTTGGTTTGCATTAGAAAGGTTTCCAGGAATAAGGAGGGAAAGAGTTCTTCTCTATTCTTCACTGGTCAGATCACAACTGGAGTATTTTGTTGAATTCTGAGTGCTGTGGTTTGGGAAGCACATTAATGTGCTAGAGTATGATCAAGGGCCAACCAAGATAAACTGGCATCAAAGTTAGAGAGATGGATTCATGTTCTGCCTCTGACATATACTGTTTAAACTTTTAGTGCTCTAGGCAATTCTCTAAGATTGTAAGTTTCACGGCAGGTGGATCTGTATTTGTAGTGGTGGTTTCCTAAACAGGAGCTCACAACATTACTGAAATCGTGGCTACAGGCCACCTCTCTTGTCGTTGCCCCCAAACTATATGGTGTTACATAAATAGGATGGATTATTGAAGTTGGGAGATTATAGAATGCATGCAGTCCTATAAAAGAAATGAGACAGTGAAATAAGCAGAATTAAGAAAACAATATGTAGAATTACAAGAATGTAATCTGAAAGAACAACAACAAAACAAAACTGAAAGTTGTTATTTATAATGACAAATCTTATCCCTGGAGAACTGCTAAGAAAATGTACCTCCCTTCCTTCATTGAAAAGATAGATATGCAGATATCAAATTGATAGAGAGAAAGACAGATAGATGACAATGAATCTAGAGTACAGCATAGACTGCTGTACATAATAGATTGGTTTGATTTTTTTAAAGTTGTTTTTTTCCCCTCATCCTTTTTTGTTATTACAAAGAATAGTTCACGTTATGAGGGAGGAATATATTTAGAAGTTAATGTGATGTTAAACCAAAGGTACTGATAAAGATGAGATAAATTTAAAATCAATCCATCTCTATCCATCCATCTCTCTATCTCTCTCTCATCTATCTTTTATGGATTCCAAATCCTTTATATTTGAGATGAAATATTAAAGTCCAGGGAAAGGTTGAGACCTATCCACAGCTCAGTGAATAAGCAATAGAACAAAAACTCCAACAAAGGTGTTTTGACTATTCAGTTTAAGGTATTTTCCACTATACCATGATGGAAATTGCTACACATTGATATACTAATGTACGTATATATCTATGAATGCTTACGTGCATGTGTGCATGTATGTGGAGTTGATTTTGGTGTTATGTTAGATCCTGTTGTATGAAAAGTTCATACCCGAGTAGTTCTGATACCTACTGTGTGACATCCCTTTCTGACACTTCAGTTTCCTCATCTTTGAAATGACTAGATGAACTCTAAGGTCTATTACAACTCTATCATAATTAATTTATGTTCCCAAGTGTTGTTCAGAATGTAAAAAGTATTTTTGTTACAAATGGTGGTTAGAGTCTATGGTTACTGCAGAAATTCCAATTTAACTTTAATCTTCAACTTTGATTTTTGCTCAACCTATAATATACCTGAGGCAGGGTTCTATGCTAACAAGATTGTAGAACTTAAATCTTCTGTGTAAATATGTTTCAGTGGGAATGTGTGATCAGAATTCAAGCTTGGGATGCCAGGAACAGATTTGATATTAGAAATTAAGGACCTCAGAGATCACAGAGTCCAATCCCTTCCCCTTCTGAGGATGGAGCTCAGGTCTAGAGAGGGAAAGTGATTTAACTAAGGTGACATAGGTATAAAGTAGCCAAAGAGGGATTCAAACCTTGTGTATGTTCTTTCCATCAGAACATGTTAACTTTTTTTACCCTCTCCCCACATCTATTCCAACTGGTCATATAATGGAATAGAAAAAATTCCATTCCATTGTCAGCATCTTACACATATTCTAAGGCCAAGTCTAAAAGCCAATTTTTTCCCAGGGAGCTTTCCTTGAACTCCCCAGTCATAAATGATGACCATTTCTTGCAATGTAAGGACACACCTACCAGATAATTGGAGTGAAAGAACACCACACTGATGCTTTTTCTATGACCTGAGACAGGGGGGATCAGTAGGAGGTATCAATCAGGTTATTGGGGGTTAGGCTTGAAGAAATTCTGGGGTATAAATTAAATGAGAAGTGGAAGGAAGAGGTGAAAGGTAGAAATTAAATGAAAATAATTGGAGGCCGAAATCAATCAAGGTCATATTCAGGAAGAAATTGTTGGAATCACTTTATACACTGAACATCAACATGGTTGTAGAAGAAAGGAAAATTAACTAGAACTCAGCCAACCCAGCTTCCCCTTGTGAACCAAAGTCAGTGGTAAAGGAAGCCCAAGACAATTTGTTTCTCTCAAAATCCCAGTTTCGATTCCCTTAAAAAAAGAGGGTTTTTCATTAGATCCTTTCTAATGCCCCTTCTGGTTCTAAAAGTTCATGTTCTATGTTCTAAGGCTCCAACCCAATGCTTTTTGTTTTTAAGTTTCCTTTCAGCTTTAATATTCTTTATTCTGTAATCCCATGGTTATATTACTAGAATGAACAACTCAAAGAACAAGGGAACGTTTCTTTTAAGCTGCCACCAGTAAGAACCTTGTGAGTGTGTAGCTGACATTTATCAATCCAGAATGGACTGAATTTATTTATTTACTTATCTATTTGTTTATTTATTCATCTATTTATTTTTCTATGTATCTATCTATTTATTTATTTATTTTTGTGGGGGCAAAGAGGGTCAAGTGACTTGCCCAGTGTCACACACCTAGTAAATGTCAAACATCTGAGGGTGGATTTGAACTCAGATCCTCCTGAATTCAGGGCTGGTGCGTTATCTACTGTGCCCCCTAGCTGCCCCAAGAATGGACAGAATTTTTTAAAAAATGAGTAAATGATGGAATCTCTGAACTGGAAAGGGCCTCAGAAGCCATTTAGTTCCTCTTATACCTAAATATGAATTCTCTTACAATCTAGCAGCCCTGCCAATAAATTTGATAATCTAAATTAAATGGATGAATATTTACAAAAATATAAACTGCCCATATTAACAAAAGAGGAAAGAAAATCCTTAAATTAGCCCATATTAGAAAAATAAATTGAACAAGCCATCAATGAACCCCCTAAGAAAAAAATCTCCAGAGCCAGATGGTTTTACAAGTGAATTCTACCAAACGTTTAAAGAACAATTAATTCCAACACTATACAAATTATTTGGAAAAATAGGCAAAGAAGGAATTCTACCAAATTCCTTTTATGCCACAAATATTGTGTTGATACCTAAACCAGGCAAAGTCAAAACAGAAAAAGAAAATTATAGACCAATTTCCCAAATGAATATTGATGCAAAAATCTTAAATATACATTGGCAAGGAGATTACAACAATTCATCAACAGGATAATACTGTAAGACCATATGGGATTTATACCAGGATTGTAGGGCTAGTTCAACATTAGGAAAACTATCAACATAATCAACCACATCAATAACAAAACTACCCCCAAATCATATGATTATCTCAATAGATGCAGAGAAAGCTTTTGTCAAAATACAGGACTCATTCCTATTAAAAACACTAGAGAGGGACAGCTAGGTGGTACAGTGGATAGAACACTGGCCCTGGATTCAGGAGGAACTGAGTTCAAATTCAGCCTCAGACACTTGACACTTACTAGCTGTGTGACACTGGGCAAGTCACTTAACCCCAATTGCCTCATCAAAAAAACCAAAAAACAAATAAAAAACACTAGAGAGCATAGGAATAAGTGGAGTTTTCCTTAAAATAATAAGCAGTATCCACCTAAAACCATCAGCAAACATTATATGTAATGGAGATATGTTAGAGGCTTTCCCAATAAGATCAGGGGTGAAACAGGGATGTCCATTATCACCTCTATTATTTAATATTGTACTAGAAATGTTAGCTTTAGCAATAAGAGAAGAAAAAGGAATTAAAGGAATTAAAATAGGCAAGGAGGAAACATAATTATCACTCTTTGCAGATGATATGATGGTATACTAGAGAATCACCTTAAAAATTTACTTGAAACAATTGACAACTGAAGCAAAGTGGCAGTATATAAAATAAATCCACATAAATCATTAGCATTTCTATACATGACAAACAAAGCTCAGCAGCAAAAGATAGAAACAGAAATTTCATTTAAAGTAAATGCAGACAATATAAAATACTTGGGAGTCTACTTACCAAGACAAACCTAGGAACTCTATGAATACAATTACAAAACAGTTTTCACACAAATAAAATCAGATCTAATTAATTGGAAAAATGTCAATTGTTCATGGATAGGCCAAGCTAATATAATAAAAATGACAATTCTAGCTAAATTAATTTACTTATTCAGTGCCATACCAATCAGACTACCTAAAAATTATTTTATAGAGCTAGAAAAATAATAACAAAATTCATCTGGAAGAACAAAAGGTCAAGAATATCAAGGGAACTAATGAAAAGAAATGAACAGGAAGGTGGGCTAGCCGTACTAAATCTGAAGCTACACTAAAAAGTGCCAGTCATCAAAACTATTTGGTACTGATTAAGAAATAGAGTGGTGGATCAATGGAATAGGGTAGACACAGTAGTAAATTACTATAGTTATCTACTATTTGATAAATCCAAAGACTCTAGCTTCTGGGATAGGAACTCAATATTTGACAAAAACTGCTGGGAAAAGTGGAAGATAGTATGGCAGAAACTAGACATAGACCAACATCTTATACCATATACTAATAAGGTCAAAATGGGTACAGGATTTAGACATAAAGGGTGATATCATAGGTAAATTAGGAGATCTATGGAGTGG
The DNA here is from genome assembly GCF_019393635.1 of Dromiciops gliroides. NCBI lineage: Eukaryota > Metazoa > Chordata > Mammalia > Microbiotheria > Microbiotheriidae > Dromiciops > Dromiciops gliroides. The sequence continues at coordinate 88,862,548 of NC_057861.1, read as the reverse complement.
AGAACAATTTATGACCAAACAAGAGATAGAGAATATTATGAAATGCAAAATGGATGATTTTGATTATATTAAATTTTTAAAGTTTTTGTACAAACAGAAGCAATGCAGAGAAAATTGGAAGGAAAACAGAAAACTGGGAAACTTTTTTTACAGCCAGTATTTCTGATAAGGGCCTCATTTCTAAAATATATAGGGAACTAAATCAAATTTAAAAGAATGCAAGTTCAATTTCTATTGAGAAATGTCCAAAGGATATGAACAGGTAGTTTTAGATGATGGAATCAAAGCTATCTATTGCCATATTAAAAAATGTTCTAAATCGTTATTGATTAAAGAAATGCAAATTAAAACAACTCTGAGGTAACACCTCACACCTATCAAATTCACTATTTTGACAAAAAAGGAAAATAATAAATGTTGGAAAAGCTGTGGAAAAATTGGAATAATAATGCATTGTTGATGGAATTAGGAACTGATCCAACCACTCTAGAGAGCAATTTGAAACTATGCCCAAAGTGCTATAAACTGTGCATACCCTTTAATCCAGCAATAGCACTATTAGGTATTGCTATTATCCCAAAGAGATCATAAAAAAGGAAAAAAAAACCTCAATGTACAAAAATATTTATAGCTTATCTTTTTATGGTGGCAAAAAATTGGAAATTGAGGGGATGCCCATCAATTGGGGAATGGCTAAACAATTTGTGGTATGTAAATGTAATGGAGTAGTATTGTGATGTAAGAAATGATGAGCAGGCAGATTTCAGAGAATCTGGAAGGACTTACATGAACTGATGCTGAGTGAGATGAGCAGAAGCAAGAGAATTTTGTCCACAGTATCACCAACATTGTGTAATAGTCAACTGTGATACACTTAAATCTTTAAGTAACACAATGATCCAAGATAATTCCAAAGGATTCATGATGGAAAATGCTCTCCACATACAGAAAAAAGAACTGTGGAATCTAGATGCAGATTAAACCATACTGTTTCTATGATTTTTATTTTGGTTTTGGTTTTTGGGTTTTTGAGGTTGTTCCCCTTTGTTCTGATTCTTCTTTCACAACATGACTAATGCAGAAATGTGTTTAATGTGATTGTACATATATAACCTATATCAGGTTGATTGCAGTCTTGGGGAGTGGGGAGGGAAGTGAGAGAGGGAGAAAATTTGGAAATAGAATTCTTATAAAAACAAATGTTGAAAACTATCTCTACATGTAACTAGAAAATAATAAAATACTTTTAGGATAAAAATACTTTAAAAAGCTAGCAGCCCTACCAAATAGTCATACAACTTTTGTTTGAAGACTTCCACTGTCTAAGAATGAACCATTTTCTAAAGCCAAGGAATGGCCTCTAATGTAAGGAAATTCAATAGTTCCCGAGGCAATCCATCTCATATTTCAATAGCTCTCATTACTGAAGAATTTTTCTGTATACTGAGTTTCAATGCATGTCTCTGAAACATTTACCAATTATTTCATGTTATAGCCTGTGGCCCAAAAAATTCCAAATAATAATCCAAATTCCACTTTCTTGCTTTCTTTTTTTGGGGGAAAATTTTCTATCATTTTAAACTTAAACACAAAATGAGTAAAGAAAAACAAAAGAACATTTCCATGTACACAGCAAAACAAGAGGATTTAATTTAAAAGATTAAATTTCCATTTCAAGAAAACCTATATAATAAGTGATACACCGTTTTCAAAGCTATCCAGCTTTTCTTTGCTTCCTTGTAGGTTTTCTTTGCTCTCTACTGTGAATTTTTACTTTTTTTTTTCTGCCTTCTTCCCCAAAGAAGGATATAATTAAATGTAGATAGATGTAGAGATATATATAGAGAGATAGACAGACATAGAGAGATCTATAAACATATAAATATATACACAAATATACTCATACATATATATGTAGACCATACTATACATATTTCCACTTGTAATTTCAAATGATAATACAAATTCAAATTTATGAAGACAACTATTGTGTCCCTTGCAAGACTTTCCTTATTCAAGTTAAACACTCCAATGTCATTTAACCCAATATTCGAAACCCCCACCATCTTTTTGTCCCTCCCCTTGTGAGGTTTAACAACTTGTCTATGTCATTCTTAAAATGTGTTTTCTACAAGTACACATTATACACCAGATGTTATCTAAACAGGACAGAATAAATGACTTCCCCAGTTGGATATATTCTTTCTCTCTTAAGGAGGCCTAAGTTTACATTAGTTTTCTTAGCTACCATATCTCACAGTTGACTTATATAGAACTTTCAGTCTACTAAAACACCTGGCATTATTTCACATAAACAATTGTCAAATCACATACTGAAGCTCTAGTACTTCTTCCATCTTAGAATTTTTTTTTTTTTAACGGGGCAAAGGGGGTTAAGTGACTTGCCCACGGTCACACAGCTAGTAAGTGTCAAGTGTCTGAGGCCGGCTTTGAACTCAGGTCCTCCTGAATCCAGGGCCAGCTCTTTAACCACTGCGCCATCTAGCTGCCCCCCCATCTTAGAATTTTACAGTTTAATTTCTGAACCAAATGGACGAATCATGTTTCTCTATAATGAATTCCATCCCAGTATCCATTGTTTGATCTATTATTTCAACCTGTTAAAATCTTTCCATTGAACAATTTTCTGTGAAAAAAAAAATAAAACCCAAACAATGGAAAGAATGGAAAAAATTGGAGTCAGGGGACCTAGGTCTCAATCTCTCTTGACTTGACTTTTAGGACAGGTCACTTAACTTCTCTGGGTCGCATTTCCTAATGGAAAAATAAGGTGGTGAGATTTAGTAAATTCCAATTTCCATTCAAGCCTGAAATCCACATAAGGGCACAAAACAATAAGAGACATATGGGGACAAAGACTCAGGTCCATGACTTTCAATAAAAGTTTTTCGTTTGTTTGCTTTGTTTTGTTTTCCTACTCTATGCTGCTCCCCAGGATTTCTGAGGACTGTCCTTCAATTAGCCTGAAGCCAAGATATCGAAGTGAGGGAAGAAATGATTTAAGAAAAAACAAGACCCTCAAAGGACTCTGCTGTCCCAGACTTGGGCAAAATCTACTTGAACATTTTTTCTTCAAAAAAGTCATTGGAATATGGTTTTTCACTTGTAAAGCAGAAGCTTAAAAGAAACCTTTCCACAAATTCAGCCTGCTGTTTCTCCTTGAAGCCACCAGAGTTTGGTGTCCCTATCTGACCTCCCTTAGCTTCCAGCCATGAATTGTATGTTTACACCTGCAAAAATGTGTGGAGGAACTGATTCTGAAAAAGCAAACTGGAGTTTTGCCATGAAAGTGATCAAATTGTCCGCACCCTTTGACCCAGAAATCTCATAACCCTGAAAGATCTCATCCCCAAGGAGGCCAGAGATAAATAAATGGTTGGTTGTTGTCCTTCATTCTCTAAGAGGACCAAAATAATATAATTATGTTAGATTAAAGTTACAGTATGTCCGACTGTGGCTGATCAATACAAGCTCTGAATGCTCTACCACAGGTTGGGCACAAATAATCCATCCATTGGTTGATGTCTTTTGACTTGTGCATAAGTTGGATTTAAGTGAGACAGAATTGCATGAAGTCATTGGCCACACTCTCTTTTCCAGAGTCATCACAGTCCAGTGGCAGGACAGTCAAGACATCTGGTGATGGCTCTAGATCCAGTGGATGACCGTGGCATCTTTGATGTCTAACCAAGCTCCAAGAGCTCTGAAGCGCCTGTTTCAGCTGCTTTCATGGTCATTAGAACAAATTATTTTCATTCACCCATTCCACCAGGGGAAGTCTTCACATTCTTGGGAGAGATACCCCCCCAACTCACTGATGGGTTTTAGACTCACTCCTCTGTTACCCTCAACCTGGTTTAGCCTGTCTGCTGAAATGGTTTACTGGGTGTGGCTGCAGTGCATGCTACAATTTCTTAGAGCCACGGGTGAGAGGTAGATCATATAGACACCAAAGATGCAAAACAGCCCTGCAAAGGGCTCAGCAGCCCTCACATCAGAGATACCAGTCTTCCCTGAACACAACCTATATATACCAAATACTTGGGAGAAAGCGTTTTTGAGGAAGAAAAGAACTGGAAGAAAAGATTATACCTATCATCTGGGAAATGATTAAACAATTTGTACTATTAATGAAATTGTAACAATTGGAATAACGCCACCTGCTGGATACTTACTGTAGAAGAGTTCTGCCCATGAAGGGAAGGTCTTTGAGGGCAAGACCAGGAGTCAGGAAGTGACGCGGGCTAGTGGGAGGAGGAAGGAAGAGACTGGCGCTCGGTCTCACTCTCTTTCCTCTGGACTCTGGCGGAGAAGGGAGCTAGAAATGTGCTCTCCCTTTAATAGATAGGAATCTAGGCCTTTCTCTCTCTCTTTATCAAATTCTTATTCTCCTTAATAAATGCTTAAAAGTCTAACTCTTGCTAAAGCTTATAATTTATTGGCGACCACTCATTAGATATTTTAGACAGTTTAGCTAGAATTTTAACCCTTAACAGATGGCTGACCACGAAGAGGAAAGCTAACCCTCAGTCTTCTGATCTTCTGGTTGGGTAAGAAATTTCCCCTCCCTCTCCCTTTAACTGCTAAGTACTGGTGTACTGGCTGTGTTTTCCTTTAAATTTTTTCGAATGGACCTTTTAAACTCCCTAATTATCCTATTTTTGATTTTAGTCTGTTTAACCAGACAAATGGGAGATAAGATCATGTTAATGCTTTGTTTTTGTGGATTTTCTATTTTTCTTTTTATTTTTGTTAAAAGAGCCAGCAACTTACTCACACAAGGAAATATCTCTCCCTCTCCCAACCATGCTTTTTCAGAGAAACCTGAAGAGATTCCCGCAGCTTTTCCCAGTTCTAACACTAATTGTTGCTTTAATTTTGCATGCCTGGAGGCAATGACCCACCCTCTAGAAGCTTTTAATCCCCTAGCACCTGGAGGCAAAGTGGGGGAAGAGGAATCCAGGCCTGAGTTCAAAATCAAGTCTGATTCAAATTGCTCTGGTCCCTCCCCTCCTCTCCAGACCCCACCCTCTACTCCTCCTATGGCCAAGCCCATAGCTTCCCCTGCCTGGGAAGTCCAGAGATCTGATGTGCATGCTCAACTTTTTCTACCTGCATTTGCAGCTTCAGGCTCAGCCCTTCCCCGGCCTGGCTGTGCTTTTGAGACAATCTTAGAAAACCCTTTAAATTCCAGATATGCTCGTTTTGTTCATAATTTTGCTAACCTGCTTTTGTCTTTAATTAGTAATCTTATAAAGCATTTGTATGGTGAAAAGGCTGACAGACAATATAGAGGGGTTAAAGAAGAAAAACTTAAGCTGAATAAGAATGACAACCATCAACATAGTCCAAGACTTGGCTTCTTTTGCCATGGAAGGGTATATATTTTACAGAAATGTAGAAGTAAGCAGCAAGGTATTGATATGAGTATTGGGGATTTTAGATATTGGAATCAAGAGTGTTCTGAATTCACTCAGATTATTGTCAGTTCAGAGGTTACATAGGATTTCTATGCTATTACATATACATTTTGAAATTAATGGTATGGGTTTATTTTCATAGAGATTTTCATGCTTTTGAGATTGTGTCTTATACTTAGTTTCTAAAACAAGGAGAATATTTGTAAAAGTTTTTTATAGTCATGTGATCAAGTTTATATTTCATAATACTCATTAATATTAAGTTCATGCTCATTTAGATTTCCTTAGTTTGAATTTCACTGTCTTTTATTGTTCCATGTGTATTTTCTTCTATACATTTATCTAATTTTTAAAAATTGCAAGATGGTTTTGATTTCATAATACAATGTTAATTCTAGGAGTATTGTGTTCCCATATTCTGAGTTGTTTGTTTTTGCTATTTTTTCTCAACTGATTATTTGATCAAACTCTTTAAAGTATTTCCCTGGCAAATTGGTTGCCATGGCAAGTGTAAATTGATTCTAGAAGTATTATTTTTGATAAGCATATTCCAAAAAAAAAAAAAAAAAGAGGGGAACATTTGTAAAAGTTGTCTTTGAGATTGTGTTGTGCTTTAACTTGTATTCAAATATGTTCTGATTTTTCACAAAAGTAATTGTATACTAAGTAAAAAAAAGGGGTATTATTTGAAATTGTTGCATAATTATATATTGTGTTCTGAGTCAAGATGTATTCACATTTTTTGCAATCATTTATTATCCTCAATTTTAAATCCATATGAGACTTGGATTATGGGAACTTATCATTTAAGACATTAATTGCCTTTATTCTGAGTTATCAGATGCCAGTTGGCCAAGATGCCATCCAATCACAAGAGGAATACATGCAAGAGCAGACACTGAACTGTCACATGAGGGGAGACATGCATGAAGTCAAGGTATGGCCGAGGGAACGGCTTTTGACAAATGTTGAGGTTGGATTCTCTTGGTTTAATATTTTATTCTCTTTTTCCCCACAATATTGTACAGATGGCTGGAAGTATTCATCCCACCCATCTCACTTCTACACCTGGCTTCTATGCTCCCTCCTATATGCCTGATGCCATGGACATCTCAATCCCATGCATCTGATCAAGTCTGACTCAGTTTCCTCCAATATGTTCGGTGCCATGGACATATATTCCATCCACCTATTTTAAGTCTGGCATACTGCATGGACAGTATATACTGCTCAAGTGTGGGAGTGCTCATATCCCATCATTTCTCTGTTCTTTTATGGTAACACCCATAATTATCTCAGGTGTCATGATAAATACACTGTTGAATTTGGCCTTGATACCTGTTACCAATTATATTAGATTTTTTAATTTCTCATAATGGCATGAGGATAATTAGGCAGATGATGCAAAAAGTGATAAAACAAAGATAAAAATTATTTTTATTAATTAATATTGCAGCAATTGTCTTCTCAATTACCCTCCATAAGGGGGGACTATAGTAATATTATAATTTTAAAGAATGGTTCAATTTTTGTTTTATTATATGTTTCATGTGTAACAACTAAGATTCTGAATTCCCTTAGACATGTTTTTGAGAACTTTCATTGTTTGATTTGATTATTGACAAAGCTATTTTAAAGTTGTGTTAAGCTCAATTTTGTAGGAAATTTCCTGGCTGATTACCAGCATCCACACATCAACCCCTGAAAAGACTTCCATTCTACGACTACACCTAGAGGACATCTGAGAAAAGACTTTCAGAGACTTTAAATGAACAGTTTTGATTTGTTGTTTTTGTTGTTTTTTTCTCTTTCTGTTATAATATACACCATCTGTAACATGTATTCTCTGCAGAGGCCCTCCCTTTGCAAGACTAATGTCAAAGCGTCAGTTCATGAGGACAAAAAATCGCCCCTCTGGACAAAACTTTCCTCTCTTCCTTTTCTATATTGTTCACATATTATTAGTTAGCAATAGTTATTATATTCTTTTTACTGTTCCGTCAAGGAAACATTTTGTTTCTTGAGGAACAACAGGGGGGACTGTAACGATTGGAATGACGCCACCTGCTGGATACTTACTGTAGAAGAGTTCTGCCCATGAAGGGAAGGTCTTTGAGGGCAAGACCAGGAGTCAGGAAGTGACGCGGGCTAGTGGGAGGAGGAAGGAAGAGACTGGCGCTCGGTCTCACTCTCTTTCCTCTGGACTCTGGCGGAGAAGGGAGCTAGAAATGCGCTCTCCCTTTAATAGATAGGAATCTAGGCCTTTCTCTCTCTCTTTATCAAATTCTTATTCTCCTTAATAAATGCTTAAAAGTCTAACTCTTGCTAAAGCTTATAATTTATTGGCGACCACTCATTAGATATTTTAGACAGTTTAGCTAGAATTTTAACCCTTAACAAAATGGATCATTAGGTTGTAGATAATGACAAACATGATGAATACATAGAAGAAAAGGGAAGACATATGAACTGATGAAAAGTAAAGTGAGCAGAATCAGAAAAACATTATACATGACTCTAACAATGTAACTGGAAAGAGCCACAATCACAAAACAATTGAAACTGAATTCTACGAAACTCAATTAACTGATCTTGGCCCTAAGAAGAAATACAAGAAAGCATCATCTCTTGGTTCTTTGCAGAGGTGGTGGACTGTGGGTGTGGAGCACTTCATATACAATGTCAAGATATTTTGTATATTTTTTAAATTTTGCTAAACTGTTTTGCTTCCCTTTTTAAATTCTCTTTAAAGGGATGGCTTTCTGGGGAAAATAGATGATATGAAAACAAAAGCCACAAATGAAATTTATTTTTATAAATATTTTTATAAAATTTATTATATTTTTTATTTATTATCAAATCAGACAATATCTGTAAAGCTATTTACAAAGTGCCTGGCACATTGTAGGTGCCTAATAAATGCTTTCCTCCTTCTTTTAAAAAGGCATGGATGGGGGCAGCTAAGCGGTGCAGTGGATAAAGTACTGGCCTTGGATTCAGGAGCACCTGAATTCAAGTCCAGCCTCAGAAATTTAACACGTAACTAGCTGTGTGACCCTGGGCAAGTCACTTAACCCTCATTGCCCTGCCAAAAAACAAAAACAAAACCAAAACCAAACAAAACAAAATGCATGGATGAATGATTGTCTATGCTTGTATTACCGTGTATTTGTTTTTATAAGGGTTTGTGAGTACATGTATATGCCAAGAAGGATGATGCTGACTTTAGTTACCTTTTCAAACTTATCTCACAATGTTTCTAAAGACCAATCTCTGACCCTCCCCATCCCCCATTCTTGAACTCCTATTGCTTATGCTGTCCCTCATGCTTGGAAAGATTTCCATTCCTTAGCTCTTCCTCTAGAAATCCCTTTCCTGTTTTCCATCAAGTGTCAGCCTAGGTGAGAACTTTTCCATTAAGCCTTTCTGATCCACCTTAGCTCAGTGTGACCCCACCTTTCTCAGGTCTTTTGGACCACTGTGCTTAACGTCTCTGAAGCACTTATGTTCTGGTTTGCATTATAGCTGTTCATGTGCAGACTTGATCCATCTCCTCCCTTATCCCTATTATACATCCCTCTGAAAAAAGAGATTATGTTATTTTTTTTTTGTATCTCTGGTGCTAATAGGGCCTGACTAAGAGCTCATACTTAATCAATTTTTGTTTGTTATTGAATTGGAGTTTTTAGTGAATAGGCTCTCGCTTACTTAATAAATCTTTAAAGACTGGAATTTTATGGTGGTTAATGCTCTGGAACTAAAAAACAATAAAAGAGGATTCTAGGGTCCTTTAAGTTTAATTTTCATTTTCTGCTCTTAAGGCAGTGCTTAATTAGAGACATTTTTGACTTGATTTGCCATGTAGTATCTGTCAGCTCAAAATGATTCATTTCAGTTGCTTTATCTTCTGCCCTTCCATAACCCTGTCCCATGGTCTACACAGATATGCAAAAGAGAGAATGACCAAGGGGATAGGATACTTGAAAAGTGAATGACTCCTTGACTTCAAGCCATGGTGCTAACTTGCATATTGGTTCTCTCTGCCTTTCTTCCAACTCTTAGAAAAGTTCGAAAGCTCTTAGAATCAGGGAGGAAGAAGTACCAATAATGGTTCAACACTTGGAAAATAGTCTCTTTTGAATGTCCCTACTAGAAAATACTAGTAAACTAAATAAAACTAATAAGTAAATAAATAAGTAAACTAAGATAAATAAAGTAAACAAATAAACTAATAAAACTATAATTAGTGATGTCTGATGGTCAAAACACACTCCCCTTGCCATGTTTTCCAGTCACCTTCCAAGGCCCTCAGTGCAGTGTGAAGCAGAAATCATACCTTTTCACCTTTTTCTCCTTTGAAAAATGTTCCCTGACCCTAGGAAAGAAAAAAAAAGCCAAAAAAATGGAGAGACAATTTTAATTTATAGCACATCACTGCCCTCATAGCAAAATTACCATTCATCTTAGAATATCTGAGAATTTTGAAATTATTGCATATATTCCTATCTCGCTCAGTTAATTACTCTACAATAGAGAATCATTAGGTTAGTCTTTCTAGTAATCCCCAGTATATGTCGTGCTTATGTCAAAATCTTCTATATTCCAGAACCTACTAAACCTTTTCAGCTTGATCCATCCCTTTTCCTTAACTTCAGTAAGACCAGTCTCTTGACTATCTTCCACAAATCATTCCTGCCTTTGATGACACTTTCTTCCTGCCACTGTCCTCTTCTCTGTAATGATCATAATCTTACCAGTCCTTTAAGTCCCCTCTCATTCAGAAAGACCTTTCTGACCATTCTAGCCCCACCATAAAGCCTCTCCCTTCTAACCTCCTAAAGCACTTAGCGCCTGGAGCATATACTCTATTATTCAATAATAGACTCTCTTGGATCATCTTTGATTGACAGTGCCTTAGCTAGAATAACTTAAGAAGTGTAATAATAATACTTATTTTAATTATACATGTTGTTTTAGGAAATGTTTGGTTCTATAGTTATATAGCAAACATTTGGTGCTGATTGTACCTTAGCTTATATAGTATATGTGTTTATGCATATCTTTTATCCTTGGACTGAATCTCAAGCTTTCTGACCCTTAACCCTTTAGCAAAGAGCTCATTGCCCTTCTTAAGAAATATAAGTGGATTGGATCTCATCAGAGAATTTACCTTCCTTTCCAGGAATAGATGTCCATACTTACAATGTAAGTCTCTTAAGGATAAAAGCAGTTTCATTTCTGTTTTTGCATCCCCAGCAACTAACATAGTGACTGGAAAATAGCAGCACTTAACAAATGCTTATCGATTGATTGATTTACTTACCGAATCACCTTTCTCTCCTTTGGGCCCAGGGACTCCGCTCTGTCCTCGAGCCCCTATTTCTCCCTTAAAATTTTCAAAGAGAAAAGCAGCAGGTTAGGCAGATAATAAGTTAGTGTGTATATCAAAGTTTTATTTTTTAAATCCACCCTAAAGCAGTAGTAACATCACTGTCTTCCCTTCTTCCCCACCTTCCTCCCTCTCTCCCTCCTATCTCTCTCTCTATATAGTTATAGATAGATATATAGATGTATATATGTATATACATTTTTTGTTTCTTCACTTCTCCTTTCCTATATATCACCAACTACCTCTTAGACTTTTAGAACTGTATGTCTCATTTTTGTTATCATAGATATATAGATTCCAATTGCAATCCTTTTGATCAGGAAATAATACAAAAACAAACAAACACAAACACACACACACACTAATTTAAGGAAGCTGTTTTAAACTATTTAATTACAATGACTAAGCTTGATCTTAGAGGAGAGTTGAAAAAAATTCACTTCCCTCCTTTCATTACAGAGATAGTAAGACTACAAATGAGAATTATTGCATTGACTATAAGATGTGGTTGATACATTTTGCTGATATTTCTATTCTCTTTCCTTTTTTAATCCTTGTTATAAGAGTGAGAAAGAGGAATACAGAAGTAAAATAGAACCTAGCAGAAGCAGTGAAATATAATGGAACCTTACTTATGAAGATCATAATAATTGCTCACAACCCTTTGGAGCTGGGAATATTATTCCCATTTTGGAAGAAAAGAGGATCAGATTAGTGAAGCAATTTGCCCAAGATAAAATAGCTAGTTAACTGTCAGAGCCAGAATTCAAACCCAGGTCTCATAACACCAGTTCACAGGAACTTAGGCTATAGACCTTAAAAATGAATTAAATTAATTCCAGAATTTGACAGATGATATAATTGAGGACTGCTAATCCTGTGGCAACTAGGTGGTACAGTGCATAGAGCACCAGGCCTGGAGTAAGGAAGACCTAAGTTCCAATCCAGACTCAGATACTAAGCTCCATGAGTTTAGGAAAGTCATATAAGATCTGTTTACCTCAATTTCCTCAACTTTTAAACAGGAATAATAATGGCACCAACTCTCATGGTTACTGAGAGGATCAAATGACATGGTCTCTGTAATGTGCCTAGCATAGTGCCTGCCACATATTGTGCTGTATAAATATTAGTTGTTGTTATTATTTACTGAGAGCCAGAATTCCAAGCCACTCAGTCTTCAGGCTCCAAACTCAATTCTGTTCCTACCATGCCATGTCGGGACTGTCTTTTATATCATACCTTACTGCTCCTCAAGTAATTAATGCACTGTAACTACTTGAAAATCCCCAAATCCAGAAAGATCCTATTCCCAGATGTTTATTTCTAGCCACATTAATTATCATGAAGGCATTTTTAGCATGGTAGACATTCACAGAGTCCTTCTGATTTCATCCTCCAAACACTGCTGGGAAGTAGGCAGGGCAGGATTGTGTAGGCATTTTTATTTACACACAAGGAAACTGTCAAGGAGCTGAAGTGATTTATCCAAAGTCACTGAGTTAGTTTAGCTGAACCTTATATGCAGTTCTCTACACCTTGCTGGTCCTGAGTTTTTTCAGGTCCAGATGTTTTCTGAGGTCACTTCCATCTCTCACTCTATCATTCTGACCTATTTGATCCTGTGGTCCTGAACCAGAATTAGAGTCAATCTATTTTTCCAGTATTTTTGAGAGTTCATTGTTGAATAATTTCAAAGACAGAAAGAACAAGGGGAAGAAAGCAGCAATATGTTACCAATCATGACTTGTGCATCAGCAATGATATAAAAGACTCTGCCAAGGACATAGTTAAGTATGAAAAGTGGTGGGCTGCCCATCTAGCTATAATGAAGCATAGCTCAATATAGCATTGGAATCAATGAATTATTCAAAAAAAAGCAAACAAAAACAGAAGGAGGCTCCCAGCACACTGGGTCAATCCTTTCTGGAGGACACGTGGATATAGAGCTCTCCTGCTTGTTCTTTCAAGACTGCAGGCCTTTGCACTACAATGCAATCCCTCCTTACCTCCTTCTTATAGAATCGCTCTCTTCTTTCACACATGGTTCAAGAGCCATCTTCTGCATGAGGCCTTTCCTGATCTCCCCAACTAACTACATTTAATCACTATAATGCATACATGTGAGTATATATATGTATGTATATATATATATATATATATATATATACACACATACACACGCACACGCACATATATATGTGTGTGTGTGTGTGCATGTATATATATATATGCACATGCATATATGTATACTTGTTTAGAACATAAGGAACAGTTAGGTATTACAATGGATAGTGCTGTGCCTAGAATCAGGCATTCATCTTCCTATGTTCAAATCTGGTCTCAGACACTTAACCAGCTGTGATCCTGAGCAAGTCACTGCACTGTGTTTGCCTCAGTTTCATTATATGTAAAATGAGCTGGAGAAGGAAATTACAAACCACTCTAGTATCTTTTCCAAGAAAACTCCAAATGGGGTCACAAAGAGTCAGACACAACTGAAATGAATGAAAAACAACAAATAGCATGTAAGCCCCTTGTGAGGAAGAATTGTTTCATTCTGTGTACTTGTATCTCAATCACCAATTTCTTTTCCTGGCACATAGTAATCATTTAATAAATACCCATTGATTTATTGATTGACAGTTCTCTGACCATGGTCAAATATCTCCCCTCACCAGGTCTCAGTTTCTTTGTCATACAAAATGAAAGGGTTGGACCTTTGGTAACCTTTATACTTCTAAGATTCTGTGGTTCCATATCTGTGGTTCAATAAAAAAAAGTGGTTATTTGGCTGCTTTACCAACTAACTGGGTTTGCCACCCATTTACTTGTTAATAAGACCACAGATTGCACATCAGAGGAGCCAAAGACAGGCTGGAATGAGATGGCATTCTTTAGCCAAATGACTAAATCCACATTCCTATTTTGTTTCTATCATTTTAAATTTTTCTTCCCTTTGATTTTTGGGGGGTTTTGGTGCTTATTTATCCTTTTTCCTACTAACCCACAGAAATCCTATGACCATTACATAAACAGCCACTGTTTCATGCAACCACATTCTATTTATAGGCCCATAAAACCCCCAAACATTTTCTCCTGGCAGCCAAGAAACTGTAAGGTCACAGCCTAGAGAACATTCTGTGAAGCAGAGATGTCTCTTCTCCTCCTAGAATCAACATTACCCGATAACCTTGCTCTTGCTACATTCCATCAGGGAACAGAGACAATTCAGCATAAGGCTAACACAGGTGACATCCAGCTGAATGAGTTTTACAGCTGACAGAGATGATGGACACTACTCTGTACCTGAAGAGTGAGTGAGTGTGTGTGTGTGTGTGTGTGTGTGTGCATGACAGAAGAAAGAAGAGAAATGGACAGAAAGGAGAGAAGGAGGGATGAATGGGGGACAAGAGGGGAGGAAATGTAGGGTAAAGGAGAGGGGAGAGAAAGGGATAAAGGAATAAGGATGGGAAAGGAGACAAAAAGAGACAGAGGCAAAGAGACAGAGAGAGAGAATTGTAGGATGTCAGAAAGAAAAGGAGGGGCTACAGGCTAGAGGAAGGAAAGAGTGAAGAGAGAAAGGTAAAGGAGAAACAGAAAAGGGAGAAATATAGTAGGAGGAAGGAAAAGGGGAAGTAAATGTAGGTGAGAGAAGTGAACTGGAGTAGATAGGAGGAAGGAAGCAAAGAAAGAAATAAACATTTATTAAGCACCTACTATGTGCCATGTACTGTGCTAAGCACTTTACGATTATTATCTCATTTCATCCATTTTACAGAAAAGGAAACTGAGATGGGCAGAGGTTGAATGACCTCTAGGATCACACAGACAGTATCTGAAGCCAGATTTGAGATCTTCTGAAATCAGGTCTTCCTGAATCCAGGCCCAGAACTCTATCCACTGTCTTATGAACTATCTAAAAGTAGCAAGAGGAGGAGATAGGAAGAAAAGTATGGAGAGACTCAGGGAAGATAGAGACAAACATAAATTAAATATGAAGCCGGATGCTTCTTAGACATTCCATGAAAATAAAGCATTCCAAAGACATTTAAATCCTCATACCTTGTTACATTTAACATAGAATTAGAATTGGATTATTAGTCAAGAATTCTTGTCCTGGCTCTAACATTAATCAACTATATGCTCTCAAAAAGGTTATTCCACTTCTGTGGTTGTCAGTTTTCCCATTTATAAAATGGGAAGAAGAAACAAGACAAAACAAAAGAAACCCTGCTACCTGCATAGTAACCTCAAAATTAGCATGAGTAATGGTATCACATACAGCTTCCAATTTCTCAATGGTAGAATTAGCACAACAATAACAATGACAACAAACTGCCACCTCCGTAATAATCTCGCAATTATGAGGGCAGCCATCTTTTCACATGTACTATCTTATTTGGTCTTTACAATGACCTTTTGAAAAGGGAAGGGATGTTTGTTTGGTTTTGGTTTTTGTCCATTTTGCAGGTAAGAAAACTGGAGCCCAATAGGTGAAATAAGTTGTTCAGAGCCATACAGGTAATGAATGTTAGCACTAAGACATTAACCTCAGAAGGTTTTGTTGAGAACCAAGTAAAATAATGTAGGTTAAAAGATTATTCATAGTGAAGCACTACAAATGTTAAGAGTAATTTATTATTTTTATGCTTATTTTTTATGATATATGATTACAATAGTGTAAGGAACTCCTGCTAGGATCTTTCTTCTATAAATACTGTCCAAGTAAATAGTAACTATAATCTGTAATTACATTCTGATTTTATTTGTGATGTAATTTAACTACTTGGTGACTTAAGATGTTTAGAGTTGCCTAGGAAATGGAGAGTTACTTAGTCACACAGTCAGCATGTCAGAGGCAGGCCTTGAACCTAGATCTTCCTGACCCTGAGGCTGGCTCTTTATCCCTATCTTAGCTATGTCTCATTATTATCATTATCACCATCATATCATATTATATTATTATCATGTTATTGTTAAAAACAAGTCAGGGGGCAGCTAGGTGGCACAGTGGATAAAGCACTGGCCCTGGATTCAGGAGTACCTGAATTCAAATCTGGCCTTGGACACTTGACACTTACTAGCTGTGTGGCCCTGGGCAAGTCACTTAACCCTCATTGCCCAGAAAAAAAGAAACAAAGTCAGGAGACCTGATTTATTTATTTATTTATTTATTTGTTTGTTTATTTTGTGGGGCAATGAGGGTTAAATGACTTGCCCAGGCTCTTACAGCTAGTAAGTGTCAAGTGTATGAGGGCAGATTTGAATTCAGGTCCTCCTGAATCCAGGGCCGCTGCTTTATCCACTGTGCCACCTAACTGCCCCCCAGGAGACCTGATTTTTAAATAAGTACATTAGGATGATGCTGTGAAGGACAGATAAGAGAGGATAGAGGAGAGTCGAAGAAGGGGTATGGTATAGTAGTAGAGCAGTGGATAGAGCACTGGGCCTGGAGTCAGGAAGACCTAAGTTCAAATCTGGCCTCAGACACTTACTAGCTCTGTGACTCTGGGCGAGTCACTTAACCCTGTTTGCCTGTTTCCTCAGCTGTAAAATGAGCCAGAGAAGGAACTGGCAAACCACTCCAATATCTTTGTCAAGAAAACCCCAAATGGGGTCACAAAGAATCGGACAAGACTGAAATGACTAAATAACACCAACAAATGGTACAGTAGAAAAAGCTTTGGACTTAGAATGAAGATATCTGGGTACAAGTCAAGGCTCTGTTATTAATAAACCCTTTGACCTTCAGCAAATTGCTTCTCTTCTCTGGGCTTCTGATTCTTCATCTGTAAAATGAAAAGGTCTGACTAGATGATCTCTATGAAAATCAGGGAGCCGGGTGGATATCAAAGGTCTCTTTCAGTTCTAATAATCTACGAATCCAAATTTCTGTGTGTGAATAACGGGGGTTGTTGGACTGACTATATGTGTGACTGGAGACTCAATAAAGAGAGGATCAGAGGCAGATGCCCCTTGCTTTATAGAAATGACTTATCCCTGAAACTTGCTTCTAAAAGGAATGTCACTAAACTGAATGATGTTTGATATGTCCTAGGAACATTCAGCTTTGAAAAGAATTCTCAGGGCAGCTAGGTGGTACAGTGGATAAAGCACTGGCCCTGGATTCAGAAGGACCTGAGTTCAAATCCAGCCTCAGACACTCAACACTAGCTGTGTGACCCTGGGCAAGTCACTCAACCCCCATTGCCTTGTAAAAAAATAATTTTTTTTTTGGGGGGGGCGGCTAGATAGCACAGTGGATAAAGCAACGGCCCTGGATTCAGGAGTACCTGAGTTCAAATCCGTCCTCAGACACTTGACACTTACTAGCTGTGTGACCCTGGGCAAGTCACTTAACCCCCATTGCCCCGCAAAAAAAAAAAAAAAAAATTTTTTAAAAAAGGAAAATAACTCTCTAGGCTCAACTAAATGACCATGTAGTCCCCTCAAATGCTAATGAAAATCTCCAAAAGACTATGACCATGAAGCACATAAGGATTCAGGGATGGTTAGAAGAGGCATGATGACGACAACCCAAAAAGAATTAGAACATTGCCAGGTCCAATCCAGCTGACCAAGCATTCATTGCTCAAGCAGCTACCACGTGCAAGGGAAGCACTGTGTTAGGCAGTGAGAACACAAAGAAAACAGACAGACCTTATTCTCAAGGAGCTGGTAGGGGTAGGATGGTATACAACATATAAACAGATAAATGGAAATTTGAGGAGGAAGGGGAAAAGCTGTAACAGAGAAGGCTTCCCCTAAGTATTCCTCGAAGAAAGGACAGGATTTTAAGGGGTGGGGGTGAGAAAAGGCTACATTCAAGCCACAAGGGATAGACTGAGCAAAAAATATAGAGACGAGAGATGGAATGCTAAATTTTGGAAAAAAAACAAGTAATCTGGTTTGGCTTGAGAGCAGACTGAGGGAGGGAACAGGGGGAGGGTGATGTAAAATAAGTCCAGAGAGGTAGGCTGGAGGAAAATTGCAAATGTGAAGCTCAAGATTCAGTATTTTAGTCTAAAGGCAATAGAGAAACACTTAGGAAAGAAGTAGGGAGATGATATAATCAGGTCTCAAGTATCTAAAGAAGAAAAGATTGCATAGATACTGACCTTGAGACCTCGTGGTCCCTCGATGCCCCTCTCACCCTATAGGAACAAAGACAAAGGTATCATTTAGGTTAATTTCTCATTATTCCCTTTCACTCAATGCTAGCTTTTCTAGCATCCAATACACAATTAAACCCAAATGTAGGTAAACCTACAGTAAGAGGAGTTGGTGATGCTAGGTGGACACTTCTCAGAAGGTATAACCCAATTTCAAGTTATGCCTGAACAGTACTATGCTAATTACATTTGTAAATGTTCCCCTCCTTCCTTTTTGGCGTAAGAGATATGATCATATCTAGCATGTTACACACAGGAGGAGTTCAATGAGTGAATATTGGAGATAGTTACTAAACACATGACATGTAGGTTTGTATCATTTTTCTTAACTGAATTGTCATCCAATCAGTTCCAAATGGGTAAACAATTTGGTGCACATGGACAGACTCCTTGGTCTTAGAAAAAAAGGGAGAATTGTTTTTTAATTGCTTAAGGGGCAAACGTGGATATCGTAGAAGTGAAACCAAGAGAAATATAGAAATGATTTTCAGTCCTTGATTACATTCAAAATGCTGTCAGGTGTTCTGGTATCTCCCAAAATGTTGAGTTGAATGAGGTAGATCTTAAGTGATCACTAAGCACTGGTGAAACTGACATTGCTTTCTATATTTGGATTTCAGTCATGTTCCTGAGGTCCCAAACTACTGGTTGTGTGGTCCTTTTGCACCTATACTTACTTTTATCTACATTGACAGGTAGGTGACATGGTGGAGAGAGGGGGAGAGTTGGTATTAGGAAGAACTACATTTAAATTCTGCCTCAAACACTAGCTGTGTGACCTTGGGCAAGTCATTCAACTTCTGTTTGCCTCAGTTTTTTCAACTCTAAAATGGGGATAATAATAGAACAGACTTGATAGGGTTATTGTGAAGATCAAATAGGATAATATATGTAAAGCACTTTGGGGCTTAAAGTACTACATAAATTTCAACTGTTCTTACTATTGTTAACAGATTTATGCAATATCATAGGAAGGCTGGGGAAGCTAGGTGGCACAGTGGATAGAGCACCAGCCCTGGATTCAGGAGGACCTGAGTTCAAATCCAGCCTCAGACACTTAACACTTACTAGCTATGTGACCCTGGGCAAGTCACTTAACCCCAATTGCCTCACCAAAAACAAAAACAAAAACAAAAACAAAAACAAAAAACCTAGGAAGGCATGTCTACCTCAGAGGGCTCTGTTTAGCTGAGGTAATGAAATCTTAGACTCAGTTGCAAATTTAGAAGTCTGTCTTTCCCCTTAGCAGTTAATAGAAGCAGCACAGCATAGAAGATAATATGTATGACTTGTATTCAAGAGTTCTGGATTCTGATCCTTCAAGATACTTAATCTTTTCAAGCCTCAATTTCCTGATCTTCAAAGTGGTAATTGTAATAGCTAGCTCAGAGTTACTATGAATAAAGTGTTTTGCAAACCTTAAATTGCTATCCTAACATAAATTGTTATCATTGTGTAGATGAACATGCACACACAAACGTGTACAAATAATTATTTCCCAGGAGTAAAAACAGTTATTTTGTATCGTCCTGCCCCAAGGGGCTATGTCTAGCACTAAGCATATAGTAGGAACTTAATTAAGACTTTGTTGATTGTTTGATAGGCATAGATAAACTTGTCCACCTAGAGAAAGTAAGAAAAAGAATTCATTTTATCAGACATATCCTTAGAATTCCTTACTGTGCTTAGTCTTCTAAAATTCACCGAAGCCACCAGCCAGTGCAAAGGATAACACTGAGAATAAACTCTAAAGGAGGTTGTTTTTGGCTGACTTCACAGGTTCTGGGTGTGCTGCCTCTGTGTGTGTGTGTGTGTGTGTGTGTGTGTGTGTGTGTGTGTGTGTGGTGGGTGCTGCACAAAATTGCTTGGCAACTAGCTACCTATTATTTAGGTTTCCTAATTGAAAGCAGAAAATCTGGGGGGAATTCAGATCAGATGGTTTTTGTTGATTCTATTGACTCACAAAAACTAGGGGAAAAAAAGAAATCAGTCCATCTATAAACTTCAAAGTCTTGGTGATTTCCCTGAACTAGACAAGTTTTGTGATGTTCGATAGGGTAGTCCTAACTACATCTCCCATTTATAGTATTAATCTAAGCATCACCCCTGAGGATGTACCAACACTGAGCTCTGGTGTTTTTATTATTTTTAATCAAAATAATTCCCATTTCTAAAGACCTCCAAGGTCCATTGCTGTTTTTGTTGTTTTTTTCCAACATTTATATAATACTATGTGCCAGGTTTTATGCAAAACACTTTACAAATATTATCTCTGATCTCCACCATAACCATGCAAGGTAAGTAGTATTATTACCCCCATTTTACAGATAAAGAAGCTGAGGTTATATGAATATGCAGGATCACAGAGCAATTTAGTGTCTGAAGCTGGATTTGAACTCAGATTTTCCTGACTCCAGATCTAGCACTCTATCTACATAGTTCTATTATTACACTTTTAATTTAAAAGATATGAAATTGGAAGATGAATTAAGTTGGCCACAGTCAAAAAGCTATCCTAATAGCCAGGACCTCTAAATCCAAGAATCAATTCTGCTGGATACTGACTTCCTATTATACTATACTCCTCTCTTGTCTGAAATAGTCATGAAATCAGTCAACCAGCTAGCCAATGAGCATTTATTAAGTGCCTGCTACATTGCAGGAACTGTGCTAAGGACTATAAAGGAAAAGTATAGACTATAGTGGTGGGCAAAGAGTGGGTAAAGATGGTGTCGGTTTGGGATGGGGTGGAATAGAATAAGTAAAGAGACAGGATAATGATAAATCAGGCCTTATAAAAGCAAAATACATTTAATTAAAAATTTAGAACAGTGTTCTTCAAATGTTATAAGTAGCTCAGGAAAAGACATGTCTTAAGGCCCTTTCGTCTCTGCCCTTCTGAAAGAGCCTAATTTACTCATGCTGAACCTCTCCATTCTTAGACACATTTCTCCTACCCTCATATTTCACTCTCCTCTATGAGGTTCATTCCTGATGTATGAAGTAAATAGTAAATATATCTCTATCAAGTCACTGCTGATCTATTTGCTGCAGAGAGATTCCTGTTCAAATAGGAGTTGGGCTAGTTGACCTATTCTGCCTCTGAGATTCTATCATTCTGCTGGTGAAGAAATTGCTGAGAACTACCCACAGGGAAAAACATTCTATTCAGTAGTTTTTTGAAGAATTTAAAGTAGGAATAGGGGAGATAATATGATAAGTAATAGATAATAATAAAGTTTAGCTTCATGTTGTAACCAGATAAGGGAAAGAGAAGAAAGGTAAGAGTTATCATGTGACCATATTAAAACCACAATTCATTTCATAGTTCTTATTCTTATATTGAAACCAATTGTTCCCTTTAATTGAGGTTTATCCTGTTGGAGGTACTCTATAGTAGTAACCCCCCAAGTCAGTGTGGGGAGGGGAATACCTACAGACAATTAAAGGTAGA
This sequence comes from Dromiciops gliroides, assembly GCF_019393635.1. Classification (NCBI taxonomy): domain Eukaryota; kingdom Metazoa; phylum Chordata; class Mammalia; order Microbiotheria; family Microbiotheriidae; genus Dromiciops; species Dromiciops gliroides. The sequence continues at coordinate 88,841,089 of NC_057861.1, read as the reverse complement.
GATTTAATCACAAAGTAATCCCTACCTATTCTAGGCCTAGGAGTCCATTACAATGACCGGTTGATATAAATTAGATTGTTACCTCCTTGAAAGAAGGAGTTGTATTGGTGTCATCATATCCCCAGTACCCATCATATGTCCTTGGATATACACACTTAATAAATATTTGATGCCACATATCAGAAAAAGGAAGTATAAGAATGACCCTATAACAACCTTGTACTAAGCTACATCCTTTGACCTGGAAGTATGCAAATAATATGTAAATTTCCTGTGATTCCTTCCTATAGCTAGAATTATCCCAGTAGAAACCATCACCAGCAGTGACCCTTGCTTTAGGAAGGAGGAGGAGAGGACACAAGATCACCTTTTCCCCAGCAGGGCAGGAACAATTGATGGTCTTCAGAAAGCCGATCTGCTCACTGCCAATGGTGGGTGTTGTCTCTGGTAGAGGGGCTTCTGTGATGACTGTCACCTGGCACTGAAGAAGGAAAAACAGAGATATTCTGACTTCTCTACTCAGTGTCCAAACCATCATATACATTCTCACTGTGATTTGGCTTTTACAATATCTGTTCCATATGAAAACCCAAGTTTAACCCATGACATTTCATAGCTGAGCTGAGGTTCAGAGATGTTAAGGAACTTGCCAAGTCATATACATATGTGTGTATATATTGTGTGTGTATGTATATGCATATATATATGTTAGTGTTTCACAAACAAACTTTGGAATTTGGATTTATAACCAGATCTCCTGACTCTACACCATGCAGTTTCTCTAGAAATCAAGTTAGTGGGAGGGGTAACCCATAAAGAGCTACAACATGTTAGGTGTCTAAACTGAAAGAATACAAAGTACTGTGAACTCTCACTAGGGAGAAATTTATTCTATTATGGATACAGTCACATGAAGGGTCAAAGAGTTTAAGCTCTTTCTTCTTGGCATAGCAAAACAGCACCAATAAAATGGAAACAGAATGGATGGCCATCCATTGGGAAACAGGTGAAAAAATACTGTGGCAAATTTACATAACAATATTATTGCATTATATGAAATTGATATAAGAAATTCTTAAAAATAAGAATCCCATAAGTAAAAAAATATGTTACCGGGAAAACATACACAAGGACTATAATAACAAAAACAATAGCAACTAAACTCAAATTAAATGCTGCAGTGAATCCTTATCCTGGAGAACAAATGATGAAATATCTTCCTGCTTTCAATAGAGAGGTGGAAAATTATGGGAGAAAAATGTTTCATAAGCTATCAGAGACTGGTAAATTTTGGTTTGTTGTTTTTATTATAAAAAAAGGTGAAGGTATATCAGAAAATAACTATAGTATGAAAAAGGCAGAATAATAACTTTTTTTTTCTCCAGAATTTATGTTCTTAAAGAGCAGGGGCTGAATTTTCTCTTCCCCCACAGTGCTAGGACCCCAATAAAGGCTTGATATAGGTTGGTACTTAGTATAAGCTTCATTACTAAAAAAAGGTTGCTTTGACAGGGAAAAGTATACCAGGAGGAACTAAAAAATAACACTGATTATAGACTGCACTAAGAATTGGTAAACACCAGATTTAAGGGGAAAAAAAGGTACAGACTTATTTGGGCCAAAAAAGACATTTGTTAACTCTCATCTTTGTGGAAATGGGGGCTAATAATACAAGTGATACTGTCGTGCCAGACATAGCTCTTCTATCCTGCCTATGTGACCTTGGGTAAGTATACAAGTCATTTATGTAGAGGTATAATGGTGATGTAGTGGAAGGAACATAAGATCTGAAATCAAAAGATACTGTTGTGAATCAACTTAGTCATAAGCCTTATGACTGTAGGTAAATCACCTCATCTCTGTTTCCTTTTACATAAAATGGAGATTATAAATTGTCTTTTGTTTGCCTCACAGAGTTGTCGTAAGGAAATGCAAGGAAATGCTAACCTTCTAGCACATGTGAAAATCATCTTAGCTCTCCTTCTAGAATGGAAACTTCATGAGGACAAGGACATTGTATTAATCATCTTTTTATTTGCCACAGTACTTAGCATAGAGCATCTATATAGCAGGTACTTAAAGTACTAATTGGATGAATAAATTAATTTATTTTCCCTAAGGGTCAGGAAGGACATATCTATGTCTGCCTGAAATCTCTCCTGTTTTAATTTAAACCCCTATCTTCTTGCTCTGTGGACATTATATCTTACCGGTCCTGAAGGGATGTCACAGCAGGTTTCCAATTCAGCATGCCTAGAGTCACAATAAATCACTATCCGTTGCAGATCAAACTGAGAAAAGAAAAAGAGGTGATCAGTCCCAGACAGGTTGAAATGCAGATGTACCGTTATCTTTTGGTGCCAGTTCTCAGCTTCTCTCTTTCAGGAAGCCTTCTCTGGCTCTGGATACCAGTCATCTCTCTCTTCTGAAGCCCATACTACTCAAATGTAATAATATATGATTTAATATATGATATACGATGGTGCAGCTGGGTTGCACAGTATATAGAGTTCCAGGCCTGGAGTCAAGAAGATTTATCTTCCTGAGTTAAAATCTGGCCTTAGACACTTGCTAGCTGTGGGATCCTGGGCAAGTCACTTAATCCTGTTTGCTTCAGTTTCCTCATTTGTAAAATGAATTGGAGAAGGAAATGGCAAACCACTCCAGCATGATTGCCAAGAAAACCCCAAATGGGGTCAGAGAGAGTCAGACATGACTAAAAAAATGACTGAACAAAACCAACAAAAATTATATATGATTTAATATGTGATTATATGCAACTTTGTACAGCTTGCTAAAGAAAATGCTCACGTGAGAATTTGGTTTGGTCTTCTCCCCCCAACTAGGCCTTAAGTTTTTCAAAAGACGTGGTCATGCTTTATAAAAAGGAGATAATGTGCTACAGTGGAATAGTACAGGATTAGAGTTGAGTGTGTTGCATGAAACAAGCATTAACTCTGGAGTTCAAGGACCTAGATTCAAATCCCATCTCTGAGTATTGTCCTTGGCAAGTCATTTTTAACCACCTTGTGCCTCAGTTTCCTAATTTTAAAAATGACGAGCCTAGACTAGATGGACTCTACATCTCTGATACCATGATATGGATTTGATCTCCTCCTCTGACACTTAATAGGCTTGACACATTGCTCGAGTCTTTCTGGCTGCCTGAGCTTCCTCCTGTGTAAACCAAAAATTATACAGATGTATGTATTCTTGTTCCTGCAAGGTTGATGAGAGGGAGATACTTTGGAGGCAGTAACACACCACAGAAAGAGGGCAAATGATAGCTGTGACGGACGCCGTCAACTAGTGGACATAGGGCCAGACTCACGATTAGCAACACCTGAGTTCAAGTCCTGTCTCTGACAGATACTAAGAGGGTGTATCTCTGGTTGACTGTTTGGTGTCCAAGAAAACTCTCTAACACAGTAAGCTGCAAAGTAGTTTGCTGATATGCAAGGGGATTTCCTCACAAGGAGTTCTCTATACCATCACTATCACAGGTCCAGAAAACAAAACAAAAATAGCACCTTAACATTTAGCAGGTACCATTTTCATCACAGCTCTGCCAAAGAGGCAATATGGAATAAAGAGCTTTGACCTTGAAATCAAGGGAAGCCTTGATTCTAATCATGACTCTGATATTTCTGTGGAAACTTGGGCAAGTGGCAAATACCCTGCTTTGCAGGTTCTTCACCTATAAAATGGAAATACTAATATTTATGCTGCCTATCTGAAATTTATACTGCCTATCTCACAGGGCAATTGTCAGGAAGGTGTTTTGTAAGCCCTACAGGGCTTATAAATGAGTCATTAGTTTATTGCCCTACTACCTCTTGACACAGCATACTCCCTTTTTGGATCACTCTAATTGTTAGGAAGTTTTTCCCTAAATCTGCCTCTCTTCAACTTTGACTCATTTCTCCTAGCTCTACCCTCCTTCTGGGCCTAAGCAGAACAAGTTTATTTTTTCCCATTCCATATGAAAGTCCTGAAAATACTAATAGTTATTATGTACCCTCTGGTTTTTCATTTCCATAATAAACAGCCTTCTTCAGTTGATCCCCATATGACAAAATCATTGGGCCCTTCATCAAACAGATTAGTCTCCTCTCTATGAAATGTCTCTTGTAACAAAGTAAAACAATTAAGTAGTGACCACATCCTCTGAAAGCATATGAAATGTTCCATTTTGGTAGTAACTCTCTTTTTAGTTTTTTTTTTTTAATTAAAAGAAATTTATTTTCTCTTCCTCCCACTTCTTACCAGATTAAAAGAAGAGAAATAAAAATAAAAATTCATTGTAATAAATATAAATATATACATATATATGCATACATATACATAGAATGGGACATCCCCCACATATATATCTGTAAGTGTGTATCTCATTCTACAACCTAAATTTATCACCTTTCCAGTGGATAGATATGCTTTATCTTCATTCACCTGGGCACTTTACAGCTTACCAATAGTCTTCTTGAAATATTATGTTAAGAACTCAATACAATTTCAGTGGTGGTATATAGCTGGGCCAAAGTACTGGGGGAATCACTTCCTTTTTACTGAAAGCTATGCCTTTTATCATGTAGGGTTTCTTGGGTTGGGGTTGTTTGTTTGTTTGTTTGTTTGTTTATTTGTTTGTTTGTTTTGGCTGACATAACACAGTGTTAACTCGTGTTAAGTTTTCCTTCTACCAAAATCTCTGTATACTTCCTACACAAACTGCTGTCTACTCATGATTCTCCTATCTTCCATTTGTGAATTGGATTTCTGAACCTAGTTGGAAGACCTGACATTTGACTGAGTTATTTTTCATCTTCTTACCTTCAGTCAAATTTTCTAAGTTTTCAAGATCTTTTTGGATACTGACTTTGTCATCCAAAGTGTTTGCTCTCTCTCCCAGTTTGGTATCATCTGAAAATTTGATAACAATGCTTTCTCCACCTGTATCTAAATCATTGACTTAAAAATGTTAAAAAGCACAAGTAGAGAAGTCTGGGACACTCTACTGGGGATAATATCATCCATTTCCAAAACCATATGAACATCTGGTCCATAATTGGGACCACTTAAAGTAGGTATTGTTTCAGTCTTTGTATTTGTATAGGCATCTAAGTGTCAAATTGGACTGATTACTGGATTTGTAGTCAGAAATACCTGAACTCAGATCTTGCCTCAGACATTCCCTAGCTGTGAGACCCTAGGCAATTCACCTAACCTCTGACTCCCTCCTTTCCCTTACCTATAAAATGAAGATAATAATAGCACCTACCTCCCAGGGTTATTTTGCAGATCAAATGAGTTAATATATGAAAGATGCTTTGCAAATCATTCAATCAATAAATCAGTACTCATAAACCCTAAAGTACTTTAGTGCCTAACACAGTGCCTGGCGTATAATAGGTGCTTAATAAACACTTGTTTATTAATTGACTCATTGTTTGGACTCTTCAACTTATCCACTGACTACATGACCCTTCACAGGTCACTTCCCCTCACTGGCTGTTACTTTCCTCATGTATAAAATGAAAATATTGAGCTAAATCCTTTTTTTTTTTTTTTGCAGGGCAATGAGGGTTAAGTGACTTGCCCAGGATCACAAAGCTAGTAAGTGTCAAGTATTTCAGTCTGGATTTGAACTCAGGGCCTCCTGAATCTAGGACCAGTGCTTTATCCACTGCACCACCTAGCTGCCCCCTAGCTAAATGCTTTCTAACGTCCTTTCCACATTATCTATCCTATGTCCTATTTTCTAACATTCTATCTTCTATGGTCCCTTTCATCACTAACATTCCAAATTCTAATAGTCTACATTCTATAACTCCTTCCAAATTTAATATTGTATAACCTGAGGTATCTTTATTTCTAACATTCTACATTCTAATATTCCTCATTTTAAGAGTCCTTCCAACTTTAATGTTCTATGACATAAGATTCCTTCCATCTTAACATTCTGTCTTCTAATATTCTACATTCTAAGAGTCTTTCTAACTTAAATCTTCTATGCCCCAAGGTCTTTTCCACTTCTAACAGTCTGTGTTCTCCTTATTGATAGCCTATGTCCTAAGACTTGTGGTAAGTCCATCATTCCATGAAATGTTGTAGTAGATACCTCATTATGTCATACATCTTGTTATAACATGGGTAAAACAATACCACAGTATAACATGTCACTGTAACATGAAACCTATTTAAAGTACAACATGTACCTCTATTTGCAATGGCTTTTTTGGTCATTAAATGATTCTACTATTTCATTTGAAACTCAAAATTGAACTTCTGAGGCAAGAAGAGAAAAGATGATAGATGTCCTTTGTTTTGCAGACAGAGAAAATGAGACTTAAGAAGAGATATTTCCAAGGACTGATTGTGAAGTATGTTTCCTACCTATCAACAAAGAGGTGGTGGCAACAAAGAGGTATGGAGTGACAGATACACTGTCAGAAATGGCCAAAGTATTGATTTGTTTAACAGTATTTTTTCCATTCCAAAGAAGGGTCTATTGTGGAGTAGTGTTATCACTGAGAAGGGATAGCTATATTGAAGATAAACATCAAAAAATGATTAATTAAATATTTCCCAAGGAAAATAATGTATCAGGAACACGATACATTGAACCAGGATGCAAACCAGCCATTACATTATATCAGTGACTTCACCTTGTTACCTCGTCTACTCGATTATGGGGTCCTGGCTTGTCTTTCTTTGATTCACAAGGAAAGCAGAGGCACAAAACTTCCACCTTCAGAGGCAGAAATGCATTTGAGGAAGGGGACTGGAGTGGCTCTGTCATCAGAAGGCCCTAATCTGTAAAAATGGAGACAATAACCCATGGTCTCCTTCTCTAGGCTCAGGGACTCACAGTAATAGGCACCTGACTTCCAGTACCAGTTTACTAGCTCTGTGACCAAGGAAAAGCTATTGTTTCTTTGACCTTCCTCAGCTATAGAATAGATTGCACTGAATTACCTCTAAATGCTTTTTCATCCCTGAAGTCTATGATCCTACAGTTCTTGAGCCTAGAATCCTTTAGCCCTTAGAGGATATGTAGGCAGGTTGTGATAGCTATCTTCAAACATGATAGGCTAGGCCCTGGAGAGTAGCACTAAATACAGTGGGTAAAAGGTATACAATCGACAAGCTTTTGTAGCTGTTCAGTCATTTCATTTGTGTCTGACTCTCGTGCCCCCATTTGGAGTTTTCTTGGCAAGGATACGGGAGTGGTTTGCCATTTCCTTCTCTAGCTCATTTTGCAGATGAGGAAACTGAGGCAAATGGGGACTTGTCTAGGATCACATGGCTAGTAAGTATCTGAGACTGGATCTGACGTGAGGAAGATAAGTAGAGACCCAACACTATATTATCTGCACCATGCTCAGGAATAACAGGAATGGAAAAAAAAGTCTTTGTCCTCAAGGAGGTCACAGTCTAATGAAGGAGACAACATGTACATAACTGTACATATACATACATACATACATACATACATACATATATATCCACATATATATGTATAGGGGCTATTGCTAACATTTATATAGCACTTTAAGGTTTCTAAATCACAGCAATCCTAGGAGGTAGGTGTTATTAGTATCATGATTTACACATAAGGAAAATGAGGCAGATGGAGGTTAAAAGACTTGCCTAGATCTCACAGCTAGGGAATGTCTGTGGCAAGATTTGAACTCAAGGTCTCCTTTACTATAGGTCCAGGACTCTATCCCCTGTACCACCTACCTATGAATGGAAAGCAATCTCAAAAGGAAGATATTAGCATTAATACTTTAATTAATTAATTAATTAACTGAGACTGGGAAAGGCCTCTTTCAGGAAGATACAAGCTGAGTGTTGAAGGACTTAGCCAGGGACACCAGGAGATAGAGATATGGAAGAATTTCATGCCTTGGGGACATTAGTGGAAATGCACTAAGTTGGAACAGTGTCATGTGTGAGGAAGAGTAAGAAGGCCAGCATCATTGGATTGAATAGTCTACAGAGGACAGCAGTGTATGAAGACTGGAAAGAGAGGAGGGGGACAGGTTTTGAGGGTCTTTAAAAGACAAACAGAAAATGTCATATTTGGGAGGCACTTCATTTTATTGAATTTGGTGGAGTCAGGGTCAGGTATGAGAAGAACATTTTGACTCGATATGAGAAAGAGATAGCTTATAAATTAGAAGAGTCCCCAAATAAAGAGGCTGAATGATGAGGATCACAGAGTCCCTGCATTGGAATGAATCCCAGCAAGTATCTATTCTAACATGTATCTGATCAAGTATCTCATTTATTATAAGTGGTCAGTCACATATGTAAGCTTTTTTCTATTACTTCCCTTCATATTTTTGAAGAAGGGAAAAAAAACCCAACAACCTAGAATTCTCTTACTACCAATGCCTCCCCATTTTTCTATGTTGCAGATCCTTCCTTGGTGGAGAGATGAGGAGTGTGCCAGAAAGGAAGTCTGCCCCATTTATAGGAACAAATCCCTGTTTACAGTTGGGATGCTTTGTCAAGGTTAAGCCAAGAGAAGCCAGCTGATTTATGGTCTAAGCTTCACAGACTCTGAGGGCAAAAGACAAATGGCATTTGTTCTTGGCTTTGCAGCCAAGTGTCTATTTCTACCATTCCGTGTTTTCTATAAAAATGGGATTGCTTTGGCCTAGGTTTGACCAAGAGCAGTGAGGCTTCAAAGGCCAATAAAGTAATGAGATATTGGGATATCATCTCATAAATATGATCTTGAGAGCTCATTATTGTTTATCTCTCTAAAGTAGTATCAGTTGGATTGGTGATACAAACTGATAGAAGGCTGGACTGATGAGGCCAAGTCAGGTGAGGGTCAAGTCAAGTCATGTAGGATCAGGGAAGCTAACCATCAGAAATGGAGGAGGAATTAGTCACTGCTTTCTGAAGGAACCTGAGTATCACAGACTCACAAATGTTATTCCCGTATCTGGAAAGCCCAGGGAGTTTCACCAAACCAAGAGACCACCAAAGATTTCATTTGGACAAAGGGGTCATAAATTTGAACATAGTAGTGATGGGGGTTTGTATCTATGGACAATAAAAAGGGAGGAAGGCAGCAGTGTGCTGGTAAATATTTAACAATTTGTTCTCTGGAAAAAATATACACAGAATATACTGCATTATATTTTCTCCATCACTTCCTTAAGTCTTGACAATCAATAACAACAAATAAAGTGCTGATTTTGGGGTATACACTGATTTTCAAAGTGGAAATATTCATAGTGGAACTATAACAAGGAAAACTGCCTTGAGTTGGCTCCAGCACATTCCTAGAGGGAGGTTTTCAGGATTGGGCCAAAGATATCAATCAACCCCACACCTGACTAGAACCACTCACCTTTCCAGTTCCAGAGGAATGTTTTCCCTGAGAAGAAAAAGGCCAGAGGGAGAAGGAACCCAATAATTTAGAGTAAACTATTTAGCACTGGGTCTGGATTCAAGTTCCAGCTTTGTTAAGTATTTTGAGTTGAGCCATATTAGTTCCTTGTCTTTAAGACAGGGATAATATAAGACAAACCCAAAGGACTAATGATGAAACATACTATTTCATCTCCAAAGAAAGAACTGATATTGATTGAATACAGACTTAGGCATGCTTTTTTTCACTTTCTTTCATTTTTTTCTTTTATTCAAGTTTTCTTGAACAACATGACTAACAAGGTTAATGTTTTCCTTAATTTCACATGTATAACCCATATTTGATTGCTTTAACACCTCAGCGAGGGAGAAGGGAAGGGAGGGAAGGAAGGATAAAATTTGGAATTCAAAACTATAAATAAAATATTTATTATTTATCTATCCATTCATTCATTCATTCATTCATTCATTCATTCATTCATGCAGGGCAATGAGGGTTAAGTGACTTGCCCAGGGTCACACAGCTAGTAAGTGTCAAATGTCTGTGATTGGATATGAACTCAGGTCCTCCTGAATCCAGGGCCAGTGTTTTATCCACTGTACCACCTAGCTGCCCCAAAAAATGTTTATTATTAAAAAAATTAAAAGTTACCGCACAGTGGGAGAGTAGGAAAAATAAAACAAAATAAAATAGAGAGAATAAAACTTAGAATGTTAGGATGTTAATGTCAGAAAGGACTGCAAGAGATTTCATCCATATTATAAATGAGGAAATTGAGATATTAAGCCTGAGGATTTTAATACTTATTGTAGGAGGCAATAAGGACAAGAGACAACTGAATCAAGGCCATACTTCTTACTTCACAAATGCGTTGTAAGGATTGAATCTGATTATTTATGTAAAGTACTATGGAAATGTAAGGTGTTATCCTGAGAGATTATGTTTATTTGGAAAGATGAAGTATTCCAGAGATTCTATATATCTCTAGGTGAGGTAACTTGGAATTACAGTATCCAGAGTCTCAGGGTTGGAAGGGGTTTTAGATGCCATTCAGGCTAAATCTTTTTGTTGTTGCTGTTGAGTTATTTTTCAGTTATGTCTGACTATGACTCCATTTGGGGTTTTCTTAGCAAAGATACTGGAGTGGTTTGCCATTTCCTTCTCCAGGTCATTTTCCAGATGAAGAATTGAGGCAAACAGGGTTAAGTGGCTTGCCTAGTGTCACATAGCTAGTAAGTGTCCGACACTAGATTTGAACTCAGGTCTTCCTGAATCCAGGCCTGATGCTTTATCCACTGTGTCACTTAGCTGCTCGAGGCTGACTCTTACTATCTCCAGCTAGTGGTTATTCAGTCTCCATTTGTAAAGACATCAAATAAGGGAGATATCCCACAGGCTCCCAAGGCAACTCGTTTCATATTTTAAAATATAACTATAATTATCAGTAAGTGTTTTCCTTAAATACAAACTAAAACTGCCTCTCTGGAACATCTATCTGTTGCTATTCTGTTTGGGGGCTAAGTGGAACAAATCTACTCCTTCTATGTGAGAACCTGAGAACAGTAGCAAATGTGCTTCTTGTGCACTGCCTTCCTCTTCACATCCCCCCAAATCTTCTCATTAGTCTTAGCTTCCACATCTCCTTCAACAGACTCCCAGAAGATCTTAAGGGTCTTCACTATTTAACTGTCTTGGTTGCCTTCCTCTAGACACCCTCTTCCTTATAACTATCTTACCTAAATGCAGTGCCCAGAAGACAACATCACATTCTACTTAGGCTGTCCCCTAAGTCTTACTGTAATTTTCCACTTGAATAGCTTCAAGTATGTTAGCATTCTTCAGGTTTTTGAAAGGTTGTGACAGAGAAGAGAGATTAGACTTGTTCTATTTACTTTAACAGCTAAAACCACACTAAGACTTTTGGGATATTTGGTATAGCCAAAATACATGGGAAGACACTATATTTCACTTAATGGAGTCCAAGATGAAAATGGGTTCAATTAGTTGTCTTTGTTTTAGCTTCCATACCTTTCATATCTCCTTGTTGATTCATACTGAGCTTGGAGTACACATAGCAACCCCAGTTATATTGTAGTAGTGTAAAGAATTAATTGTTATTTGAGGTTTTTATGACCCCCATCTTTTGGCTAGAATTAAAAAAAAAAAAATCCTCAACTTCCCCGTAGGCACTGGCCTCTGGGGCTCCGCAAACAGCACAGTGCTCCACCCACTGGTTGTAGCCGTCACCAGGGCTCTGGCAACTCACATCATCACCACTCGCCAATGCCTACATGGGCCTGGCAAAATTATAGTGATTGGAAGCCTAGTGAGGGCAGTCATGTGACTGTCAGAGCGGCTAGCCAATTGGCTGGGGGCTGTCTGGGGTCTGCTGGGATGAAGGGAGGAGATTTGCCATTCTAGCTTGAAACTGGAAGACAACAGGATGCTGCTGTGTGTTCTCAGCTGATTTCTGGGTGGTGGGGTTATTTGGGTTGTATAATTTCCCTTTTCCTTTTCCCCATTCTATTTCCTTTCCCTTGATCCTACTGATTCTGTGTGTGTGTGTGTGTGTGTGTGTGTGTGTGTGTGTGTGTGTGTGTGTGTTTAAGTTCATTCTTGTTAAATAAATCCTACTCTGTTTTGAGAGAGGCTTCTGGTCTCCTTCCTTGCCCCAATATTATGGCAAGCCACTTAGCTAACACTCCCCAATTAAAAATTGGTCCCCACAGTAGTAAATAATAATAATAATAATAATAATAATAATAATAATATACAGTGCAACTAGGTGAAAGTACAATTAAAAAGAAGCTTGATTGGGGGCAGCTAGGTGGTGCAGTGGATAAAGCACCAGCCCTGGATTCAGGAGGACCTGAGTTCAAATCCAGCCTCGGCCACTTGACACTTACTAGCTGTGTGACCCCAGGCAAGTCACTTAACCCTCATCGCCTCACCAAAAAGAAAAATAATAATAATAATGATAAAGATAGCTAACACTTATATACCATTTATTATAGGACTGGTACTATGCTAAGTGCTTTATAAATATTATTTCATTTGATCCTCACAACAATCCTGGGAGGTAGGTGTTTTTACCATCACCATTTTACAGATGAGAAAACTGAGGCAAACAAAGCATAAGTGACTTGCATGGAGTCACATAGCTAGGAAATATCTGAGGCTAGATTTGAACTAAGGTCTTCCAGACTCCAAGCCCAGAGCTCTATCCATGTGCTTCACATCTTGAATTGTGAAGTGTTTTTTTCTTTCTTTCTTTTCTTTCTTTTATTAATCTTATCCTTCTTAAATTTCAGAGTGAGAGATAAGTTAGTGTAGTGGACAGAGAGCCAGCCTTTAAGCCATAGCTAGTAAGTTTCTTTCACATATTAACTGTGTGGCAACTCACTAAAGCCCTCAGTAATATAGGCAATTCTCTAAAACTGTAACTTGCAGAAAAGGCACCAGCCTGCCTTGGTACAGAGTTAGTTCCTCACACTAATGAAATCGCAGGTCTAGTCCCTATTCTTATCCTTACATTTCAGCTTATTAGATTTAGCCTGGTATTTAATTCTGTCAAAATCATTTTGCATCCCTACTGAGTCACCCAGAGTGTTAGCTTTGCATCATTGACAAGTCTGATGTCACTTAGCCTCTGTTCATAGAATTATTATATCGCTGGTGGTAGAGAGAGCCTTAGAGATCATTTAATAATCCACTTTCTTTCATTTTATAGACCATCTGGGGGTCTCAGTTTCCTTATCAGTAAAATGAGGGGATTAAGGTGTGCTTTATGGACAGTTTCAGGTTTAAATGCATGTGACTCTACCTTGCTGATCTTAGTACCATGGGAGTTTTAGAGCCTACAAAAAGGATAGTACAGGTTATTTCATCAAAACATTTTATTTTGCAGATGAGGAAAACAGAGTTCAGATAATATGTGAATTGACTGAGGTCACATTGGTAGGAGCAGAGGGAGGATATACACCCAGGTATCTGATTCCAAATCCAATGTCCTTTGCTGGTAAGGACCATCCTGGCTATAAATTTTCATGATTCAGTTTCATATGTAAAAATTCATGTTGTTTACAAATACCTAATCCATGTGATATCATGAACACATTTCATTTGTGAAAAGTAAGCTTAGGTTTGAGTTCAAATAGAGTGTTTACAATGTTCCCTGGTGCTTTTTCTTTGCTCCCCGAGAAAACAAACAAAAAAATGCAACTCATTTGTCATCCTGCATAATGCATGAGCTATAATCCAGGGAGTTGCAAAGACCAAATCCTAGATCCCTTCATACTGGAGTTTTGCTACTTGCAGTAAGGTCAAGATGTCTTCCTTGATAAGACAGGCAGAGAAACTTACTTAAAACTCCAAAGGCCTAGGAATGCCCTTTGTTCACTTCATAGGCAGCTAAGTAAGCTAAGAGAATAATGAAGGTTCATTAGCATGATCTGCTCCCTGTTTGCTGAATGAAGAAGGAAGCTTGGGAGTGGTCAGATATTTGTTTAAAAGGAAGGGTGAGGGGCAGCTAGGTGGCGCAATGGATAAAGCACCGGCCCTGGATTCAGGAGTACCTGAGTTCAAATCCGGCCTCAGAAACTTAACACTTACTAGCTGTGTGACCCTGGGCAAGTCACTTAACCCCAATTGCCTCACTAAAAAAAAATAAAAATAAAAAAAAAAATAAAAAAAAATAAAAATAAAAAAAAATAAAAGAAAGGGTGAGCAGTAGACAGATTAAGTGATGGTCACCTCTTGCTAATGTCATGGTACTGCCTACAGAGTGAGGGAGAGTTGGCAAAGCAGAAATGGCACATTATTCCTTCGGGAAGGACAACTCGGTGCTTCAGAAGAAATAAAGTCTTGTCATTGATGTGCATATCCAATCTCTCCTACTCTACTTTCAGCTTCCTCAGGACTAGGGTTATGTCTTACTCTAATATGTTCCCTTTACATAACAATTTAAAGTTACAGGGTCAAAAAACATTAGTGCAGGAAGGGAACTCAGAGATTGCCTAATCCAATTTCCTTACTTTACAGATGAAGAAACTGACACTCAGTGAGAAGTAATTTGATTGACATCATGGAGATGATCTGCATTGTTCACAAGACTGAAGGATTTAGTGCTGGAGGGGACATTAGAAATCACAGAATTATTGAATTATAAGATCTTAGATGTTAGACTCATAGAGTTAGAGCTAGGACCCCAGAGGCCATCTAGTCTAACCTTTCATTTTTATGGATGAGGAAACTGAGGTGCAGAGTGATTATTACTTTCCCAAGATCACCCAGACAGTCTCAGAAATAGGATTTGAACCCGGGTGCACAGATACTAAATATAGTATTTTTTCCATTATACTATGCCACCATATGGCAAATTCCTAAGTGTGGACTGAAAAGGTAGCTTTCTATTTGTTAATAGGGTAACCCCTCTTTGATTCAGAACTGATTATCCCTTTAAAAAAAGGTACACTTCCAAAGGCCCTCAGATCTATTCTAAATGAAAAATTGGAGGAAAGCATTACATTGATTCTAATTATCAGGATCCAAAAAGCATAAATAGATTTATGCATAGATTAAAGAAGAAATATGATTTAGAACATGGCATATAATATGACTAGTGTGGAAGCGATAGATGAGGTTTGACAACACAAAAGTCTTTTGAGGTACCTTCCTCTCCCTTCTCTTTCCCTCTCCTCTTCCTCTCCTGTCCTTTCCTTTCTTCTCCTCTTCTCTCCCAACTTTTCCCTCTCTTCCTCTCTTCTCCCCATCTCCTCTTCTCTTCTGTCCTCTTCCCCTCCTCTCTGCTCTTCCCTTCTCTTCTCTCTGATACTCTTCCTCTTTTCTTTTCCTCTTCCCCTTCTCCTCTTCTCTCCTGTCCTCTTTCTGTCCTCTCCTGTCCTATCTTCTACACCCTTCTCTTCTCCTCTTTCTTAATGCTTTATCTTCTGGCAAGGGGAACAGCAGTTTGCAATGTTGTTCTTCTTGTGGGAAGAGGAGAATGAAAACAAGAGATAGAGGGATGGTGAGGAAATTGAGACATGAAATGATCACCAGACTTTAGCATAGCCATTCATATCTTATGTAATGTTGTCTGTACATCTTTTCTAATCATTCCTCTGAATCCCTTTTTTTCTTCCTTCTTTCCTTTATTTTTCCTTTTGCTTCTTGGACTCCTCCATGTCCAGCAAAGTTTAGTTGAGTTTCCATCTGGTCCATAAAACTATCTCCAACTACTTCATCCCACATTCCTAATTATCCTTACTCCTAATCTCAGTTTGTGTCCTTAGACTCTACCTCTCTGCCTCTCTATTTAGATAATGCTTTTCATAAAGAAGTCATTAGCAAAAGGATTTTTTTTAATTTTTGTTTCTTTTTGTTTTTTGGTGAGGCAATTAGGGTTAAGTTACTTGGCCAGGGTCATATAGCTAGTAAGTGTCAAGTGTCTGAGGCTGGATTTGAACTCGGGTCCTCCTGACTCCAGGGCTAGTACTTTACCCACTGTACCACCTAGCTGCCCCAAAAAGTTGTTTTTTTTTAAAGTTAAGACATTTTTTTAATGTAAATGATCCTGCCCTTGGTCTCCTCAAATTGCCTTATTGCAAGTTTGAATTTGAGCATAACAAATTTTCTCAAAGTGTGATCTACCTTAGAGAACAGTGAATGGTGAGAACTTCATATAGGTATCACCACCACCACCACCACCACTACTACTATCAATAATAATAATAATAATAATAGGACTAATTTATATTTCTATAGTACTTCAAAGCTGACATGGTACTTTTATCATGGTCATCTTGTAAGGTAGGGTGTTTAATTGTTATTATCTTCATTTTTCAGGAGGCCCTAAGAAGCATGAGGAGCCTATGTGTATCCATGGGCTATCTATAGAATTCCAGAGTAGTAAGCATCCTCAGAAGCCATCTAACTCAGCCTATACCTAAAAAGGAAATCATTACAAAATCCTGGGCAAATCATCCCCCAGCCTTTAAATGAAAACTTCTAACCAGGGGCAAATCTATTATGGATCAAGACAGTCTAATCCATTTGAAAATCTTTCTAATCATCAGGCAATACTTCTTTGTATGATCCCTGGATTTACTTTGCAATTTCCACGCACCGTTCCTAATTCTGTCTTCTAGGATGCCTATTGAAGCTGTTCAATTACTTGACCAGAGGAACGATGGCCTCCCTTAGTCATCTCCTCTCAAGTTAACCTGGTTCCTTCACATAATGTTCATATGATATGAAGGAGAGGAACTCTGCTCTCTTGGCTGCCTTCCTTTGGGCATGTATCAATGTCCTGCTTAAATTGTGATACCCAGAACTAAATACAATATTCCAGATTGATCTGTCCATGGTATTGGACAACATGACTACCTCCTTATTACTGGAAGCTACGGCCCTCAGGGTAGCACAAGATTGCACTAAATCATTTGGCTACTGTATCATTCTCTAGACTCATATGGAGCTTGCAATCTAATAAACCCATAGATTTTTTCCCCTCAGATAAACTGATGTTCAACCGGTCTTCCTTATCTTATAGCCATGAAGTTGGTTTTTGAACACAAATATAAGAATTTTTTTGACTTATTAAATTATATATATATATATACAAATACATATATATCCTTATAACTGTGGTCTGTTTATATTTTTTTGTATCTTATAATCCAGTATTCTATCTCTCTGAGTGTTGTGTCATCTACAATTTTGATACTGTTATATATGCCTTTTTCTAAATTATTGATAAAAATATTAAATAACAGAAGTTAAGAAGCAATTAAAGTGTCAGAATTTGAATTCAGATCCCGACTCCACATGTAGGTTTTTTGTTTGTCTGGTTTTTGCCTCCATATGTTATACTGCTTTGAAAAGCAGGGTGTCATTCACATTCATTTTCATTTACTAGTTGTGTGACAGTATTTACGAATTCAGAGAATATTTCATGAGCCTAATGAACCTAGCATAGGCTGTTCTGGAGGCCCAAGGCCATGAGAGATGGCTTCATTGAAATTTTATTAGGCAGAAAGGAACTCACGTCAATGGGCACGCTGTCATAGAGACGTTTGCCAATCACCGTCTTTCCCTGGATGTCGATGTTTTCTCTCTCCTCAATGGGCAAAGTCTGTACCAGCTTGCAGTCAATGTAGAGAGACACATTCTTGGCCTGAATGCTGAGAGCTATCTTGTGCCAGTTTCGGTCAAACAAATCACTGACTGGCACACCCCGGAAGACCACCCGGACGGCATCCTTCATCACACCCACAGCGTTATACTCCACAGCTTTGTTCTCCCCATCTAGCCGGATAGAGACCTGAAAAAAAATCAGAAAATTTTTAAATGAAAAGGAACTTCTAAAGACAATATTTACATTCATTTCAGATGTATTAAGCCCCACACTACATGCTAGGTACTATACTAGAAGGTTGGGATGCAGAAACAAAAAATAAGTTCCTGTTCCACATTCTACTAAGTAAAGGGTAAATGCATACCTAAACACAAATATATACAAAGTAAATATGAAGTAGTATTGGAGAATTGGGAAAGACCTTATGCAAAAGGAGACACAAGCCAAGTATTGAAGGAATCTAGGGATTCTGAGAAGCAGAGTCAATAAGGGCATTCCAGGCATGGAGAGTGGAGATGGGATACAATATATTGGAAACTACAGGCCAGTGGGGCAGGAATACAGAGTATATGGCAGGGATTAATATTCATTAACACTGGAAAGATAATCTGAAGCTAGACAGTGAAAGGATTGAAATGCCAGACACAGGAAGCTGTATTTTGTTCTGCCAGCAAGAGGGAACCACTAAAAGCTTCTTACGCCAATGAAAGACATGGTCAGATCTTGTTCTAAGAGAATCATTTTCACATCTATGTGAAATATGGATTGGAGAGGGGGCATCTGCAAGGTAAACAGCCCAATTAGCAGGCTATTGCAATAGTCCAGATAAGTGGGAACTGAAGTATGGTGGAGGTGGGAGTGTGGGGGTGGTCACATGTATAGAATGGAGGGGACATGTGTGAGAGATGTTGCAGAGTTATAACTGAGAAGACTTGGCACCTAATTAGATATGGAGGTGTCAGGGACAGGAAAGAGTCAGAGGTAACTCCAAGCCTGTGAACCTTGGTATCCAGAAGGATCACAGTACCCATAACAAAATGAGAGAAGTTAGGAAAAGGTGTGGAATGTGAAGGGTCTAGGGAGAGATGAATTCTGTTTTAGATATGCTGAATATAAGATGCCTCTGGGATATTTCTGGTAAATGGTTATAAAGGAATGAAATTTAGGAAAGAAACTCAGGGTAGCTAGAGATACCTCTGAACCATCTATATATGGATGAGAATAGAATACATGATAATTAGATTAGGAAAGACATGGAGTAGAGAGAGAAAAGAAGGGACACAGCTTCAGGAACCCTGTATGGTGAGGGGGAATCAGACTGATGGTCATCCAGCAAGGGAAATTAACAATGAGTAATCATACAAGTAGGAGAAGAACTAAAAGGGATCACTGTCACAAAAGATCAGGGAGGAGAGAGTATCCAGAAGGGTGGTTAATTGTGTTAAATGATACAGAAATTACTGTTATTCTCTTTTTTAATTATTCTAAGCTGTATGACCCCAGGCATGCCACTTCAGCACTTTTCTCATCTATAAAAGAGATAATAATGTTTGACACATGTTATAAAAAACTCTCATTAATATAATAATTATAATTACTAATAGCTATCATAATGGAACAATCATGTAGCACTGTGATAATTGAAAGTCAATGTGATATAGAAGATAAAGAGTTAACCTTGGAGTGAAGCAAAGCTAGGTTCAAAGGCTGTTTCAGATACATATAGTCTGAGTAATCAATCAAGTCACTTAATCTCTCAATGTCCCAGTAGACTAGCTAAAACTAATTTATAGAGAAGTTGCCAATCTAAAAAAATATAAATGCAATTTTAGAGTTTTGTCATCCTGAGTTTCCTATTTCAATGAAATTATAGCTCCTCTTTCTGTCTCTCTCTCTGTCTCTGTCTCTGTCTCTCTCTCTGTCTCTCTGTCTCTGTCTCTCTGTATCTCTCTCTGTCTCTGTCTCTCTCTCTCTCCCTTTGAAAAACTAGGCTCAGTAAACCAGAGGCAGAAATAGGATTAGAACCTATTCCAGTGCTCTTTTTCTTGCACACTGTCTCTTTCCAGGCGAGAATAATACCTTTATAAAACAAAACAAAATAAAAACCTTATATTGCTGGCTTATATTTATCTTATGCTCAACCATCACTAGACTTCCTGATTATTTTCTACTCAGCTTGTGTCTAGCCAATCCTTCCCTAAGGAGCTATCAGCTGTTACCAAGATAGGCCGTGGGAGTTAGACCTGTGTCTTTAACATAGACTCCATCACCAAGCAGCCCTGTAGGGTTTCAGCACTGAGTTCATTTTGGCACCAGGAGAAAAGAATGAAGAGCCAGACAGGAGGAGGACAGAAGAGTCTGCAAATGAGATATAAAAGGAGATCACAGAATAATGAGGTGGTGAGGGATTCAAAAGCTATTCCAGATGGCAAGAAAGGGAGTGGCAAGAGGCCAAGCATATCCCACCAGGTTTCCTGAAGAGGGAGAGTTCAGACCAGGGGAGAGAGCCAGGAAGCAGAAATTATCAGGGAGGAGAAATAGCTAAACCAGCTCTTGACAAAAGCCATGACTTCTCTGTGCAGCCATTCACCTTGATGATATGAGTTGGCTAAACAATCTGTCTTTGGAGTGAGCAGCAGCCAATTTCTATTGCTCCTGAGAACAATTTGGAGAACCAGGTCACTGAGATCAGACTGAAAAGGTCAACTCCTCATTTTAAACAACCTTAATACTATGGTCACAGTGGAGACATTATAGATATCTATCCTATTGGTTCTATGAGGAAGCTGTTCTAATTCCTTCACCTAATTGTATGCATTTTATATAGTGCTATACATCAAAGATCTTTAAATATGAATGACAATACCATTTTTGGAATAATTATAATAACTGACAACCATATAGTCTTGAAGTTTGTGAAGTGCTTTACAATAATGCTATGTCATTGGAAACTGAATAACTTGGTGAGATAAGCAATATAGGTAAGATTTTTAATTAAATTTGGCTTTTCCACTTAGCATGCATTTATTTTCCCTCCCTCCCATCTCTACCACCTCCTTGAAAGTCAGTCAGTCAATGGTCAACAAACTTTTATTAACTGCTTACTATGTGTCAGGTACTGTTAATTACTGGTAATACAAGGAAAGATGCCATAGTCTAATAAGGAGACAACATGCAACAAGTACATTCAAAAACATAAATATAGGATAAATTGGAGATCATGAAAAGAAGGAAGGTGCTACAATAAAGGTGGGGCAGGGGACAAAAGCAAAATCCTTGTAACAAATATGCATAGTCAAGCAATACAAATTCCTATATTGGCTATCTCCCATAATATAATCCCAGTCTTTACTGTTTCATGGCCTCAATTATCACCTCAAGACTGATGATGCTCTTTTTTCCTCCTCTACTCCTGAATTCTTGCCTAAAGTCTTAAGGTCACTTTGAATTCATTTCCTCTGAAATAGAACTCACTATCTTCCTTTCCAAACTGGCTGCTCTTTCCAACTTCCCTGTCAATACACTTGTCATCCTCTCTACTCCCTTCAGCTCAAAACCTTGGTATCACCATTGAATTTTCCTTTTGCTCGATTTCCTGTAGCCAATCAGTCACCAAGTATTGTTGGGGTTTTCCTTTGAAATTCCCCTCGAATGTTTCCCTACCTAGTCCTACTCTTGTATCAGAAATCCTAGGCTAGACCCTATCGCCTCAGGCCCAGACCACTACTTCATCTCTCTGCCTCCGGTCTCTTCCCTGACAGTAAAAAGATATATTATCTAAATCACCAATTTCTTCATGCCACACTCCTGTTCAAATAGTCCAGTTTCCTACTGGACAGATATACAGAGTCTTCAAACTAGGGTTCAAATGCCACCATAATCTCTTTTCCTCCCTCAGTATACATCCTCCACTTCTATTAGGCTGCTGTACTCCCAGGCTCCAGAATACCTATGATCATTTTCATTTTAAAAACTGTAGAAGTATGATGTGATGGAAAAGAGTATCATCTTTAGAGAAAGATAACATGGCTTTTTAATTCAACACTTGAGAAAACATCTATCTTCCTTTATAACAACAAAAAGCCTTTCCTGATCCTGCATTTTTAGCATCCTTTTAAAATATCATTTTGTATTATTCTGTATTTACCTTATTATGCATAATGAAAAAGACACTGTAGGTACTACCATTCTCATTTCAATTTTCTTTTAAAAATATTTCTATTATAGTTTTTGATAGGCACAATAGAAAGTCAGGCTCTTTTATGACCCCTCCCTCTACCATCTCCCTAGCAGTAGGCACCTCCATCTTACATATATGCATGTGCTAAGGCTCAGGGAGATCAGTTAACTTGCTCATAGCAATAAAACTATTATATGATGTGCTAGGATTGGAACCTATGTTTTCTACTCCAAGTTCATGACTCTTTCCATGTCATGATCATTTTCTCATTCAATTGATTAATATCCAATATGATGGGGCATTTTGTGTGAACTTCAGGGTGACTAAAACTTCTGATCCAAGAACCAGTATCGGTTTTCAGCAAAGAGACAAAATCAATTCCATCTAAAAGAACACTACAAATTCTCTCCAATGGTCAGTTGCTCATTCAAGCCGTGGGAAAAAGAGGGCACCAACTAAGTAGCATTATTGAGTTTCATGAAGAGGAGGTGAGGAGTATTACAAATTAAAAGAATAGTCACAGATGGCAGACAGCTTAGATTACCTGCAATTACCACCCCAAAGATCAAAAGCCTGCCCCACTCATTTGCTTTTCAGAAATTCCAAAAATTTTCCCACTGAGAAAGATACTCAAGTGACTCTGAAATACTATAAAAACCTTAAAAGTAGCATATATTTCTTTAACTATTTATATGGACAAAGCACTTTCACAGCTGTCATAAAATTTCTTCCTCCTAACAACCTTACAGTTGGTAAGGAGGGATTATTATTCCCATTTCATAGATGAGAAAGCTGAGCATCCATCGGCAAAAATGATTTGTCCAAGGTGACACCAGTAAAGTCTACACCTATGTTACTGCCATTTTCTTCTCTAGCTCATTTTACAAATGAGGACCTGAGACAAATAAATAACCTCCCCAGAGTCATACAGCTAGCAAATGTCTGAGGCTGGATTTGAAATCAGGAAAATGAGTTTTCCTGACTCTAGGCCTCTATCCACTGTGATACCCAAGACCTGGGTTCAATTCCTTTATAAGATGGTGGGAACCTGAGGTACCCATTTCAGTCATTAGTATTCTAGGAAACTCTAAGATTATAAGTTTCAGAGAAGGTGCCAACCTATATTTGTAGAAGAAGTTTATTTACTGGAGAATTTTCTAAACCCTTGTGCTGTAAGAAACGATAAACAGGTAGATTTCAGAGAAGCCTGGAAGGACTTACATGAACTGATGCTGAGTAAGATGAACAGAACCAGGAGAACATTGTACACAGTATCAACAACATAGTGTTGATCAACTGTGATAGACTTGACTTTTCTCAGCAGTGCAATGGTCCAAGATAGTTCCAAAGTACTCATGATGGAAAATGCTCTCAAAATCCAGAAAAAAAGAACTATGGAATCTAGATACAGATTGAATCATACTATTTCTTTTTTTTTTCTTTTTTAGGTTTTTCCTTTTTGCTCTGATTCTTCCTTCACAGAATGACTAATAGTGCAGAAATATGTTTAATGTGATTGAACATATATAGACTATATCAGATTGCTTGCTGTCTTAGGGGGAAAGGGGGAGAAAAATTTGAGACTAGAAATCTTATAAAAACCAAATGTTGAAAACTATATCTACATGTAACTGGAAAATAATAAAATACTTTTATGTAAAAAAGGCATCCCTCCATACTATACATGACAAATGCTCAAATTCAAGTTCAAATTATTTCATTTATGCTATGCCTTGAGAAGTGAGGTCTAGTTGTTGACCCTCCTCTGAATTAGAAGCAGGGCAAGATAAGAAAGAATTATATCCGATGAGACAACTATATGTTCACCAACTTCCATCTTATTTAAATGTTGAGCATTAAGTCACCTGGGCAGCTAAGTGGCTCAGTGAATAGAGTGCTGGTCCTGGAGTCAGGAAGACTGACTCATCATCTTGAGTTTAAATGTGGCTTCAGACATTTAAGAACTGTGTGACCCTGGAAAAGTCACTTAACCCTATTTACTTCAATTTCCTCAAGTAAGAGGAACTGAAGAAGGAAATGGCAAAAGCACTCCAGTATCTTTGCCAAGAAAATCCCAAGTGGGGTCAGTCTCACATGACTGAAAATGACTGAACAATTAAGGTTCCACCACCTCCTTGGTCTATAGAATCACAGAACTATAAAATGTTACAACTGGAAAAAAGAAAATTGACACAGAGATGATTAGCAGTGGAACGGACATTAGAGATAATTTATTTGAACCCCTGAATGTTACTAATGAGAAAACCGAGACATAAAGAGAGAAAATAACTTGACTCAGAGTTTTAGAATTAGTATCAGAGAGGGCAAACCAGAGTGTGTAATGAAAAGAGCAATACAAGAAACCAGAATCCGCAACCACCATATGGCCTTGGGTAATTTAAGTACGTTTTCCAAGTGTCATCTATCTAGGTATGCAAAATGGGGATATGACTATCTTCCAGGTATTTCGAGGTCCCTCACCTGTATTTGATACTTTAGTGTTTCCCAAGTATTTTCCTTACAATAACACTGCACACTAAATGTGTGTGATATATTGTGTGCAAATACAGACATTATTATTCTCATTCTTATAGATAAGGCAGCAGAAGTTCTGAGAGGTCAAGTGATTTGCCCAATGTCAATCAGCAAGCAAGTGTTAACACTAAAACTTGTATCTGGAACTTCTGCCTTAAAATTTAGCATCCTTTCTTAAGCAGGGAAATTCTATGAACTAAGAAGAGAACCCAGGTTGTCCTGAATGCTCTTTCTTCCAGATGGCCAATGAAGAGGATAAAATTGGAAAAAAGCCTTAGCCATATCCTTTTTGTTATACTTCCCAAAGGGAAACAGAGTATCTCATAGAAGAATTTGGCATCTACCTTCCAAAAGCTCATTTTCCAGGTGAAGACAAAGGCAGATGACTGACTGACATATGGTTGGCTCATTAACTCTGTGAGCAAAGGGATAACAATTTGCCAGAGAATGAGATCTTTGATCACATACCATTTGGCTTCTGGG
This sequence comes from Dromiciops gliroides, assembly GCF_019393635.1. Classification (NCBI taxonomy): domain Eukaryota; kingdom Metazoa; phylum Chordata; class Mammalia; order Microbiotheria; family Microbiotheriidae; genus Dromiciops; species Dromiciops gliroides. Next base: position 88,816,369 of record NC_057861.1, on the reverse strand, counting down.
ATGACTGTGATTACCAAGTTTCACATTCCCCACTTAGATGGGAGCTGAAAATCACTCTCGCCAATCTATCAATGTGGAAGGCCAAAAGTATTTTGGAAGGTAAGGAGAAAACAGCAGTTAAAAAGTAAAAGCCAGAGTGAAGAAGTGGTCAAAATAAAGATAGAATGATATTTGAGAGAGGGAGAAATATTTAATTTAAAATATTCTGGGCCAAAGTTACTGTATTTCATGATCTAGTACGGAAATAATTCTGGAGTCAGATATAGTGTTGCATGCCTATAATTGCTTCTACCAGCTTTGGCTGGTAGATATCTTAAGCTTGGGAATTATGAGTTGCAGAGCCCATCTGTACCAAGTGTGGTACTAATACAGGAAGTTGTAAGGCCCACCAGGCTGCCTAAAGAGGCGTGAACCTGTCCAGGGGAAAAATAGAGCTGATGAAAGCTTTCATACCTATCAGAATTGATAGCACATTGTAAAAAAGGCTGAAGTTGGAGTCAGGAAGACTCAAATTCAGATTTGACCTCAGACACTAACTAGCTATGTGAACATAGGAAAGTTCACTTCACCTCTGCCTGCCTCAGTTTCCTCACCAGTAAAATAGGGATTATTGTAGCATTTACAGTTAGAATCATTGTGAGAATCTAAGAAGATAATATTCATAAAGCACCATGTAAACCTTAACGTGTATATAAGCAGGAGTTACTATTATCATTATTAGTCCATGATTAGTTCATTATTAGTCCAAGTTGCAATTCCAACCATGTAGAGAGATAGAAACTGGGAAAGGAAAAGGAAAAAAAGAAGCAAAAGGGAAGGAAGGATAGAGAGAAAAAGGAAAGGGGGACAGGAAAAATGAATGGAAAAGAATAAGTCTGGAAGGCGAGTCAGGAAACAAGTTATTCTTGTAGAAAATATGGAAAAATGTAGGCAAGATGATAGTGGGGAGAGGGACATTGATATAACTACCCCTTGACTACATACACAAGTGACCTATATATAAGATGCCCTAAATGCACAAGTATTAACAATTATAATCCTATTCTTAGGGGTCAGTGATAGTCCTTATGATAGCCATGTACATATGCTTTTTGTTTTGGCTTTCTCTAATGACCAGTCTAACTCTTCTAACTATATTGCCATTAGGGTTTAAACATTCTCTTGATTCTACTAGTTCCACTCTTCATTATTTCATGCAAGTCTTTCCATGTTTTTCTAAAATGAACCAGTTCATGATTTCTGATGTTATTTTATTTTTAATTTTTTTTTTTGGTGAGGTAGTTGGGGTTAAGTGACTTGCCCAGGGTCACACAGCTAGTTGTGTCAAATGTCTGAGGCTGGATTTGAACTCAGGTCCTCCTGAATCCAAGGCAAGTGCTTTATCTACTGTATCACCTAGCTGCCCCCATGATTTCTTAATAGTACAGTAGTATTCCATCACAATAATATACTACAACTTGTTCTTGTTCAGTTATTCCCCTATTGATGGATATCCCCTCAATTTCCAGTTCTTTGCCACCATCAAGAGAGCTGCTATAAATATTTTTAGAACATATAGGTTCTTGGGGCAGCTAGGTGGCGCAGTGGATAGAGCACCGGCCCTGGAGTCAGGAGTACCTGAGTTCAAATCCGGCCTCAGACACTTAACACTTACTAGCTGTGTGACCCTGGGCAAGTCACTTGACCCCAATTGCCTCACAAAAAAAAAAAAAAAAGAACATATAGGTTCTTTTTCTCTTTCCCTGATCACCTTGGGAAACAGACCTAATAGTGGTATTGCTGAGTCAAAGGGTAAACACAGTTTTATAACTCTTTAGGCATAACTTCAGGCTGCTTTCCAAAATGGCTGAATCAGTTTACAGCTCCACCAACAGTGTATTACTGTCACATTTTTTCTATATCCTCTCCAATATTTATCATTGCCTGGATATTTGAAGTAACTGGGGTTAAGTGACTTGCCCAAGGTCACACAGTTAGTAAATGTCAAGTGTCTGAAGCAGGATTTTAATTCAGGTCCTCCTAACTCCAGGGTCAGTGCTCTATCCACTGTACCACCCAGCTGCCCCAAACCTACCTCTGATAGGTATGTGATATGTCCAAGTTGTTTTAATTAGCATTTCTCTAATCAATAATGATTTAGAATGTTTTTAATATGACTATATATACATATATACATACAAGTAGATAGATGATAGATAGATACATAGATCTATCTTTGATTTCTTCCTTCAAAAACTGCCCATTCATCTCCTTTCACCATTTATTAATTGGGGAATGACTTATATTTTTGTAAGTATGACAAAGTTCTCTATATATTTGAGATATGAGACCTTTATTCAAGAAACAATCTATAAAAAGTTCCCCCAATTTTCTGCTTTCCTTCTAATCTTGGCTATGTTGGTTTTATTTGCAGCAAAAAAGTTCTTTTCTCTAAGAGCAACCTTATAAGATAGTAGAAGTAGTTTTTTTATCCGTGTTTCTATCTCTATGTCTTTAACTTCTCTTTTGTTTCTGATTGTCTCTCTTTCACACATACATACACACATCAGTTTTTTCCATTATATACCTAAATAGAAAATGAGATCTAATGACATAAAATGGCTTACTCAGCATCATAAAACCAAGTCAAGTAAACAAATATTTATTAAGCACCTTCTTTGTGTCATGCTCTGAGCTAAGCACACACAGTAAAGACCATATTCAGGGGCAGCTAGGTATAGCCGTGGAGAAAGCACTGGCCCTGGATTCAGGAGTACCTGAGTTCAAATCTCGCCTCACATACTTAACACTTGCTAGCTGTGTTACCCTGGGCAAGTCACTTAGCCCTCATTTCCCTTCCCCCTCCCAAAAAGACCATATTCAGAGCTTGAGCCCAAGTTTCCCATCTCTAAGGCCATTATTTAACTTTGAACATCATCATCACCACCACAGACTATCAGGAAAGTCTATCAATACTCAAGGACCAGCGACTCAAGACAAAGTGAACTTTCAGTTACTGGAGACATAAACCTGAGAGCAACCCCCCAGGAATATGGAAGGATCAATAAACCATGAAACAGTTATTAAGCATATACTATGTGCAGAGGACTGGGAATGTAAACATAAAAAGGAAACAGTCCCTTCCCTCAGGGAGCTTACATTCTAGGAGGGGAAAACAACATGTGTACAGATAAGTAATTCCAAAAAAATGCAAGGTACTTCATTAACTGGGGAAATCAGGAAAGGTCTTAGGATGACACTTTAAAAAAATCTAAAAGTGCTGAAAGGTGACATTAAAAATAATGAAAAATATGTCAGGGAGAGGGATAACCTAAAGCAAAGACATGGAGGTAGATAATGGAATGCCATACATAAGGCACAGCAAAAAGGGGAGTTTGGTGGGAATGGAGAATATCAGGGGAAGTAAAGTGGCAGCAATCCATAAATTTAAACTGTAATCACATAGGGATGGCTGGAGAATACAAGGAGAGTACCCTACAACTCTATCTGCCCATCTACCTTCTCTTCATGAATCCAATCTCCCCCATACCTTTAACCTTCAAGTTTCCTTAGTCCCCTACCCTTCACTCATCAAAGTAGGACTTGGTCATAGTCATCAAGGCTGGGATGAGGTCTTGTAATTTCCGGATACTTTATTGTCAGGATAGGTATTCACGAGTCTTGGTATCCTTTAAATTCCTCATCTCAGTCAGGCCAACTGACTGAAACTTCAACACTATCTGGCTTCCCCTTGCTCCTAAGCTCTTGACTCCAGAATAATGAGCTCAGTATCAAAGGAATGTGGAATTTTGAGCTAGAGGGACATTAATGATCATTGAGTTCCATCTTCTTATTGCATTAAACTAAGCATCACAGAGGAACTTACTTGCCTAAGTTTCATTCCAGTCCTAAAGAGTGACCCATGGAATGATTAGAGGCAATTAACAGAACCAGATGAAAAGGGAACACTAGGGAATAAAGACTGGCCCAAGCTCAGATAAATCTCAGGGTGCTTTTCCAGGGTTAAGTCAAAGAATTCATGAGGGCAAAAAATCCAAAAGGGCTAGGAAGAAGCATTAAATAGAGGGAAGGGGAAGTCAAAACAGATTAGATCTGAAAAATAAACAGTGCCTTGGAAGAAGCACAAAATGTTAATAAATGTCAGCTTATCCCATACAAAGTCTCCATTTGAGAAAGCATCCTTTTTTAGGGAAGCAGAATGATACTCAAGAGGTAGTATTGTGTAATGGATAGAGAGCTGGTCTTGGATATACAAAGACTTGATTCAAGTTTTCCTCTAACAGATACCAGCTGGGTGACCCATAGCATGTCACTTAATCTCCCAGGGTTTCAGGCAACTCACTAAAACTCTAAGTTGAAGAGAAGGCACTAATCTGCATTGGTAGAGAAAGTCCCTCTTTGTAAGCTCCCTACATTAATGGCCTCATTGGTTTGGTTTAAAAATGTTAGCCATGTGCCTTTCTCTTAAAGTTCAATCTGCAAAGCCATAGACTCATATGCCCTATATCTAAATGCCAATGCTCATTCCTGCTACCTACATAAGGTTCTTATGATACTGTCTGTCAATCAGTGCAGCTCTCTCCTAGGGTATAAATATCATATATTTTACTTGATTTTGCAATATTTTTATTCTCCTCATCAGGTTGCTTAAACACTCATCAAGAAATATGGTCATTAGGGACCTTCTCCTTTATCACACTGAGAAGGTTCTGTATAAACAGATAAAAGCACTGAACCCACAGTCAATCAGTCAACATTTAAGTACCTACTATGTGTCAGGTACTGTTCTAAACCCTGGGGGTTGTTGTTGTTGTTGTTTGTCCTTCATTCCCAAAGAGGACCATGATATCTGGAAGTGATATCATGACTTGCAATGAATTTGGTTTAAGTGAGGGAAGGCAGTGCAATGTCATCAGCATCACTCTCTCCTCCAGAGCCATCTGGGTTCAGTGGTAAGATATATATCAGGATGACTGTAGATGGTCCTGGATGTTTGAGGCAATTGGGGTTAAGTCACTTGCCCAGGGTCACACAGCTAGTAAGTGTCAAGTGTCTGAGACAGGATTTGAATTCAGGTACACTTAACTCCAGGGCCAGTGCTCTATCCACTGCACCACCCAGCTGCTCAAGTCCTGGGGATACAAAAATAAGTAAAAGATAGTCCCTGCCCTCAAGGAGCTCAACATCTAATGGGAGTAGATGATAAACAAACAAAGATATACAAAAAGAACAAACAGGAAATAAAATTAAGAAGGGTTGAGAAAGTCTTCCTTTAAAAGATGTGATTTTGGTTGGTACTTAAAGATAGCCAGGGAGGGCAGTAGGCCACAGATACCATATTCTAGCATCTAGCCATCTAATTATCCAAAATCCTCTTTTTCTGCATTGGCCTTCCCCTGCTTCAAGCCAAGAAACTGACCACAAAGTTATTGCAATTGAATCCAAGCAAAACTAATATCAAATAGTCTGATTCAGTCCTATATCTGAATGACTGAGACTCTGGGAATTAGAGTGGTTATTTATGTAAAGAAATAAGGAAACAAGTGATTCTATAAGCATGGGAAGACCAGTCAGCCAACCAAGGAATGATGTAATACCTGTGGAATTCCATATTTGTCAATGACTTGCCAAATATACCAGTCTTCTCTTCGTGAAGTTTTCCTGAACCGGAAGGTAGTGACAAAGGCATACTCATCAGGTAGACCTTGGGGAAATACATCCCTAGAGGGAAAAAAAGAGGATAAACATAAAAGGATGCTAGACTTATTAGTTCACTATACATTCAAAGTAAAGCAATAACATGATATGGCTTCTAAAAATGTATTATTGTTTTAGATCTTACATTAGGCAATAATGTAGAGAAGAAAGAAAGTTATAGTTCCCCTGTATTCCACTCTAGTTGGACCACATCTAGAGTGTGGCATTTCATTCTCTATACTACATTTTAGGTGGAATCTCAGAATTCTTTATTTTGCATTTCTTTAATTAGGAATGATTTTGGGATGTTTTATCATATGGATACAGATACCCAGGGTTTCTCCCCTTTAGAAATATCTGTTCATATCCTTAGACCATATATCAATTGGGAAATGGCTTGTGTTCTTATAAATTTGAATCAGTTTCTTATATATCTTAGAAATGTGACTTTTATCAGAGAAACTTGATGCAATTTAGTAAGGGAGACATCAAAATATATATAAAGCAAGCTATATAAGATAAATGAGAAACAATTAATAGTAGAGCAATGTTAGAATTAGAATTAAGTAGGGCTAAAGAAGAAGACTTTCTGTAGAAGATGAGATTTTAATTGAGACTTAAAGGAAATCAGGGAGGACAGTAAGCAGAGTAGAGGAGGGAGAGGAATCTAGGGATGGGAAATACCCAGAGAAAATATCTGCAGCTGAGGGATGGAATGTTTTATTCATGGAAGATCCAGAAGGTCAATGTACAGTAGTATAAAGAGAGAAGAAAAGAGGGTCCAGGGCAGAACTATGAGGGACTCTAGCAGTTATAGATCCAAATTCTGGTTTATTGAATTAAATTGAATTCAGTTAAGACTAGAAAGGGAAACACTTCATGTTTGGACCAAGTTGATTTCTGATGGAAAGAAAAGGCTTAGAGTTTAAAAACCACTACTAAATTCAATTCAATTCCATAAGCTTTTATTTTTTCTTTCTTTTGTTTTTGTGAGGTAATTGGGGTTAAGTGAATTGTACAAGGTCACACAGCTAGTAACTTTCAAGTGTCTGAGGCTGGATCTGAACTCAGGTCCTCCTGATTCCAGGGTCGGTGCTTTATCCACCATGCCACCTAGCTGCCCCCTCCATGAATTTTTCTTAAAGCTTACTATGTGCAACCACCATCTTGAAATGATAAATGAATTGAAGCCATCAAGAACTTTAAGAGGAGAGATGCTAAGACAAAAATGAAAAAAAGCCTTTCTTTAAGAGACTTAGAGTCTAGTAGAAGGATGAGACAAATAGACAGAGAGGTAGAATGCAAATTAGAATATGATAAAGGAATAGAAGGGATCTGAACAGGGTGTGTGATGAGAGTCTTAAGGAATGGATGGGTTGATGAAGAAAGGCTTCTAGGAGGGGCTGTCACCTGAGTTCTACTTTGAATGAAGGGAAGACATCTAATAAGCGTATGGCTAGGACATTTTTTCCCCATGGGGCAGACCCATGGTAGAGGGGAGGAGGTGTATCACGAGAGGGCAATCCAAATTTCAATATGATGTGAACATAAACCTGCAGGATGAACTTTTACTCAGAAACATTTTATTATTCCCCATTATCTATTAAACAAAAATTTAAACTACAAATTTCAAGGTTCTAGCTTTCCAAGGACTTCTCAGTAACGGTCAGATTTATCTGTCTGACCCCACAATCTCCCAACACTATTATAGCAAAAATGGACTACTCTCGATTGTCAATCTGACACTTTCCACTTCTGCACTGTGTAACCCTCCACAAATCACTTAACCTCTGCCTGCTTCAGTTTTTCAATCTGTAAAATGGATAACAATAGCACTGCTTCCCAGGTTTATTGTGAGGATACAACAAGATAATATTTTAAAGCACTTTACAGATCTTCAAGTGCTATATAAATGCAAGCTATTATTAAAAAGGTACTGGTGGGGCAGCTAGATGGCACAGTGGATAGAGCACCGGCCCTGGAGTCAGGAGTACCTGAGTTCAAATCCGGCCTCAGACACTTAACACTTACTAGCTGTGTGACCCTAGGCAAGTCACTTAACCCCAATTGCCTCACTAAAAAAAAAAAAAAAAGGTACTGGTGATATGGGCACCATAAGTGGCACAATGGATAGAGTGTCAGGTCTGGAGTCAAAAAATTTCAACTTCCTGAGTTCAAATCTGGCCTCAGACACTTACTGGCTATGTGACCCTGGGCAAGTCACTTAACCCCATTTGCCTTAGTTTCCTCATTTGTAAAATGATCTAGAAAAGGAAATGACAAATAACTCCAGTATCTTTACCAAGAAAATCCCAAACGGAGTCATGAAGAATCAGACATAACTGAAAACAAATGAACAACAACTGGCGATACAAAGGTAAAGAACCTAAGTTTATATTCTATTAGCATTACTAAGCAAAGGGTGAAATGAGTTTGTCCCTCCTCAAATTTCCCATAGTAGTGTTCCTGGATTTCTCTTTGCACTTATGGAATTCTCCCATATATCAGAATTATTCAATCATTTGTCCTTCACCTCATTAGATAGAATGTGCCTTGAGAGCAGGACCAGTATTGTGCCTATCTTTGCATCTTTCTTCATTGCTAAGCAGAGTACCTTAAACATTTATTGAACTAAACTGAATTGAAATGGAAAACCTCCACAGGACTGAAACCAGGGTGTTGAAGAGGCTGGACTTCCAATATTATGATCATTTACTCCAGACCAGAGAAGCCTGAAGCAAAACAGGATCAGTATTTTCAAGAGCTGTTATAGAGAAGAGGGATTAATCTTGTTCTGTTTGGCCTCCAAGGGGCAAAATAGGGATCGATGGGTAAAAATTTTATAGAAGATTTCGACTTGATGCAAGTAAACATTTCCTAACAATCAGAGTCATCCAAAAGTAGAAGGGTCTGCCATGAGAGGCAGTGGATTAGCCTTCATTGGGAGTCCTTGAATAAAGGCTGAATGACTTGTTGATCATGCTGCAAAGGAGATTCTGACTGAGTTAGGGGTTGGACCAATTCTGCTTCCAATTCGGAGATTTCTTGATTATGTCCCAGCTCCATTGGAGAAAAGGAAACAGACCCTAGTGATGATGGAGATGAGAGAAGCCAGGAAATTCATCAATAGTCAACAAGCATGGATTAGTGCTGAGAATACAAAGAAAGGCAAAAAAAAAAAAACCAAATACCAAAACAAAAAAGCCCAGTGCCTGCCTTCAGGCTGTTGACAGTTGTAAAGAAGAGACAACATGCTGATACCTATGTAAAAATAAGATATATACGAAATAAATTTTTAAAAAATCAACTCGGCTAAGGCAATAGTAGCACTGGGCTGGGTAAGAAACGGACATTGGAAGGGCTGTTGGCAGAAGATGGGAGGAGATTAAAATGCTACTCAGCAATTTTGCTATTGCTACAGAATAACCAGGCCAATCTCTTATTAAATGCCAGTTATTAATATTTTGCAGAGGTCAGTGTCTGTGGTCTTGACTTCCTTCCAGCGGCATTAGGTTATACCTCTACACCCAGGATGTGGTCTTAGTATGCATTTATTGAGTATTTATGTAATGAATGATGTAGTCTCCTCAGACGATGAGTAAATCATCCCCATCTTCCCAAATGTTACCTGTGATAGGATCTGATTTGCCTGCTTGGCAGGTACAGTTGTCTGTGAGCAGTCATTTACCTGGCTTGCTACATCTGAGACAATCAAGGATAAGGTTTGCCCTAAGCCCACCTGGTCTCCATATCAGGTAACTGGGCCCTGAATATGACTTAGTCAGTGGCTGGAAGAGAAATGATTTTTGACAAATAAGACAGACTTGAATTACAAATTAAAAGTATTTCAGAGGCCAGGCAATATAATGGTTCTAAAATGGAAGAGTCCTGAACCCTCAGAACACATGGTTTGCAATCCCAACTCCATCACTGACCTTCAATGAGACCTATGATAATCTATTACACCTTTCCATTCTTTGCTTCTAAAACAAAAGTTCTTATATTTTTGTGTGTCATGAAAACATACATGATGGACCCCCTCTCAGAAGCATGTTTGGTTTTTTTTGGGTGGGGCAATGAGGGTTAAGTGACTTGCCCAAGGTCAAACAGCTAGTAAGTGTCAGGTGTCAGATGCCAGATTTGAAGTCAGGTCCTCCTGAATTCAGGCCTGGTGCTTTATCCACTGCGCCACCTAGCTGCCCCCAGAGGTATGTTTTAAAAAACATAAAAAGTGGGGTTATAAGGGAAACCCATCATATTAATACAGTTATTCAAAATATATATTTAAATCAAATTCAACAATTCCAGGTTAAGAACCTCTGAAAGCTAACATTCTACATTTGATCACTTTTATTTCTGTCCCTTATGCCTGGAATTGTATTTCTTCCTCATCTCTGCCTCTCAGAATCCCTGGTTTCCTTCCAAATGCAAATAAAGCACCCACTTCTAAATGAGATCTTTCCTGATAATCCATGTGCTAGTGACATCCTCCCACCAAATTATCTTGTATTTATGTGTATCTTTTGTATCTACTTATATATGTACCTACCACTCTTGATATAGAATGTGAGCTCCTTGAAGGCAAGTAGTATTTCATTTTTGTCTTTGCATCCCAATGATTGACACAATCCCTGACACATAGCAAGAACGTAGTATGTATGTGTATATATATATATATATACATATATATATATATTCTTGATTGATATTTGACATGTTATCTTCTAAGGCTCATCTAACTTCTACCATTCATGTCAACAATATTTGTTAAGCGCTTACTGCATAAATATAAGCAGAAAGAGAGAGTCTTCCCTTCAGGAACTTATATTCGACTGAGGAAGAAAACACATAAAAGGTAGTTGCAAAGGGAGGGGTAAGGAAAGAAAAGAAGGTACTGTTAAGGGGTCTTCTGAACTTGTCCCTTTGAGTTGTCATATTTTCTAGAAACACTGAAGCCAGAGTATACAAGAAGCCCTGAACACGTTAAGAATTAAGGCTCCCCCCCCAAAAAAAGAAGGCCCCACCCCACCCCAACCTGACATAATTGATTGTTTGCACCCCAAGCTAGACTCTCTGTGTGTCATTGAGAGTCAAGACAGGTGACAGTCAGTCTGCATTAGACTGAGAAACTGCTTGTGCAGCTGGGACCCTTGTAGATAAGCAGACCATCCTATCTTCATAGTCTAGCAGTTTCCAAGGGAAAAGAATGCTGCTTTTGCCATCTTAATTATTCATGATTTTTCTTCCTCTTCCACTCCCATTTAGAAGGAGATTTCTGTTTCTTTCTCCTTTCTTTATTGTAATCTCATAAATAAAAAAGCTTCCATTTGGATTGTGAACTCTACACTTCCTTAGGGTTCCTTATGCATGTTCATTTCTTCTGTAATAAGCATAGTTACAATCCAGTGTCTCATGGACATGTGATACTGTTTGGGGTTAGCAATAACCATCAGGGCTCATGGTGGAGAAAGAAGACTTCTTTCAATCATGGGTGGGGCCCAGAGAAGAATGAAGGAGAGAACATTGCCAGCCTGGACACTTCCTTAAGATGGAGCTTCTAGGAGCAACTGATCAATGAAAGAAGGGGGCCTCAGGGGAAGAGTGATACTCAGGGTGAGAAGGTTATTGGTTTTAACATTCCAAAATTCTAGATCAGAATGTCCCTTACTTCCAGATGTAGTACTTTATAAACAAGGTTCCAATAATCTCTATTCTAAGATCCTTGCCAGCTCTAATCCTGTGTCTTTTTTTCTCTCATTCTATATTTTATGGTTCTTTCCAGATGGGACATTCTACTACAGATATATTCTATCAATTTATATATTGAGATCCCCCAGAGCTCAAAAATTGTAATACACTAATGTATATCATAGTCTATTTTCCAAGATTTCATAGTTTCATTCAATTCGATTAACATTTTTAAGGGCTACTACATGCAAGTCCCTAGGAGCTGTGAAGAATACACAGATGAAAATACAGTCCATGCCCTCAGGAAATTACAGTATAAGAACCAAGACAGCATTGTATACACTAACAGTAATATTGTTTGAAGAGTAACTGGGAATGACTAAGCCATTCTGAGTTATACGAATATTCAAATCAACTACAAAGAACCTATGAAGGAAGATGCTACCATATCCAGAGAAAGAACTGATGTATGAAAGTATATATTGTATAATTTCACATATATGTGTCAAATACTGGCCTTCTCTAGTGCAGGGTTGGGAGGGAGGGGAACAGCCTGCAATGCAAATGTAATTTCCTCCAATAAAATAAATATTTCAAAGAAAAAAATTATACTATAGTTGACAGAATTACAAATTACCACACATATTACTATAGTACAAATTAAAATCTCTGAAGTCCATAAAAGAGGCACAAAATGAAATGAGATCTGGGGATAAAATAATAACATCTCCCCCATTTATTCCACTTCACACAGCATGCAATCCAGCCAAACTTTTTTTGCTTCTTCTCACACACAACATTCCATCACCACCACCACCTGTCTCCCTGCCTGACCTTACACCTAGAATCTCCTGCCTCTTATCACCACCTCTAGGGACTAGAATCTTAGTTTCCTTCAAGGTGACTTCCAGGTAAACTCTACCTCCTACATGAGTCCTTTCCTCATTTCCCAAATCAACTAGTGCCTTGTATGTATTTTGTACAGATTGTGCATATATTTCTATATGTACTGGCATATCCTCTTAAAGAATTGTCAGGGGTCAGCTAGGTGGCACACTGGATAAAGCACTGGCCCTGGATTCAGGAGGACCTGAGTTCAAATCCAGCCTCAGACACTTGACACTTACTAGCTGTGTGACCCTGGACAAGTCACTTAACCCTCAATGCCCTGCCCCCCCCCCACAAAAATTTGTCAGCTCCTTAAAGGCAAGTACTATTTCATTTTTACCTTTGTATCCCCAAAACCTATAACCCTGGCATATAGTCTTGTAAACTGATTGATTAAAATGTAATTCAACAAATTAAAAAATGCAATCTCCTTCAGTGAGTCTTTCATAATTCCTCTAGTCAGTAACAGCCTGCTTCCTCAGATATCGTGTAGTCATTTATGTACCTCTATTGATCTTGTCATATATTTTTTTGTGGTATAGTCTTTGGTGGGCATCTAGGCGGCCCAGTGGATAGCTGGTGTCAGGAAAACTCAAATTTGGCCCCACCCACTTAGTAGCTGCCTGACCCTGGGCAGGTCACTTAAACCCTCAGTTTCCTGTTTGCTTCACTTTCCTCATCTATAAAAAGAACTGGAGAAAGAAATGTATGCCACTCCATTATGTTTGCCAAGAAAATCCCAAATGGGGTCACAAAGAGTTGGACACAACTGAAAAAAGACTCCACAACAACAACATAGTTATCTGTGTTAGTGTTTTATTCTTCTCTTAGACTGTGTGTTCCATGAGGAAAAAACAATTACTGATCTAAATTCCTAACCTCCCCTGGTACCCAATCCCAGCTCTACAGAGAGTAGACACACAAATTAGTATTTATAGGACACAGAATCAAAATTGGATGCACATAAATTATTCTGATATGAACTAGAAATTGATAGGAAAAAATGAGACACCAAAAACTCCCAAGGAATTTTTTTAGGACAGAAAAATCACTGGAGGGATCAAAAAAGAATAAGGATCATTTTCTACTCCTTGAGAAACTTTCCCAGTTCTAGCCTCTTGTCCTTTTTCTTGATTTATACAACAATCATTCTAATTTAGGCAGTCATCAATCTTTGCCCACACTGCAGGCATAGCAGCTTCATTTACTAATTAATTAATTTATTCATTTACCCAAATATTTAGCTATTTATCTATTATTCCTTCATTCATCTATCTATCCATTTAACAAATAAATTTTATTTTAATTTCCCTTGATCTTACTGGGAAGGCATCTAGCTTCTCCCCATTACAGAAAATGCTGACTCTTTGTTTTAGATAAATACCTCTAATTATGTTAAGGAAAGCTCCATTTATTCCTATGCTTTCCAGTTTGTTTTTTTGTTGTTGCTGTTGTTGTTTTGTTGGGTTTTTTTTGTTTGTTTGGTTGGTTTTGGTTTTGTTTTTTGTGAGGCAATTGGGGTTAAGTGACTTGCCCAGGGTCACACAGCTAGTAATTGTTAAGTGTCTGAGGCCGGATTTGAAATCAGCTCCTCCTGAATCCAGGGGCAGTGCTCTATACTGTGCCACCTAGCTGCCCCTCCAGTTTTATTTTTTAAAGAAATTAGTGTTGTAAGTTTTCTTTTTCTCTTTTTTTTTTTTGTGGGACAGTGGAGGTTAAGTGACTTGCGCAGGGTCACACAGCTAGTAAGTATCAAGTGTCTGAGGCCAGATTTGAACTCAGGTTCTCCTGAATCCAGGGCCGGCGCTTTATCCACTGCGCCATCTAGCTGCCCCCGTGTTGTAAGTTTTAAAAAGCGTTTTCTACATCCACTGATATTATCATGTGATTTTTGTTGGCGGTTTTTGGTTATTAGTATAGTCAATAAGCCTTACAATTTTCTGAATTTATTTAAATCAGCACCCCATTCCTGGCATAATAGCCCTAGCTTCTTAATTGATTGAGAGCAAGAGGGAGATCAGCATATATTTTCAAGGGCATTCTATGTTCCAGGTACTCTGCTAGGCCCTGAGAATAAAAAAAATAGACAAAAAACCCCCAAAACCAAATAGTCCCTGCCCTCAAGAAGCTTACCTTCTATTGAGAGAAACTACATACACACAGGTATATATGTGTACATATACATATGTACATGTATGTGTGTATATGTGTGTACATGTATATGTACATATGTACATGTACATGCATATGTATATGTATAAAATATGCACAAATCAGGTAAATTTTTTGGAACAATACTGGGATGTCAAGACATGTCCAATATAGAAAGTGATTCCTTACCTAAGCCCCAAAGGAAATAGGCTCTATTTTCTTTAATCCCTCCTTCTCCATACAGTTGCCAAAATAATGTTTTTAAAACAGCAGCCTGACCCTACCATGCTTCTTCTCAAGAAGCTCCCTATTCCTTCTAGGATAAAATGACAACTCCTCTGTTGGATATTTAAAACCCTTCATAGTCTTCAGCCTGTCTTTCTAGGCTGACTGTATGTGATTTCTCCTAGCACACTCATTGTTCCAGCCCCCTGGCCTACTTTTGGGTTTTCCATCCATGACATTTCTTTTTTGCATAAACTATCCTCTGTGCTTTTGAATGTAAATTCTCACCAGGCTGTCTTTTAGGGTCAGCTCAGACCCAAAAATAACTTTTCCTGATTGGCTAAATTGTTATTGCTCCACCTATGACTTACCGGTATTCATTTTCTATATATGTTGAGTTTATTCATCAGCATGAGTGTTATCTTCCCTCAGAGTATTATATATCCTTGAGGGCAATGATTATTTCATTTCTGTCTTTGCATCCTCAGCCTCTTGCACCAAATAGATGTTTACCAAATGCTTGCATCGAATTATTTTTGTTTAAAGCACTCTTCAGTCTATAGTCAAACTTGGACAAAAGCAATTTACCTTCTTGGCAACTTCAGAGATTTAACTTTCTAGAGCTCAATATCTGAATCTCAATTAAGGTTTTTTTCCCTCTGACCTTATTTCCTTTCTACCCACCAAGATATGATTAATCCTTCTTTTCTGTCCTATAAAAGGAGAGTATGTTTTCAACTATGCCCACAGAAGATTCTGCTACTTTATTCACACCTATCAAAGTCACCCCATCTTTATTCTATAAAATGAATTTGTCCTTGCTTTAATCATGAACTCAAAGCATCCTTCCCTAACATTCCTGCCATGCACTAAAACTCTATGCCCATATCCAGCCCCAATGGTAATGGTGGTAGTAGAGGACTCATTCTAGGTGATGCTTATTTTAGGCACACTTCCTTACCTGGCTTACTGATTTGCCCTCCCAGTTACAAACCTACCTTCACAGCCTAGAATCCCATAGAGGTCTCAGGAAAAGTTTTTTACCCTAGGCTTGAAGCTGCTCCAGTCTCATCTCTACCACCACCAACTTGCCCCAAGCATAAAAAATGCTAGGTAAAGTCCTGGAGGTTGGAATATTTCCTCTTGGTCTTGAGATTTTCTTGTGTAGGAAAGGGATTTAATAACAATAACTCACTGGGCAGAGCCAAGATGGCGGAGGAGAGGCTGTGACTCCCACAAGCTCCAGATAAACCCGTCCACTCACGCCCAAAGAATGCGGTAAAAAAACAAAACCCAGAACAGCCTAATGCACATAAGAACAGAGTGAGACTGTTTCTCCACAAAAGAGGGCAATTCTGATCACCTACTGATCAGGCTGAACAGCTCAGCCTGCGGTCTGGACCCAGCCAGGGACAGGGCCTCCAACACGTCAGAGTCTTCAGCACCAGCAGCTTCTGAGGCTCCGATCACGGACTGGTGAGGGGGTTCGGAGGTAGGCCGGGGTGAAGTGGAGGCAGTATCTACTAGAATTGGGGCAAAGCGCCCTGGGTCTGAACCAGTGAGCTGAATCGAGTGGTGGTGGCCGAGTGGGGAAGGGGCAAAAGCTCGTCAACCTTCCAACCACAGAGAATCAGAGTTCAATCAGACTTCTGTTTCCGGGTCTAAGAGCAAGTGGCTGTGACTACTCACAAGCCAGGCAGGCTGAGAAGAAGCCCAATCACCCCCTGTGCTACACTGTAGCATGAACAGTGTGTCCTGGAAGCAGTGATACACTTTAAGAATGAGTAAAAAGCCAAGAAATAGTAAGTGAGGATGAATAGGCAGAGAAAGCAAAAACCATCGAAAACTTCTTTGGGGGAAAGGTAGACCACAATACATCCTCAGAAAAAGAAGATAATAATAGGGTCACAGCTCCAACATCCAAAGCTTCCAAGAAAAATATCAACTGGTCTCAAGCCATGGAAGCTCTCAAAAGGGACTTTGAAGAGAAAGTAGGAGAGATAGAACAAAGATGTAGAGAAAGAGAGGAAGGAATGAATAGAGAAATGAGAGCAATGCAGGAGAGTCATGAGAAAAAAAGTCAACAGTTTTAAAAGCCAAATGGAAAAGGAGATTAAAAAACTGTCTGCTGAAAATAATTGCCTAAGAATTAGGATTGAACAAATGAAAGCTAGTGACCTTATGAGAAACCAAGGCACAGTAAAGCAAATCCAATTGAATAAGAAAATGGAGGTCAATGTGAAATATCTCCTTGGAAAAACAGCTGACCTGGAAAATAAATCTAGGAGAGAGAATTTGAAAATCATTGGACTACCTGAAAACCATGACCAAAACAAAAGCTTAGACACCATCCTCCAAGAGATTGTGAGGGAAAATTGCTCTGATATTCTAGAAGCAGAAGCTAGAATAGAAATTGAAAGAATCCACCGAACACCTCCTGAAAGAGATCCCAAAAGGAAAACCTCCAGGAATATTATAGCCAAATTCCAGAACTCCCAGGTCAAGGAGAAAATATTGCAAGCAGCTAGAAAAAAGGAATTCAAATACTGTGGAGCTCCAATAATGATAAAGCAAGATCTAGCAGCTTCTACATTAAAGGACCAGAGGGCATAGAATATGATATTTCAGAGGGCAAAGGAACTGGGACTACAGCCAAAAATCACATATCCAGCAACACTAAGCATCATCTTTCAGAGGAAAACATGGAATTTCAATGAGAAAGAAGATTTTCAGGCATTTATTATGAAAAGACCTGAACTGAATAGAAAATTTGACTTTCAAAAACAAGATCCTGAAGAAGCATAAAAAGATAAACAGGAAAAAGACTTCATGAGGGATATTAAAAGATCAAACTGTTTATATTCCTACATGGGAAGATAATACTTTGAACTCATAAGAACTATCTCAGTAAGGAATTAACAGAGGACACAGGTCTGAACTGAATATGAAGGGATGATATCTGTAAAGTATTTATGTTTTGTTTTTTTGGGGTGTCTTATGTCTGGGGCCAGATTTGGGCTTGGGGTCTCCTGGGTCCAGGGCTGGTGCATTGTCCACTGTGCCACCTAACTAACCCATGATGACATCTTTAAAATAGGGTTGAGGTGTAGGAGAAATAGACTGGGGGAGGGGGAAGGGGATAGATGGTCTGGGGAGAGGTTGTTCACATGAAGGAAACAAGAAAAAAGCTTATGGAGGGGAGGGGAAGAGGGGGAAGGAATTGAGGAGTGAGTGGACCTTAATATCATCAGAATTGACTCAAAGAAGGACTAACATACATACTCAAGTGGGTATAGTAATATATTTTTGCCCTGAGGAAGGAGAGGGAGATAAGGTAGGGGGAAGGGAAGGAGGGAAGGGCAGATTTGGGGAGAGAGCAGTAAAAAGCAAAACACTTTTGAGGAAGGTAAAGATGTTCTGCATAACTGCACAAGTATGACATATTGAATTGCTTGATTTCATAGGGAGGGTTGAGGAGGGAGGGAGGAAGAAAATTTAGAACACAGAATTAGCTCAAAGACCTTAAACTCATCAGAGTGGGCTCATGGAGGGAATAACATTGACACCCAGTTGGGAGGAGTAATCTATTTAACCCTACAGGAAAGTAGGAGGGGAAGAGGATAAAGAAGGAAGGGGGAAAAAAAAGGGAGTACAGAGTAGGGGAGGGGACAGTCAGAAGTAAAACACTTTTGAGGAGGAATAGTTTAAATGAAGATAGAAAACAGAATAAATATCATGGGAAGGGAAGAGGATGGAGGGAAATAGTTGTGATGATTGAATATAATGGCAAAATGTATGGTACCTACTTTGCTGGGCTAATATGAAGAAAATTCTTTGTCAAGTTTAAGGTACTTTATTTAGGTCATGATGAACAGGATACTATCAGTAAAACCTGGAAAGACCTACATGAACTGAGGCAGAGTGAAATGTACTGTATACAAAATAGCAGCAATAGTGTAAGATGATCTGCTGGGAAGCATGTGGTTATTTTCAGCAAGGCAATAATCCAATATAACCCTGAAGGACTTATAAAAATGGCAACCCATTTACAGAATGATAGTATCTGAAAATAGATGGAAACACAATTATTTTTCTTTTCTTTTTTTTTTCTTTTTTTTTGGTGAGGCAGTTGGGGCTGAGTGGCTTGCCCGGGGTCACATTGCTAGTGGGTGTTGAGTGTCTGAGGCCAGATTTGAACTTGGGTGCTCCTGATTCCAGGGCTGGTGCTCTGTCCACTGTACCATCTAGCTGCCCCTAGAAACACATTTAAAAAAATTTTTTTTTCCTTTTTGACAATTCCTCAATCTGAAGTTTGGGGGTTTTTTTGACTGTTTTCTCTCACAACCTAGCTAATGTGGGAATGTATTCCATGACTACTCATGTATAACTTATTTTGAAATGCTTGAGTTCTAGTGGGTGGGGGTGGGAATGGGGGAGGAAGAGAAGTTGGGACACAATTTTTTTTTTAAAAAATTGATGTTAAAATTTGTTGTTACATATATTTTGGAAAATAAAATTCTATTCAATAAAAAAACAATAACTCACAGTCATGTGAATCACCTCAACTCTCTCAATCTTGATTTATTTTCTCACCAAGATCATAATATTGGCACTTGCAAGATTGCTGTGAGGAAAGTACATTCCAAATTTTAAGGTGCTTTATGAATGTGCATTAGTAATAATTATTATGTTATGCATGTGAAATGGTATGTATACATATATATTCTAAATTGTATATATCTATTCTGTATTACATAGAGAACATCATCATCATCATCATCATAATAATAATAATAGTTATCATTATTATTGATGAGAGATGAAACAGCACACAATGGAAAGATCTGTCCTTAAAAAGAAGAAGACTCTCTTGCCCAAGATGGCAGAGTACAGGCAGCAACACAAATAAACTCTCCCAACATTCCCCTCCAAACAACTTTAAAATAACTCTTCAAATTAAATTTTGGAATAGCAGAACCAACAAAATACCAGAGTGAGAAATTTTTCCAGCTGCAGAAAACTTAGGTATTCACGAGAGGTTTGTGATAAATAGGTGGGAGCCAGCCCAGAGTGTGGCAGCAGCACCAGTGGTGGATAAGCAGCAGCAGAGGCTTTGGGTCTCTCAGTAAGAGGGTCAGATAACTTGTTAGAAAGAGATTACAGGGTACCCTTTGCTGGCACCGGGTGCAGCTGGCACAGATTGGGAATTCTATTGATCATATTGTTAAGGGCTAAAATTCTAGCTAAACTGTCTAAAATATCTAATGAGTGGTCGCCAATAAATTATAAGCTTTAGCAAGAGTTAGACTTTTAAGCATTTATTAAGGAGAATAAGAATTTGGTAAAGAGAGAGAAAGGCCTAGATTCCTATCTATTAAAGGGAGAGCACATTTCTAGCTCCGCTCTCCACCAGAGTCCAGAGGAAAAAGAGCGCGAGACCGAGCGCCAGTCTCTTCCTTCCTCCTCCCACTAGCCCGCGTCACTTCCTGACTCCTGGTCTTGCCCTCAAAGACCTTCCCTTCATGGGCAGAACTCCTCTACAGTAAGTATCCAGCAGGTGGCGTTATTCCAATCGTTACAGTCCCCGCTGTTGTTCCTCAAGAAACAAAATGTTTCCTTGACGGAACAGTAAAAACAATATGATAACTATTGCTAACTAATAATATGTGAACAACAATATAGAAAAGGAAGAGAGGAAAGTTTTGTCCAGAGGGGCGATTTTTTTTTTTTTTTGTCCTTTTTGCTTTTTGTTTTGTTTTGACTTTTGAAAGGCACTGAAAAGACCTGGAATTCACCACACCTTTAAATTCTTTAAGAGCACAAAAGGGTGCTTAGCGAATCTTTTGCCTTTTATTTTTGGTTTTTGGTTTTGCTTTGTTTTTTTTTTACTTTTGTTTCTTTTGCTTTTCTTTAAAAACCCGATTTTGTAAACTAAGTGACTTTTCAAAGGCATTTTAAGTATATGCTATTGAATATTGAATCTTGCTTATTGAAGTCTTATTTCTTTTTGATGAATTAATCACCACTTTAAGTAACTACAATGTGGCATACCCCAAACTCTAGCAGCTTAAATACCTTAAAATTTAACAAGCATTTCCTTCCACAGGCAAAAGCACTGAAGCACATGGCCTAGTTTTCTGGCCCACCTCAATTTCTCCCACCCTTTTCCCTACCCTATACCTATTTTTTTTTTTTTATCCTTTTTGCTTTTTGTTTTGTTTTGACTTTTGAAAGGCACTGAAAAGACCTGGAATTCACCACACCTTTAAATTCTTTAAGAGCACAAAAGGGTGCTTAGCGAATCTTTTGCCTTTTATTTTTGGTTTTTGGTTTTGCTTTGTTTTTTTTTTACTTTTGTTTCTTTTGCTTTTCTTTAAAAACCCGATTTTGTAAACTAAGTGACTTTTCAAAGGCATTTTAAGTATATGCTATTGAATATTGAATCTTGCTTATTGAAGTCTTATTTCTTTTTGATGAATTAATCACCACTTTAAGTATCTGCTACTGTTATACTAGAGAATTCATGTATAAGATGATGTGGTCTAATTGCTAAAAGAAGATTATGTAATAATGTCTAAAAGAAGATTATGTAACAATGTCTAATATAATCAGCTATTTACATTCGTTTATTATTTATATGTCATTATACTCTGGGTATGGTTTGGAATTATTGTATATATCACTAATATATTCTCAGTTATGCAGCATAGCACACATTTTTACCATCATATTGTCTTTGGTGAAATTAATGAGATTTCAGAAATATGGAAACTTATCATTTCAGAGACTAACTTGCTGTGAACTCTGATGCAGGCCCTGGAGAGAATATATGTGCAACAAAAGGAGAGACAGGTATACATAAGTCCATGGTTTGCTTATGATGGTGACTATGTAGAGCACAATTACTAGGCACAGTCCAGTATTCATCCTCTCTCCCTCCTAATTTAACCTAATTTAACTGAACTTACTTATCTTTTTATCTCACTCAGTTGAATTCACCTGTGGCCTAGCACAATCACTGGCTGTCTCGGAACCATGAGATATGGTATGATAACCTTTCCATAACATTTTCAGGTGTCATGAACACATACTAAATTTGACTTTGATCCAGACACATGGTGGTAAAAAGTGTTACTGATTGCAAAATGCTATGCTAAGGTTTAGTAAAAAAAAAAAAAATACAGCAATTCAAACAGTTAAAGAAGAAATCCAGCTTTCCAGACCAGAGTCCAGAATCCAGAATCCAGACCAGAGTCCAGAATCCAGTTTTCCAGACTAGAATCCAGTTTCCTCCTGATGACATCTTACCACTTCAAGAAGACAAGAGAACTCAGAGACTTTATATGAACTGTTTTGCTTTATTAGCTTTTACTATCTCCTTTCTGTTATATACTATCTGTAACATGTACTCTCTGCAGAGGCTCTCCCTTTGCAAGACTAATGTCAAAGCGTCGGTTCATGAGGAAAGAAAAAAAATCGTCCCTCTGGACAAAACTTTCCTCTCTTCCTTTTCTGTATTGTTGTTCGCATATTATTAGTCAGCAGAAGTTATTATATTCTTTTTACTGTTCCATCAAGGAAACATTCCATTTCTTGAGGAAGCAAAGGGGGGAAATGTGGTAAAATATGAAAGTTTTTAACAGTCGGCTAGGATAACTGAAAGACGCCAGTTTTTCAAGGACCACCCTTTTGGGGAGGAGATGAACAGTCCGCCTGCTGCGCATGTCAGACTGCCTGCCGGGTACAGTCCGCCTGCTGCGCATGTCAGACTGCCTGCCGGGTTTTTTGACTTCCGGGGTGGAGAGAAGGGGAGTAGCCTTTTTTGCCGGCTTGGCGGGACTCCGGGCGGCGCGGCACAGACGGTCTGACTCACTCCAAAGGTGGCCTAAATCGGTTTGGTGAGTTTTTATAAGGAATATAGACTAAGCCTAGATTTAAGACGATTTGTACTGTATTTCTGTTTTCCTATCCTTCTAATCAACAACACCTTATATACAATAAAGGCTCTATCTAGAAAACCAGAAGCTTCTTCCATTTACTAGTCTGGGAGATGAATTAAGGGAAGGGTTAAGTAGGGGAGATTTATGATCTAATATCCAATTTTAAATCTCACAATATCCAGTTTGGGGTCATAGTTTCAGAGTAGAGAGTAGTGCTTGTGATCAGTTATAAGGGGGCAGGGTCCTGGTCACTGTTCCAAGGCAGAGAGAAGCACTAGAAAGATGGCTATAGGAGATCAGGGGACCTGGTCACAATTCCAGGGACAAGAGGTATGCTAATGCTTGCAGCTGCAGAGGTCCTTCCTCGGTAAAGACCATAGTGAAAACTGGAAGAGCAATCATTACGCCTCTCTCTGGATCACACTAACTTAGAAGCACTGAAAAATTGCAGGCCCCCAGAACTAGCTCTGAAAAGAGTAGCACAAAAAGGCCTAAAGCTTGGAATGATGCCTCCCCAACCCCAAGTGAGCAAAACCCAACTTTAAAATAAGGTTCAGAGTCAAGCAATAGGCTGGAGAAAATGAGCAAACAACAACAGTGATGACAAAACAAAACAAAACAAAACACCATAAAAATGCTGTCCACCTCCAGAGAACTGATGAACTCTGAGTGCAAATTGAAATGCAATTTTCTCGCTTTATTTTTAAAAAATTTTTTTCAATATGGGTAATTTGGGAAAATTCACATGATTTCACATGTATAATTGATATAATTCTGCTTCTCTTCTCAGTGAGTGGGGGAGGGGTAGGAGGAGGGAGAGAATTTGGAACTCAAAATTTTAAAAGGATAGAATATGAAAAATAAATACCATTTAAAATTTTTAAATAAACATTTTTATTTAAAGTTTTAAGCTCCAAATTCTATCCCTCCTTCCCCCCACCCACTCCCCAAGGCAGCAAGCAATTAGATATAGGTTGTACATGTGTAATTATGTAAAACAGTACCATATTAGTCAATTCATATAAGAAAACACAAATATAAGAAAAAAAATGGAGAGAAAGTAAAAAAAAATTAGCATATTTCAGTCTGTGTTCAGTCATTATCAGTTCTTTCTTTGGAGGTAGATAGCATGCTTCATCATTAGTCCTTTGGGATTGCTGAGAATAGTTTAGTCATTCACAACTTTTCATCAAACAATAATGCCGTCACTGTTCCCAATGTTCTCCTAGTTCTACTCACTTCACTATACATCAGTTCATGTAAGTTTTTCTCAGCCTTTCCAAAATCATCCTGCTTGTCATTTCTTATAGCACAGTAATATTCCATTACAATAATATACCATACAATCGTATACAATTGTATACAATCATATAGCATTCTAGTAAGGTCAGCTAAATAAGCTATCGGGCCCATACCACGAAAATGTTGGTTTGCACACTTCCCATACTAATGTCCCCTTATGTATTAATAATTATATCATTAAGTCTACTTATCGGAACATCCCTTACTTTATTTGGAAACAACTTAATAACAGCCTGAATAGGCCTAGAAATTAACACCCTAGCAATTATCCCCATAATAACATATCCTAATCATATAGGAGCCTCAGAATCCGCTATCAAGTGTTTCCTCACACAAGCAACTGCCTCAATAATAATCATATTTACCATTATCTACAATGCTTGAATAACAAATCAATGAAACTTATTTCAAATTTCTAATCAATGAGCCTCCATTATTATAACCCTAGCCCTAGGGCTAGTACCCTTCCACTTCTGAGTACCCGAAGTCACACAAGGAATCCCATTGCTGTCCGGAATAATTCTACTAACTTGACAAAAAATTGCCCCCACATCAATTATATATCAAATTTCCCCCTCACTTGACATAAAAATTTTAACCTTACTAGCCATTATATCAACCATCCTAGGTGGATGGGGAGGATTAAACCAAACTCACATCCGAAAAATCTTAGCCTACTCATCCATTGCACATATAGGATGAATAACAATCATTATCCTGATCAACCCAACAATAACCCTACTTAACCTGATTATCTATATCTTTACCACATTAACAATATTCCTGGTCCTTAACCATGCTTCAGTCACCAAAATCAAATCACTCGCAAACTAATGAAACAAATCAGCCCCTATAACTATTCTTCTTCTTCTCACACTACTCTCCTTAGGAGGACTGCCACCCCTAACAGGCTTTATTCCAAAATGACTTATTCTCCATGAACTAGTTGCCAGCAACAACATCGCAATAGCAACCTCAATAGCCTTATCAGCCCTACTTAATCTCTTCTTTTATATACGCATCATCTATGCAGCTGCCCTTACCATATTTCCTACAACCAATAACTCAAAACTTCGTTGACTCCACACATCCACTAACACAACCTCAATAATCCCCACACTTACAATTATCTCATCACTTCTACTTCCTTTATCCGCCCTACTAATTAATTTAATATACTAAGAACTACAAGCCTTTATCTTGCATCCTTCAAACGCAAATTGAACACTTTAACTTAAGCTAAATTCTCTCTATTATTCAAGCCCTGGCAGCAATCAGCTACTCCTCTGAATTTGCAATTCAATGTAACAAATACTTCAAGGTCTCATAAAGACTTAGGCTAATCTAGACCAAAGGCCTTCAAAGCCTTAAGTAGGTGTTAAACTCACCTAGTCTTTGCCTCATTCACTTCCCCTCCGCCTTGTAAGGAAAAAAAAAGGCAGCCCCCCCCCCCACCCAAATAAGTCTTTACCTCTAAATTGGAGGGTATTTATCCCACTAAATCTTAGTTAACAGCTAAGCACCTAAACATTTGGCTTCAATTTATTTATTGGTAAAAAGAGATATTTAGTCTCTGTCTTTGAATTTACAGTTCAATGCTTGCCTCAGCCATTTTACCTATGTTCATTAATCGTTGACTATTCTCAACTATTCTCATAAAGATATTGGCACCCTTTACTTACTATTTGGTGCTTGAGCAGGAATAGTTGGTACAGCTCTAAACCTATTAATCCGAGCCGAGCTTGGCCAGCCTGGCACCCTAATTGGGGATGATCAGATTTATAATGTAATTGTTACCGCTCACGCATTTGTCATGATTTTCTTTATAGTAATACCCATTATAATTGGAGGATTTGGCAACTGACTTGTCCCTCTACTAATCGGAGCACCTGACATACCTTTCCCTCGCATAAATAATATAAGCTTCTGATTATTACCCCCTTCATTCCTCCTACTACTCGCATCATCAACCGTTGAAGCTGGGGCCGGGACCGGATGAACAGTCTATCCCCCTCTGGCTGGTAACCTAGCCCACGCAGGAGCCTCCGTGGACCTTGCCATTTTTTCACTTCACCTCGCAGGAATTTCATCTATTCTGGGAGCTATTAATTTCATTACAACCATTATCAACATGAAACCACCAGCTATATCTCAATATCAGACTCCACTATTTGTCTGATCAGTAATAATCATGGCAGTTCTTCTCCTTCTATCCCTCCCAGTTCTAGCTGCAGGAATTACTATATTATTAACAGATCGCAACTTAAATACGACATTCTTTGATCCAGCAGGCGGAGGAGACCCAATCTTATATCAACATCTCTTCTGATTCTTTGGTCATCCTGAAGTATATATTCTTATTCTTCCAGGCTTCGGTATTATTTCACATATTCTAACTTATTACTCTGGTAAAAAAGAACCATTCGGTTATATAGGAATAGTATGAGCAATGATATCCATTGGATTCCTAGGCTTTATTGTGTGAGCCCACCATATGTTTATAGTAGGACTTGACGTTGATACTCGAGCTTACTTCACCTCAGCTACGATAATTATTGCAATTCCCACTGGAGTAAAAGTATTTAGCTGATTAGCCACTCTCCACGGAGGTAACATTAAATGGTCTCCAGCAATATTATGAGCTCTGGGGTTTATTTTCCTATTTACAATCGGAGGATTAACAGGAATCGTTCTAGCTAATTCATCTTTAGATATTGTTCTTCATGATACCTACTATGTGGTAGCTCATTTCCATTATGTTCTTTCAATAGGCGCCGTATTCGCAATCATAGGAGGTTTTGTACACTGATTCCCTCTGTTTACAGGCTATATGCTTAGTGATATGTGAGCAAAAATCCATTTTTTTATTGTTTGTAGGAGTAAATATAACATTTTTTCCTCAACACTTTTTAGGATTATCAGGCATACCACGACGTTACTCAGATTACCCAGATGCCTACGCGACATGAAATATTATATCATCAATTGACTCCTTCATTTCTCTAACTGCCGTAATTCTTATACTATTTATTATCTGAGAGGCTTTTGCATCTAAACGAGAAGTTAACCACAACCAATATCGAATGACTATATGGCTGTCCCCTCCTTATCACACATTTGAACAGCCGGTCTTCGTTAAATCTTAAACAGAGTACAAGAAAAGGAGGAATTGAACCCCCTAAAATTGATTTCAAGTCAACTCCATAACCTCTATGACTTTCTCATAAGATATTAGTAATAACCATTACGTAACTTTGCCATAGTTAAATTATAGGTTTAAACCCTATATATCTTATATGCCTTACCCAATAGAAGTAGGCTTTCAAGATGCCACATCCCCTATTATAGAGGAATTAACATATTTTCACGATCATACCTTAATAATCGTTTTCCTAATCAGCTCATTAGTTCTATATATTCTTCTCTTAATACTTACAACAAAACTAACTCATACCAGTACAATGGATGCCCAAGAAGTAGAAACAATCTGAACCATTTTACCAGCTGTTATCTTAATCCTAATTGCTCTCCCATCCCTTCACATTCTATACATGATAGACGAAATTTATAACCCTTATATAACAGTAAAAGCTATAGGTCATCAATGGTATTGAAGTTACAAATATATTGATTATGAAGACCTAATATTTGACTCATATATAATTCCTACCCGTGACTTAAGCCCAGGTCAATTTCGACTACTTGAAGTTGACAATCGAAGGGTCCTACCAATAGAACTCCCAATCCATATATTAATTTCATCAGAAGACGTACTCCATGCATGAGCCGTACCATCCCTAGGGTTGAAAGCTGATGCTATTCCAGGACGACTTAATCAAGTAACCCTAACATCTACCCGACCAGGTGTATATTATGGTCAATGCTCAGAAATTTGTGGCACCAACCATAGTTTTATACCAATTGTTCTAGAGATATCTACACTAAAATATTTCGAAAAGTGGTCTTCTATGATGCAATCATTTTTGAGTAGAACTCAAATACTGCTAGTATTCTAAGGAATTAAAAATCCCTCAAAACACATGCCACAACTAGACACTTCAACATGATTTCTAACTATTACCCTTATGATCATCTCCCTTTTCTGCATCTACCAACTAAAAATAATGAATGAAAACATAATTTCCATTGTAGCACAAGATGAGAAAATCAAACCTATAAAAACCACTTTACCCTGAGAGAAAAAATGAACGAAAATCTATTTGCCCCATTTATCACCCCTACTATCTTAGGTGTTACAACACTACCAATTATTATATTCTTCCCATGCCTAATTTTAACTACCCCAAAACGTTGACTACCCAACCGAATCCAAATTTTACAAATTGATGCCCAATTGATGGGCATCCCTCTGATTTCCAGGTCTTAGCCACCCCAAAATGAGCTACTATAAATATGTCTTTCTTTTTGGGAATGACTTTGGGATATAAACCTAGCAGTGGTATTGCTGGATTAAAAGGTATGTACAGTTTTATAGCCTTTTAGGCACAGTTCCAAATTGCTCTCCAGAATGGTTGGATCTTTTCACAACTCTACCAACAATGGATTAGCATCCCAGTTTTCTCACATCTCCAACATTCAATATTTTCCTTTTTTGTCATATTAGCCAATCTGATAGGTGTGAGGTGGCACCTCAGAGTTGTTTTAATATGCATTTCTCTGATCAATAGTGATCTAGAGCATTTTTCATATGATTATAGATAGTTTTGATTCACTTAACCTCTTATTACTATAGGTAGCACTCTAAGAATATAAATTGCAAAGGTGCTAACATACGTTGGTAAAGAGACTTTCCTCACTAGAAGCTCCCTACCACCAATAAAATCACATGTCCAGACCTTATACTAGCCCTATTCTTGATTCTGTGCTTTAAAATTTACAGTCACTTTCAATAATGTATTAGATTTGATCCTCAAAATAATTCTGTGAGGGCAAACTAAAGCTACTTGTCTAAAGTCACCCAGCTAATGAATGAGAGAACAGAGAGTAGATTCTCACATTTAAGGCAACATTTCTCCCCATTATAGCATAGTAGCCTCTCATCCAATCACAATATATAATCTGAAACTTTAAATCTAATATCTCATTATTGGTCATAGTGTCATATTATTCTATGCTTTATGAGTATACATCTCCCCAAAATTTTAGGAAGGACACCGGAAGGTTGGAGCATATACAGAGAGAAGTGACCAGAATGGGGAGAAATCTATAAACCACATCATATGGGGAGGTATTGGGGGGAACTGGAGGTGTTGGGCTGGGAGAAGAGAAGATTGCAGGGGGCAAAGGAAGAGAATGACAGTAACACCTATCTTCAAATACTGAGAAGACTTTTTACAAATGTAATGTACTGCTCCTTTGATATGTGAGCAGCTGGTTTGCAAAAAGGGGCAGAAAATAAACTTTTGCATACCAAAAATAAAATCAACTTTTGAAGTGGCCTGGGTATTGCCTCTTTCAAATGTGAACCATTTGGTAATTAAAGAGATACAGAAAAAGAAATTTTGTGCACTAAAATATATACATTTATATGTAAAAAAGCAGAGTTTTCCGTTAAAAGGTGAGGACAGAGATTAATAGAAAATCAGATTGAGAACTTCCCCTCAGAAAAATGAACTGAGGTGACCTGAGGAGAAGGAATTAAGTACAGAACCATGAAGGAAAAGTTTTTGGTCCCTCAGCTCAATTGTATATAATTGTATTTAGAGCTTCAGTGCTTAAAATTCACAAAATTATAAATACCATAAAATTTCATATACAATTGGAAATTATTGAGTGTTGGTTTTATAACAGAAAGGTGAGTTTTATGAATTTCAAATCCTTAGGGGAAAAAATGGGTTACTGACCATCAGGAGGCTCTGATTTGAGCCATTAGAAGTAGTAAAGAGCCCAAAAGGTAAAGACTAAAGAGCATAAGAAAATCAGCTAAGAAGGTAACAGAAACTGAGCATGAAGACATAAGCAAGAGTAGGAAAGGCAGACTGCAGAAATGATTCAGTGGCCAAACTTGGAGTCTTTTGATTAGAAGAGAAGCATTTGTGTCATGGGCTAGATAAAGAAAAGGCCTGCAGTTCATTGATTGGACAAAAGCAGAATGCTACTATAGTTTTGGCTACAGTTCGAAATATGAAATTGCTAATAAGTAACTGATTATTCTCTACTCCTCACCTCTGATTTGGGAAGAAGAAAAAAAAACAACACAGAAGAAAAAATAGGCTTTGAAGCTATTTTGCAGGAAATGTAGGGTTGAAATTGATTGAATGAC
The DNA here is from genome assembly GCF_019393635.1 of Dromiciops gliroides. NCBI lineage: Eukaryota > Metazoa > Chordata > Mammalia > Microbiotheria > Microbiotheriidae > Dromiciops > Dromiciops gliroides. Next base: position 88,786,195 of record NC_057861.1, on the reverse strand, counting down.
ACAGCATCCTTTTGAGTGAAGAGTTGGCTGTATCTATTTGTATTACCCAGAGGGCCAACTTGAAGAGTCTTGCAGGCTTAAGGGAACTGCTCATCACTGCATTACCATAACACTTGCTCAGCACCCTTTTAAGAATGATTATAAATGTAACTTTTCCACTATTTCATCAATTGCAGAGAAGTAGAACAGAATTGCCTAGCAGCATGGACCAGAAGGGGAGTAGCTAGCAGGGAAGCAGCTTTGTGGATGGATATTTCTTTTTTTCCCCAAGGAGACCATAGATATTATGGTCTGTAGTCCAGACTTGTAAGCAGCCCTAAGCATATGTGCTTTCCCCACCCCTGTGCCTCCCTAATAGATTTCTGAGTGTCTTCCCCCGCCCACAGATACTACACATAATGGTGGGAGAAGGTGGATCCAAGTTTATATGTGCATTGTGATGTATTCTTTGACTTGCCTTATATGGAGTAATTTTGATGTAATAATTATTTTTTATTTCATCCTAAAATATTTAAACAAATGTTATATTCAAATGCTAATTTTTGTGACTGCTTATATGAGACTTGGAAACATATATTACTCATGAAAGAGAGATCTTAATTCTTCTGTAGGGCTCTAGGGGAAATACGTAGGCTTACAGGATAGAGGTCAATGAGAGATAGAAGACAGCACAGGAATAGGAAAAGGAAAAGGAAAATACTTTTTACTATTAGAGCCCTCTACAAATGGAACAGGGAGATTTCAAAAGGAAGTAGCAAGTTTCTCATCTGTAGAGAACTTGAAATAGAGAATGGAAAACTTCCTATCTGGAATATTTTACTGAAGAGTCAAGCATTGGGTGGTAGGTTGGACTAGAAAATCCCAAAGGGATTGGTCCGGCGGGGGGTGGGGGGTAGCCAAGATGGTGGAGGAAGGGCAGTAAACTCTCAGACTACCACACATGATCTCTCCCAAAACCTCCAAATAATACTATAAGATAATTCCTAGAGCATAAGAACTCACAAAATAATGGCATGAGATATTTTTCCATCTAAATACAGATTAGAAAGTTAGCAGGAAAGGTCTGCTCCTACCTGGGTGGGAGTGGAGCCCAGCTCCAAGGTCATGGTGACACTGATCCAGCCCCAGGCAGGCCACACCAGAGAAAGAGACCTCCAGAGCCTCAGAATCTGCTATAGTGGCGGCTTTTTCTGGAATTCAGCTCACAGTCTGGTGAGAGGGTTGAATGGTTAGCCAGGGAGATATTACCGGGGTCTCTGCTGGTGCTGAGGCAGATCTTGGTTGTTTTGCCCCTCTTGGGGACCAGGAACCAGTCTTGAGTGGCAGCCCAGGTTGGGGAGGAGCGCAGGCTCACCTGGAGCTTGCAACCACAGCAAAACATATTTGGTTTCAGTGGTAAAGATCAAGTAAGCCTGGGACTATTTACAGACCAGAGCACAGTTCAGGTGAGTGCAGAATGTGCCTCTCCTTAAATCATACCACCTAGGACCTCCTGAAGCTTAGGACAGACAGTACATCTTGGAAGCAGTGCCCCCACTTTAAAAAGGAGTCAAAAATCAAGAAATAGGCTAGCAAAATGGACAGAAAAAGATGCAGACCATAGAAAGTTTATTTGGTGACAAGGAAAATCAAAATACACCCTCAGAAGAAGATAATGAAGTCAATGATCCTACATACAGAGCTTCCAAGGTCTCAGGCCACAGAAGCACTCAAAAAGGGACTTTGAAGATAAAGTAAGAGAAGTAGAGGGAAAAGTAAGAGAGGTAGAGGAAAAAATGGAAAGAGAAATGAGAGTGAATGCAAGAAAGTCATGAAAAAACTGCCAACAGCTTGAAAAGCCAAATGGAAAAACTCTCTGAAGAAAATAATTGCTTAAGAATTAGGATTGAACAAATGGAAGCTAATGACTTTATAAGATATCAAAACACAATAAAGCAAATCCAAATGAATGAAAAAATTGAGGGCAATGTGAAATATTTCCTTGGAAAAACAGGTGACCTGGAAAATAGATCCAGGAGAGATAATTTGAAAATTATTAGACTACCTGAAAACCATGATAAAAAAAAGAACTTTGACATCATCTTCCAAGAGGTTGCCAGGGAAAATTTCCCTGAAATTCTAGAAGCAGAAGGTAAAATAGAAAATGAAGGAATCCACTAATCACCTCCTGAAAGAGATACTATAATGAAAACTTCCAGGAATATCATAGCCAAATTCTAGAGCTCCCAGGTCAAGGAGAAAATATTGCAAGCTGCCAGAAAGAAACAATTCAAGTACTGAGGAGCCACAGTCAGGATAACACAAGATAATGGCAGCTTCTACATTAAAGGATAGGAGGGCATGGAATATGATATTCTGGAGGGCAAAGGAGTTGGGATTATAAGTAAAAATCACCTACCCAGCTCAACTGAGTATAATTTTTCAGGGGAAAAATGAGACTTCAATAAAAAAGAGGATTTGGGGGCATTTGTGAAGAAAAGACCTGAAGTTAATAGAAAATTTGACTTTCAAATATAAGAACCTAGAGAAGCATAATAAGGTAAACAGGAAAAAGAAATCATGAGGGAGGTTAAAAGGTTAAACTATTTACATTCCTACATGGGAAAATGATACTTCTAACTCATAAGAACTTTCTTAGTATTAGGGCAGCTGAAAGAAATCAATTTAGACAGAGGGCACAGATGGGAATTGATTATGAAAAGATAATATCTGTGCATTTATTTATTTATTTTATTCATTTATTAATTTATTTTTACAGGGCAGTCAGGCTGGGGTGGCATGCTCAGGATTGGGCAGCTGGTGAATGTCTTGTGTCTGAAGCTGGATTTGGGCTTGGGTCTTCCTGGGTCCAGGGTGGATGCTTTGTCCACTGTGTCACCTAGCTGTCCCATGATGACATCTTTAAAATAAAATTAGGGGGTGAGAGGATTGCAATGGGAGAAAGGGAAAGGGAGAGGTGGAATGGGACAAAGTATCTTATGTAAAAGAAGAAAAAAACCTATAGAGTGGAGGGGAAGATGGGGGAGGAACAGGGGAATGAATGAGCCTATCATCAGAATTGGCTCAAAGAGGGAATAACATACATACTCAAGTGGGGACGTGGGAGGGGAATGGATAAGGGAGGAGGAGTGAAGGAAGATAGGGCAGATTGGGGGAGGGGTGGTTAGAAGCAAAACACTTTTGAGGAGGGAAAGAGTAAAAGAAGATAGAAAATAGAGTAAATTTCATGGGGAGAGAATAGGATAGAGGGAAACAGCAACATAATCTGGGAAAAACAATTTGAGACAGAGGCAAGAGTAATGTAAGATGATGATGACGATGATGATGATAGTGGTGGTGGTGGTACTTACTTTCCTGGGCTATTCTGAATAAAATTCTTTGCCAGGTATGAAGTACTATGTAAATGTTAGCTATTATTGTTGTTGTAATAATCAACCTCATGGGTATTTTGTAAGGAAATGTCCCTTTAAAATACTACATAAATGTAGTTTACTATAAAAAAAAAAGATGAGCAGGATGTTCATGAATTGATGTAAAATGAAATGTACTGTATACAAAATAAAAGCAATATTATAAGATGATCTTCTGTGAATGACAGGTATTTTCAACAATGCAATGATGCAAGACAACTCTGAAGGACTTATAAAAAATGCAATTCATCTATAGAGAAAGAATTGATGGTATCTGAATACAGATGGAAGCATATTTTGTTGTTGTTTTTAGTTCATTTTTTCTAAAGTTGTTTTGTCTGCTATGTTTTGCATGACTGCACATGTATACCTTATATTGAATTGCTTGAATTCTTAAGGTGGGATAGGAAGGAAGGAAGAGATTTTGGACAACAAACTTTTAAAAATCAATGTTACAGTTTGTTTTACATGTAAAGTAGGGCAAAATTCTAAATAAATATGAAAACAAATGAGCAAACAAATAAATAAATGATTGCCCCACCCCCTCAAAATAAATAAAAAGTCCCAAAGGTCCTGTTCAAATTTGTTCTGATACTGCATGCATGTAAAAGAATGTGTCTTCTCTTATTCTCTTCCTCCCACAAAACTCTTCTGTGGAGAGTCTTACTGACTTGTTATAAAATAAATAGAGAAATAAATGAATGGATGGATGAAACAAATAAGTGGATGCATAAATGAATATAGAAAATCTTCACTGTTCAATAACCTTCCTGTTCTCTCAGATGATGGTGTGATCTCAGATGATATAATTTGTCACCAATTAATAGATACAATCTTTCCACTTTTGTAGCACCTAAAAGTACTTGATAGTATACCCTCCAAGAATTTGGGTTACCAAAGATCCAAGCTTTTGGAACAAAAACACAATATTTGACAAAAACTGCTGGGAAAACTGGAAAATAGTATGGCAAAAATTAGGCATAGACCAACATATCACACCATATACCAAAATATGGGCAAAATGAGTACATGATTTATACATAAAAGGTGATATGATAAGCAAATTAAGAGAGTATGGAATGGCTTATCTGTCAGATAAGGGATAAGGGATTAATTTAGGACCACAGAAGATACAGAGAATATTATAAAATGTAAAATAGATAATTTTGATTATGTAATTAAAAAAACCTTTTACACAAACAAAACCAATGCAAACAAAATTATTCTGTGTGTGTGTGTGTGAGGCAATTGGGGTTAAGTGATTTGCCTAGGGTCACACAGCTAGTAAGTATAAAGTGTCTGAGGTAGGATTTGAATTCAAGTCCTCCTGAATCCAGGGTCAGTGCTCTATCCGTTGAGCCACCTAGCTGCCCCTGCAAACAAAATTATAAGGAAAACCAAAAACTGGGAAAGAATTTTTGCAACAAGTATCTTTGATAAAGGCCTCATTTCTCAAATATATAGAAATACAAGTGAGTCCCTGATTAATATATATTCAAAGGATATGAACAGGCAGTTTCCAGAAAAAGAAATCAAAGCTATCTACACTCATATGAAGAAATGCTCTAGGATCACTATTGATCAGGGAAATACATATTAAAACAAATCTGAGGTATCACTTTATACCTATCAGAGTGGCTAATATAACAAAAAAAGTAAAATGTTGGATGTTGGAGGGGATGTGGGAAAACTGAGACACTAATCCACTGCTGGTAGAGTTTATGAACTGCTCTAACCACTTTGCAAAGTAATGCAAAATTATGACCAAAGGACTACAAAACTGTTCATACCCTTTGATCCAGCAATATTACTGCCAGGTGTATATCCCAAAGATATCATAAAAAAGATAAAAGGATGTAATTGTACATAAAATATTTATAGCAGTTCTTTTTGTGGTGGCTAAGAATTGGAAATCAAAGGAATGCCCATCAATTGGGGAATGACTTAACAAGCTGTGGTATATGATTGTAATGGAACATTATTGTGCTATAAGAAATGACAAGCAGGGGGCAGCTGGGTGGCACAGTGGACAAAGCACCAACGCTGGATTCAAGAGTACCTGAGTTCAAATCTTGCCTCGGACACTTGATGCTTACTAGGTATGTGATGCTGGGAAAGTCACTTAACCCTCATTGCCCCACAAAAAACAAAAAACAAATAAATCCAAACAAAAAAGAAATGACAAGCAGGATGATTTCAGAAAGGCCTGGAAAGACTTATATGAATTCATGTATAGTAAAGTAAACAGAACCAGGAAAGCACTGTATAAAGTAACAGCTACGTTGTTCAACGAAGAACTGTGAATGACTTAACTATTCTCAGCAATACAATGATCCAAGACAATCACAAAGGACTAATGATGAAGCATATTATCCACCTCCAAAGAAAGAATTGATATTGATTGAACACAGACTGAAGCATGCTCTTTTTCACTTTCAATTTTTTTCTTTTATTTGAGTCCCCTCATACAAAATTATTAATATGGTATCATTTTACATAATTGTATATGTATGACCTATATCTAATTGCTTACTGCCTCAGGGAGAAGGGAGGGGAGGAAGAGATAGAATTTAGAACTCAAAACTTTAAATAAAAATATTTATTATCTTAAAAAATAGGAATGCTGGGTTACCTCCAGACCATTATGTTATATCAGAGGAGAACCCAAGTGGATGTCTTCCATTTTGAAGGTAAGGAAACGGAGGCTCAAAGCTTTCTAAAAAGGACTATTGCCTATTTGTGAACATAAATCTTCTGATTCCACATCATGTGGCCATCCTTTGCATCCTCATCCTATTGGAAGAGCACTGGAGCTAGTGTGAGAATACCACAGTTGGAATCCCAGTTCTTATCTGAAATGCATGATCACAGCTAGGTTATATCATATTTATGGTTCTCAGTATTCTCAAATATAATTTGGAGATAATAACACTTGCAGTGCCTACTTCACAGGGTTTTTTGTGAGAAAAGTATCTTATAAATTGTATAGGGATAGACAAATGTAAACTGGCCTGCTACTATAGGATAAGAAAAAAAATCATTTACCCAATAAAAGGGTACTTGAGCAATCAAAGAGGCAGATTTACAAAGGAATTTAGATATTATCTCACCTAATCCCTACATTTTATAGATGAAGGAAAGCAAGCTGGGAGATGTTAAGTGACTTGTCCCAGGTCATACATATATTAAGTGACAGAAGTGAGATTTGAACCTATGTCCTGTGCCTCCAAATATAGCATTTTCCCCATAGTGCCAAGCTACCTTTCCATGAGACCTTTTTGTGGAGTAGCTCAAAAGGGTTCTTTGAGAAATAAAGATGGGGTTTCTTCTACCCAAAGCCTTTAAAATCTCATATTTTATTTCCACAGCCCTTCAAGCAGTTACGGCAGGATGTGTTGTCAGACTCAACTGCCCAATTATTAAGCAGAGAAGAAATGATGGGAAGCCTAAATCATAGGCCCTGCCAAGTCAAACTATTTTCTCCTGATGCATGAGGAACCGATTGGTTCTTAAGAGACAGCCTCACCCACAGAAATAGTGAATCCTCTTAAGCTAGCTCTTTGGTCTCTTGGTTGAGATATACCACAGGTGCCAAATTACAAAGAGGGGCAGGGGAAAAGCAGAGTCAGCTACCTGAGAGACCAAAGTGCTTGGAATGATTTAAAGGTAGCTTTAGGAGGCCAGGCAGTTGTTAAGCAAACAACTGTGCCCTACCTTTCCTATTCCTCTCCCGAGGCAGCCAAGAAAAGTTGCTTTTTTAACCCTTACCAACCCAACTGGAGGCAGTATTCCCTCTAGGATCACAGAACACACAGATAATAGGTTTAAAGTTTGGAGGACTCTTAGAAGTCATCTGTTACAACCCCCTCATTTTACAGGAATTTATGAGGAAATAGAAGCCTATACAGATAGAGTGAATTACCCAGAGACATAAAGTGGAAGATTGCGAAGCAGTGGCTAGAACACAGAGAAGACTTACTGATAATGTCAATATTGCGCTCTCACTCGCTCTCTCGCTCTCTCTCTCTCTCTCTCTCTCTCTCTCTCTCTCTCTCTCTCTCTCTCCCTCCCTCTCTCCCTCCCTCCCTCTCTCTCAATTCTTTTGACTTGAGGAATTCCACTTTGCTTCTCTGAAGGTCATGGTTGAAAGAAAAAAACTACATCTTCGGATGGCACAGAAAAAAGCAAAATTTAGAAGATACTTCTATTTCTCTAAAAAAATAAATGGAGGGTGACTACATACTCTTTCAGGGAATATGCTATCTTGCCTCTTCCCCATGAAAAGCTGGGAGGTGGTGGAATAGAAAAAAGAACCAGAAGATCTAGTTGTAGTACTAATATTTAGAAGCTATGTGATGTTGAACATTGAAAGTCATGACATCTGTGTTTGCTCCTTTTCGAGACAGGACAAACAACAATGATGTTGGACAGCTACTTGCTTTCTCTGGGCCTTAGTTTCCTACTCTACAAAATAAGAGGGTTTAAGTAGATGAGCTCTAAGATTCCTCGGAGACTAGCCATCAAGGAACCTGGTTTCCTGTCCTCACCCTGCCACTATGACTTTGGGGTTACTTCCCCACCCTGGGCTGTTTCCTCATCTATAAAATGGGGGGCCTGGAGAAGGTGATCTCTAAAATTCCTTCTTGATCCTCTTCCAGCATAATCACTAATTTGATTTGTATAGCACTTCAAGGTTTTCAAAGCACTTTCACCACGTACCAACTCTGTAATGCTCTGGCTTGAACCCGATTCTATCTCACCCCAATTCAAACTCTGCAAAGCTAAGGAATTATCTTTCTAAGTGAAGCCAAGGGTGCATAACCTCAGAGAATGTTGTACAGTCCTGTCTGTTTGCAAGTGGAGATAGATTCTGGCAAGGGGTAAGGCTGAAAATGTTAGATGCTGACTTGAAGAATGTCAGATTCTTTTAGGAAGAATTCATTTTGCTAGCAGAATGTATGGATGAATAGCAGAACAGCTCAGTTAATGCATCCAAGCTAAGAGATCTCCCATGTGTTCAAAGTCATTCTCATTGTGCAGTTTTAGACAAGAAAAATCAAACCAGACTCAGCTGAATAAAACAAAACAGGAAAATTAAATAAAAATGGAGGATGTTTGGTAGAGAGGACAGTTTTGTACCAAACTGAAAAGCCTAATTTTGAGGACAAACTGTCATTAATTACCTGTGAGAACTTAGGCAAGTGATATTACTTCCCTCTATCTCAGTTTCCTCTGTAATATATTGGGGGGTTAAAATAGATATTCCCCAAGATTTCCTTTAGCTCTAACATGTTATAACTATCTCATAGAGGACTCCAGAAAATTCTAACCACTTCAGTTTTGGAGACCTTTGTTACTTTTCCCCAATATCAGAGTTGACTGTTTTAGGTAATAAATTATATACTCAATTATACACCACACCCCAAGTGGCACAACATTTTGTTTTACAGACAAAGCATGAACTGCCTATCCAATTAAAAAGTCTTCTAATTAAGACATAAAATCAGAGAATCAAGAAGGAATCAAGTAACAGAATCATTATCTGTCCTCACAAAAATGAATAGAATCTCCTATACTTCCCAACATGGTGACTAGAGGGTAGACACAAAGAGAAATTTTGGAAACTTTGGAAATTATGCCTAAATATGTAGGGGGTAGGTTCAGAAAACTAATAATCATTCCTCAGGCTCCCCTGAGGAACTATTATAAACCCTTGGGACAGCATTCACCTTGGGTCTGGCATCCAAGTGAAATTGATCTTCTGGATTCTTATCCTCTACCATCTCTAGAATCTGAATATATAGTATATCTTCTACTCAGTAGAATAAGTTCAAAGACAAAATTATGTTTCAGTTCAGCTCTCTGTTCATGAATACTCCATGATTTGCCTTTCCATGCAGCAATACATCTTATATTTCTGCCCTCTTCTCCTAGCCCTCACATCTAGGTACAATTCAGTTCATTTCAGTTCAGTGCAAGGCCTCATGAAATTTGAACATGTTGGAGTTTTCCTCTGATGAACCTAGTTAACTCCTTGACCTTGCCATAAGGTCACTTGAAAGGAAATGTGATCTGCCCTTATTATAATCCTTTGGCCCTTTCTAGGTCTCTAAATCATTTCCATGTTGAATAAACTACCTTGGGTCACTGTTCATCAGGGACTAGGATAAATATAGACTCATGATACATAACTTTAGTTCAGACCTCTCTGGTACTTAAGAAGTCTAGATTGTCCTTAAAACCTCGTTACCTTATTTCCTACACAACTATTAAATCAATCACCAAGCATTTATTAATTGCCTACTATGTGCCATTCATTGTCTTGGGTACTGAAGATGAAAATGAAACAGTCCTGCCCTTAAGCACCTTATATCCTAACAGGAAAATGATAGATATATAGATAGATAGATTTATATATGTATCTATGTATATGTATGTATATATACCTAGTGCTTATTTACATATATAATTATTAATATCTTTGCATATAGGTATATATAAGGATATTAATAATTTTTATATATTCTAATAATGATATATAATAATCATTATACATATATATAAACACTAGGTAATTTAAGGGGAAAAACATTTGGAGGTGGAGGGATCGTAAAAGATTTCATCAAGAAAGTGATGCTTAAAGGGGGTGGCTAGGTGGTGCAGTGGATAAAGCACCGGCCCTGAATCCAGGAGTTCCTGAGTTCAAATCTGGCCTCAGACACTTGACACGTACTGGCTGTGTGACCCTGGGCATGTCACTTAACCCCCCATTGCCCCACAAAAAAAAAAGTGATGCTTGAGTTGAATCTTTATGTAAACAAAGGATTCTAATAGTTGTAGGTAAAGGAGGGATATTTCCCAGGAATGGGGGACAACCTGTGTCAAAGAATAGAAATACAAAATAAAGTGTCATGTATAAGGAATAGATTGAAGGCCAGTTTGGCTAGTTATATGCAACATGTAAAGTTGTGTGTGTTTGTTTGGATCTGACTTCCCTACTAAATTTAAGTTCTTTAAACACAGTAGTCTACCAGAACTTACTATCTCCTCCTCAGTTTAGCATCATATTCTGTATAAAATAGCCACTTAAGAAATGTTTTAAGTATTGTTAATTTTTCCTAAAGCATGTATCTAAAGATCTACCCTCTGAAAGGGGAGTTAGACTTAATCTGCTTGTTTACAGAGGGGAAACTAGGATTAACCAGTGGAAGTTACAGTAGATCACATTTTACTTCTATGGTTCTGAAATTCTATTATCACAAAGACCCAGATACACACGTAGAGCCCCCTACCAAAGTCCCATTTTGATGCATCATTGTGTCTGGCATATGAACCTAGGTGTATAAAGACTTGCACAGTCTTACTTCTGACCAGTCTTAGCTTAAAAAATTTCAAATAGAGACCTAAGCAATTGACTATAGGACTCTCACTCCAAGATCAGTCTTGTTAAATCCAGAGAGGCTCATCATAAATTCTGGCAGCCATAAATTCTTTCAGCTACAACAACCCAAAAAATCCATCCACTAATCTGGAGGGGAACGAGGGTCTTTTTTTTGCCATTCTTATGAATACGATACAGAGATGTGGGATAGATGATACTTCTGTCAGGTAGACTGAGAACTGGATGGATGGCTAGATCTAAAAAGTACCCATTGATGGATAAGTGTTAACTTGGAAGGTCTTAAGTAGAATGAATGCTTCAGTGGAATGCTTGAGCTCATGGAGTTTAACATGTTTTTTTTTTTCCCATTGACTTTAAAAAGGCAGAGATTTCAGACTTACCTTACTACATTTACAGATGAGACAAAGTTAGAAAGAAAAGCCAACCCATTGTATGACAAAGACAGGACCCCCAAATTTCTTGATAGGCAAGAAGACTGTAATGAGATAAAATTTACTCTAGATGTATGTAATGTCTTATATTTGGGTTCAAAGAACAAACTTCAAAAGTGAAAGTTGGAGGAGGCATGGCTGGAGAATAGTGCACATAAAGCTAAAGATCTGTGGGTTTTAGTGGACCACAAGCTGGATGAAAGTCAACAATGTGATATAACAACCAAAAAGTTAGTGAAACTTACATTGAATTAAGAGAGTCAGAGTGATCAGGATTAGGGACATGTACTCTGCTATGAGTTCAAAGTATTTATTTAGCCCACACTATGGTAAATAGTATAACATATAAGAGAATAGGAGACAATGCATAATAAAAGAGTACCATGGAAGGAACAATGGAATTGAGAATCTAGTGGCCTGGGTTCTATTTTTAGCTCTGCCATTAACTTTGTGATCTCAGATACATCTCAGTTTTACTGTCTATGAAATAAGTGTAGGAGATTGAATTAAATCTCTAAAGACCCATCCAGTTCTAACATTTTATCTTCTAGCATTCCTTCCATTTCTACCATTTTATGACTATCTGATTCTATGTATTCCTTAGGTCCACTGACCAGAAGCCAGTCTTACTCTGTTAGCCAACAGCACTAATTATAGTGCTTTCCCTTCATTGGTTATTTCCTATCTACCCTGTGCCAATCGCAGACTGATTCTTTTTTTGAAAGCAAACTAAGTCATCTTTTGCCTCCATTCTTACCTCACCTTTAATTACTGAATGGATGTTGCCTCAGACAACCTGAGACCTGGGAAAGCCAAAGGTCTCCCATTTCATCAAGGGCCATCATCATTCATCTTCACCTACGTCTTGCCACTAGACTGGAATCATTCTGGGGGAGAGAGTGAGGGGACTTCTGGGGCAGAGCCAGGACTTCCAGGGCAGAGCCAAGATGGTGGAGGAAAGGCAGTGAGCTTTCAAACTCATGACACAATCGCTCCAAAAATCATCCAAATGACACCATAGGAAAATGCCTGGAGCAGCAAAACTCACAGAAGAATGCACTGAAATCATCTTATAACCAAGAACAGCTTGGAAGGTGAGAAGGAGGGAGCTGCTGTGCTAATGTAGGAGTCAAGTGCAACCTGAACAGTCACCCTGACACAGATCCAGTCCCAGGAAGGCCTCACCAGAGAAGCAGACCCCCAGAGCCTCTGAATCAGCTGAATCGCCAGTGCTGTCTGGAACTAAACTCACAGTCTGGTGAGTGGGCTGAGCCCTGGGCAGGGGGGAGACTATAGGGGTCTATGCTGGTGCTAAGGTAGAACTTGGATTTTACACCCCTGCTGAGAACCAGGAGGTAGGCTCGAGTAGCAGTGGCCCAGATGGGGGAGGGGCACAGGCTCTTCAGAGCTAACAACCACAACACACAAAGCTGGTTGATTAGCAAATTGGTTTGGGGTCATCTATGGTCCAGGGGACAGGCCAGGCGAGTGAAGAACCTGATCCTCCTTAAATCATACCATATTCTTAGGGAAAATTGCCCTGAAATTCTAGAAGCTAAAATAGAAATTGAAAGAATGCACGGATCACTTCCACAAAGAGATCCCAAAACGAAAACTACTAGGAATATTATAGCCCAATTCCAGAGCTGTCAGGTCAAGGAGAAAATATTGCAAGCTGCCAAAAAGAAAGAATTCAAGTACTGTGGAGCCCCAGTCAGGATAGCACATGATCCAGCAGCTTTTACATTAAAGGACTGGAGGGCATGGAATATGATATTCCAGAGGGCAAAGGAATTGGGATTACAACCAAGAATCACCTACCCAGCAAAGCTCAGCATAATCTTTCACAGGAAAAAATGGGGCTTTAATGAAAAAGAGGGCTTTCAGATATTTGTGATGAAAAAACCTGAACTGAATGGCAAATTTGACTTTCAAATACAAGACCCTAGAGAACTATAAACAATTGGAGTTGGGGGACATACCTGGGGTTGTACAGTGGGTGACTGTCTTGTGTCTGAGGCCGGATTTTGGCTGGGATCCCCCTGGGTCTGGGGTGGATGCTTTGTACAGTGTGTCACGTAGCTTCCTCATGATCACATCTTTAGGGTTAAATTGAGGGGTGAGGGGAATGCACTGGGGGAGGGGGAAGAGCAGAGGTGAAATCCTACATGAAAGAGAGTGAGGCTGATGACTGTGCACAGCTCTGTCTCACTCAAATTGAATTCACTTGCAAGTCAAGACATCACCCTCCTGATGTCATTGGTGCTCTTTGAGAGAACAAAGAACAAACAATTTATCCTGTATGTAGCTTGTTTGAACAGTTGTTTTCATGTTATTGACCCCATTTGATTGTGAATTTCTCGAAGACAATGAGTATCTTTTGTCTTTCTTTGTATCTCCATGCTTAGTACAATGCCTGGCACAGAGTAGGTGCTTAATCAATGTTTATTCTTCACTCACTGAGGAGAGTCAATAGGAGAAGGCAAGGAAAGAGGCCTCCCCACCATAACACATTCAAGAAACTATCAGCAACAATAAATTCAAGAAATGAACTGGTCATTTTCATCCATTATGGAATAGGATTCCAAATAGCCCCCAGAATAGGCCTGTCCTGCCATTTTCTAATTACTATTTTACACCTGTTTGTGGTTTTTTTCTTTGTTTCTTCTGTGCAGGGCTGCCTTGTAAACTAATTAACTCCCTCTCTCCCTGACTCACTCCCTCTCTCCCTGGCTCACTCCCTCTCTCCCTGGCTCGCTCTCGCTCTCTCTCTCTCTCTCTCTCTCTCTCTCTCTCTCTCTCTCTCTCTCTCTCTCTCTCTCTCTCCCTCTCTCTCCTTCTCTCTTTCTCTCTCTCTCCCTGCCTTCATCCCTCCCTCCTCCCTCCCTGGAAATCTTCAGGCATTTGAGACATAAATGGGAAAAAAGATAAATATTGAAACTTAGTATCCATTTTCATCACAAACTAAATTAGTTTGCATATTAAAAATGAAACAATGGAAAATAAAGAGACACTAATTTCTTGGATTTGTTCTTTTGTTTTCATTAAAATTGAACTTATATCTTAAGGGAAATTGTACAACAAAATTGCTCTTCTCAAGCATTAAAATGAAGTCCAAGTTTATTTTCCACATAGTCCCTAAAATACCAATGTTAGACTATAGGATACAAAATGTTAGAGAGGCAATTGACCTTAGAACAAAGGGAACATATTAGGGAGAGAAAAGAACTACAAACTAAAATGTTAAAACATAGGTCATAGTCTGTTAAGCTATCAAGGAACCACTGAATTTAGACTAACCATAGAATTCAAACCAAGAAACACATATTAAATTGCTTATTATATGCAGAGTTCTATACTAGACAGATAGGGAAGACACAAAACAATAGCTACCCACATAAACTCATGGTCTAGTTTTGGAAGAACACAGAATGTCTGTGCTGGAAGACATCTCAGAATTTATCCAATCCAACCCTTTCATTTTTGGATAAGAAAATTGAGGACTAGCAATGGAAAATGATTTGCTAAAACTCACAGACCTACTTAGTAGTAGAGCTAGGATAAGAACTCCATTCTCCTAAGTCTTCCAACTTAGTTGACTAACAGTCCCAAAATATTAGGAATTAAAACCAGGAGGGTGTTTGGACAGCTACCACTTCAATTTGACGCTAGGTCCTCTACCTCCAGATTTAGCTCTCTGCTCCCCTGGCAAGGAAGTCAGTGACCTGCAAGGGCTCACTGTTGTGAGAAAATCAAAGAACAATATATTTCAAGGGTGCTAAAACTTTTTGAAGCTTTATACAGATATAATCTTATTAGGTCTTCCCAGCCCTCCTTTTGGGCAGCTAGGTGGTACAGTGGATAGACCACTGGCCCTGGAATCAAGAGCACCTGGGTTCAAATCTCACCTCAGACACTTACTAGCTGTTTAACCCCAATTGCCTTAAACATACAGGGCTACCTCCAGTCATCCTAATGCATATCTTGCCCCTGGACCCAGTTGGCTCTGGAGGAGAGGGAGCCTGGTGACTTTGCATAGCCTTCCCTCTCTTAAACCCAATTCAGTGCAAGTTATGACATCACCCTGATGTCATGGTCCTCTTTGAGAATGAAGGACAAACAAAAACAAACAACTTCAACCTTTTTATTTTATAGATAATACAACTGAATTGCAGACAGGATGTAACTTGTCCAAGGTCACCAAGTGAGCAGGAGAGCCAAAAGCTGACTATCATATTTGGTTCTCCATTTCTTGGATCTTTTATTGAAGAGGTGGATACTGAAGATAGACCATGATAAAAAAAAAATCTACAAGCTTAAGGGAACTCTGTTTAAGAGAATGCTGAACTTTAGCTTTGTTTTTCTAAGAAAAAAAAGACAATAGGGATTTTAAAATTATCTTGGCACTAATGTTCAATGGTCAAGTGAGCTATGGTCATGAATTATTCAGATCCATAGTTCCGTAGTGGGTGTTTAATACATTTCTGTTGAATTGAATTCAAGAATCCATACAAACTCTATGCCCCAAGTACAGGAATCAGAGGAGCCCCAGGTGTTCAAGGGATTCTTAAATAAATTTGTTTATCCATAAATTCATTCATTCATAAATTCATTAATTCACAAATTAATTTATTCATAACTGCATTCATTCATCCATTCACTCCATAAAGTAATCAATTTATTTATTCATTCTTCAGGCAAAGAATTATGCTTATACTGCAATGTCAGAGATATTTTGCTTCTACCCTTACTTAACATCTCTCTCTCTCTGTGTACCATCTTCAGTATCTCTTACACTGGCTCCTTCCACTCTTTTTTCAAACTTAGTCACTTTTCCCTATTAAGAAAAAAAAGCAAGTATAAAATGTTTCATAATAATATGTTATATAATAAAATCAAAACAAAACTCACCATAAGTATATTTTGCTGTCCCTTTGAGCTACAGACTGGGTAGAAACTATAGAGTCTTATTTAATATGATGAGGGAACAATACTGTTTCCTAATAATTACAGCTGCCCTACAAATGGAATAGGCTGCCTTTAGGAATAATGAGTTCCCTTTTCCTGGAGGTCTTCGAACAAAATCTGAATGACCAACTGTCAAGTGTGAAGGTGTTACCTGGATGACATCTGAGAACCCTTCCAATTTGAGATTCCATGACTCTGGTTTTCTTCTGAACTCTTGGGCTACTCCTTCAATGGTCCTTGCCCCAGTACCTAATAATTGTTAAATCTCCAGTCATGTCCTCTAACTTGGGCTCAATTCTTTATCAACTGCCTCCTGGAATTTTTCAGTTCTGATATAAAGCAACACCCCCAAGTGAAAAAAACAAAATACCCTCTACCAATGCAAATTGGCAACTTCTCTGCAAATTATCCTCTTAGAGAGTTGCCCAGAGCACTGAGATGTTAAGTGACTTGCCCAGGATCATACAGTCTATAATGTGTCAGAGTTAGGATTTGACAAGGCCAAATTTAAATACCAGTTCTTTGTCCTTACTTCCTCTCTACTCCAGGCAGGAAGCTCTTCATCCCCAACCTCTGCCCACAAGTCTGTTTTCATACTATCAATTTTCAAACAAAATACTGACTTGAGGTTTAACCAATGCAAAATAGCAGCCACAAAGAGAGAGCAGAAGTTTAGAGTTCAAGATTATTTACAAAACATTACTGAGGAGGAGGATAACAACTAAAAACAGCTTCACCTCATGAAACAGTGAAAATCAATTAAGGAAAAAGGGGCCTGCAGAGATTTGGGCATCAGGATCATCCAGAGAGCAATTTGAAATGAAATATAAAGGACAACAAATAGACATGAAATGGGAGAGAGAAAGACTGGCATTTTCCTAGCAATTTACTGTCATCAGTAGCAATGCTGGAATGACAGCATTTGGATTTTTACCAGCTCAGATCTTGATGTATTATGTAAAGAATGATACTAGTGTTTCAGAAGATGAAATCGAGGTCAACATTTGGACTTGACCAAACACAGACAAAACTCTATTGTTTTGTCATTATTAGTATCATAACCATTATTGTCAATATCTAATTAGTATCAGAAAATCATTATTAGTATCATACTGTAAAAGTAATACTAGGAAACAAACAAACAAACAAAAAACACACAACACCTACTCAGTTGGGTGAAGCCATCAATCAGCTTGATGATATTACAGGGCATCTTTGGCAGAAGACCCTTCATAGGCAGCTAGTAACATAAACCCCAGGATCTCCTGATTAGCTATGTTGAAAATGACTGGCAACTGAGTGGGGTATGAGATGGGGGTCAGAGGAAGGGAACTTTTCTTTCTGATCTATAAGAGTTGCCTATGAAATGGTTCCATTAAAAAAAAAAGACCCTTTCCTTTTTTGCACAACTCTCTCTCCACTGGAGTTACCAGGGAATGGGGATGTCTCACTTCATGCTCAACAGCTATGGCAACTTATCAGAGAAGATCATGGCAATGGGAAACATGTGCTTGTCCAGGCAAGCTGAATGAATGGGCCACAAATACAAAAGCAGAGACGGTCTTTGACCTTAAAGAGATTACTTCTAATAAAGCAAGATAATGCATGTTGCAGAGTACTGGCCACGAGTGCTTTGGTCCTCAGTCCAGAATTTTATAGGAATGGTGAGTAGGACCATAGAAGAGGATATTAACACATTCCTTCCAGGAACCACGACAAAATTGATTTGATCATTCTACCAGAAAGGGAGGAGGAAAAGAGGAAGGATCCAAGGTTACTGGCAAAGCCTGAAAAGGGAGTTCTGAAATTTCTCAATTTCTTGTCACCTTCTTCTGCCTTTTTCTTTTCTTTTCTGAGCTCAGTTCAGAAATATACAATTAAGAAATATACAATTCCAGTTTTGGAAGATGACATGTGGATTTTTGAGTTCCACAATAAAGCACTAGCTTCCCACAGGAATATTTCCTAGTAAATCTTTTGCCTACTAAATTCTAGAAGTTCTTTATTGCCTCTAAATAAAATATCAATTCCTGTTAGATATTAGTCCCAACTTACTTTTCTAGTCTTATTACACATTACTCCCCTTCCCCCAGTTTGTGTCCAACCAAAATTGGCCTTCTTGCTATGCTTCTCACACAACACTCCTAATTCCTTTCTTTTCTTTTTTTCTTTTTTTTTTCTTTTGGTGGGGCAATGAGGGTTAAGTGACTTGCCCAGGGTCACACAGCTAGTAAGGGTCAAGTGTCTGAGGTTGCATTTGAACTCAGGTCCTCCTGAATCCAGAGCCAGTGCTTTATCCACTGTGCCCCCAGCTGCTCCTCTATTCCTTTCTACATGTAATTCCCTATGCCTAGAATGCAATTCCCTCCACTCTTCTGCCTCTTGGAATTTCTTGCTTCCTTCAAGGTTGAAATCAAGTGTACTGCCTTCTATATCAAACTGTTGCTTATCTGCCTTGCAAAGGCTAGTGCCCTCCCTCCCAAATATTCTTGTATTTATTGTATGCGTAAATATATATACATATTACATATATATGTATGTGTGTATGTGTGTGTGTGTGTGTGTATACATATAACTCCCACAGAATGCAATCTTCTTGAGGTCAAAGGTTATTTCATTTTTGTCTTTGTATTCCTAGTAACTAGCACAGTGAATGAGACATATTGTAGGAAACTGCTGATTGACTGATCTTCTATTGTGGATGTTTAGAAAGAGAGTCAAAAATCAAATCAAACAAGATGGGAAGGCAAAAAGGTTTTATGGTCAGCACTGATTGAGGGAATACTTCCATTGGTGAAAATGCGGTTCCATCACTATGCCAAAATGGTGGCTAGACTTCTCATTTCAAACTGAAACACAACAACTTCCCCCAAAAAGCTGTTCTTATCACTGACTTCTTTATTTCATTTACAATACCAGCAGGTTCCTAGGCACCAAAGCTTGACACCTTGAAGTTAATTTTGGCTTTTTTTCTCTCTCTCATACACATCATCCGATCAAATCATATAGATTTTTCCAAAAATTTATTTATATTTTTGCTTTACATTGCCCTTCTTTCCCAGATACAAAGTCCTTGCCCCCGATATTTCCTATGGACAAAGCCCTTCCTGTTTACGTGAAGCAAAAAGAAAGGGAGGTGGGGAAGGAAAATTAATCAACAAGTCAATTGAGTCTGACAATATTATGAGGCATCATACCCATTGTTCCCCACCTCTGCAAAAAGGAGGGAAGTGCATCTTCTCATATCCCGTTCAGGTTCAAATTGATTCATTATAACTACCTAGAATTCAGTTTCAGGAGTGGGGAGTGGGGTTGTTCAGGGAGGGGTGAGTTTTGTTTGGTTTTTAGTATGATTTTTAAAATTCATATTATTATCATTGTGTATATTATTTTCCTGTCTACTCACTTCACTTTCTATTAGTTAATACAAGTCTTAACTTGCTGTTTAACTTTATATTCATTTTTTCTTATGGCACAATAATATCTTATTGTATTAATATATGACCAAATTATTATGCATTCCTTAATTGTTTCTATAAAAGCTACAACGAAAACTTAGGCCAATGTGAAGCTTTTCTTTGTGTCTTTGAACTTTGTGGGATATGTAGGATATATGGATCAATATATATGGACATGTTAGTCCAAATCTTACAGATTCTACTCCTACTTCATTTCTCTCCCATACTTTTTCTACTTTTATTGTCTTCTCCTAACTCTTACCTTTGCTAGCTATGTTCCCTATGTCTGGAATTGATCTTCCCTTCCTCATGAGAAATGATTATTAATTACCAATGATTTGGGGAGATTCTAGCCACCGCCTTTATTTTTAAATCCTCATTTCAAGACCTCAGTCTCTGAAGGTTGAATTAACCTTCTCCTCTATCCAGATCCCACCCAGGTGGGGCAAACCCACCAGCCATTATTGTCTTTGGTCTAAGACAGAGATGACCAAATGACCACCCTTTTATTAAAATGCTGGCATTATTAATAAAATGATTAAATTACCCAGAAATTATGTCTCTCCAACCTTTTATACATACCACACTCATTAAAAAAACACACAAAGAAAACAAACAAACAAACCTGTCATGTATTTTTGCCTTGTGAAGTTTCTCTCTTAAATCAGAATCCAATTTAGTTATAACCTCCTCCGTTAAATGTTCATTAACATTTTTTTTTTTTAGTGAGGCAATTGGGGTCAAGTGACTTGCCCAGGGTCACACAGCTAGTAAGTGTTAAGTGTCTGAGGTCGGATTTGAACTCAGGTACTCCTGATTCCAGGGCCGGTGCTTTATCCACTGTGCCACCTAGCCTCCCCTCATTAACTTTTTCAGGTTAGAGTGAGATATCTCTCAAATTTCTCATATAATTTTACCTAGGCCTCTCCTTTGCACCCACCACATTCTCTGTTGTGTTCTAATACACATAATTATTTGTGTAGATGTCTTTTCTCTACCATTAGCTTGTAAAGTCTAAGATCTGTTTCATAAACACATTTACATTCTCAGCATCTAGTACAGAATAGAGCATCTAAGCAGCTTTTAGACATTGGTCAAATTGAATTAAAATTAGAGTTTTCGGAGAAGTATGAAGCACTGGAGACAAGAAGATGTAATGGAAAGGATGGTGATTTGGGAGTCCTAAGACCTGGGTTTGATCTGATCTCTAAAACCTCAGAAAGTGACTGGACCTCTCAGTCTTATCGTTTCCCATCCCTGCATAAGCTATCACTCATGCCACTCACCTCTTCAATACTGTTTCCTTTAAGGTTCAGGTCAAGTGTCAGCTTCTATATGACCTACATGACCCTTTTTCTTATCTCTCAGCTACTGGTGATTTCCTCAAAAAAAATCTTGAAAGCATCTTATATAATTTTATCTCTACTTATATATTTATTTTGTATATATTTTATAGCTGTACGTGTCTCCCCTAATAGAAAGTATGCTCCTTGAAGTCAGGAATTGTTTTCCTTTTCTCCCTGTATGCCTGGCACCTAAGAAGACATCTAAATACAGTAGGCTCTTTATAACACTCGCTATTAATTGATCGATATGAATGAGGATTTGGAACTTCATGACACTATAGTCCCTTCCAACTTCAAATCTATTATTCCCAAACCGAACAAAATGCTCACACAATTCCTGACTGAGAAAATATACAAATGTCCTCTATTCTCTTTGAAGTTTGATTTCTTTTCTTCAGCTGCCTGGTGTGATACAATCCACAAAATTACCTTGGGCCCATTTCTATTTCAATCAAACTCCAATTCTCACTTTTCTTGAGTTTTCATTTTCATGGAAACTCAGTTTAAACGGTCTCAGTGTTAATGAGGTCACAAACCAAAGGAGTAGGGTTGTTTTCCATACTGCCTACCTATGATTCCTTTCCAGTGCTCCTGGATGTTTATATAAGCAAAGAAAACAGAGCCAGCCCTCAAAAATAGATGCAACTGATTCCAAAACAGCAGAAAGTACATCTTGTCCACAGCTGCTGAAAGAAGGAAAATGGGCTGAAGGCATAGAGAGCAAGTTAAAACAATGAGATGCTGTCTAAGCAGTGTTCCTCTTGGGAAGGCATATGCCATGGTAATGGGTGCTAACAAGGAAGTTTCAGATATGGAAACCAAAAAGGGAAACCCAAACATGGGCTTGTGGGTAGAAAGAGGGTTAGATGAGTGAGGAGAGGAGCTAGAACAGGGGCAAGATATACAGATGTCTGGGCCTGGGACCATCCTACTGGAAGGACTCTGCCTCTCAGTTTCCAGGAGTGACATGTCTTCCAAGGGGCTGGAAATGATAAGGTAAAAACCGACATATTAGCACATTAGTTAATCATCAAAAGCTAAGGATCTATGGATTAAGAATTCAGAAAAAGAGAAGACAAAGTAGCAGGAGAAAGAATCTCAGAGGTCAAGGCAGGGAAAAGCCTGAAATCTAGGGTGTCGGGTAGAGTAATAAAGAGAAGGAACTGAATTGGGAGTCAGAGGACCTAATTATGAATTTCAGCTAAGCTAATTATTAATTGGGTAACCTTAGGCAAGTTATTTAACATCCATGGGTCTCAATTTTAGATAAAATGACCTTTAAGGTCCCTTTCAGATGTAGATCCAAATATATTATGGCCAGCCCTGGGGATCAGAAGGAAAAGATAAGATTTAGCTTTTCCATATGAAAATACTTCCACTGCTCTCCCCACCCCCCAAAAGAAATCCTCATGACAGGAGCCGTTTTTAGATATTACTTCCCCAGGAAGAAATATGTCTATGGGTATCATTAGACTCAAGATCTATACTTATTTGAGACAAGTAACAGAAGCTAAAAAAAAAAAAAAAGAGGCAGATTTTGTAGATAAATGAGCATAAGAGCTTATTTTTTACCATTTACAAAGTACTTTGCATGTATAATAAGAATAACAAAATTAAAATTTACAAAGCACCCCATGAACATGATTTCATTAGAGGGTGATGATAACTCTATGAGAAAAGCAGTACAGGTATTATTATCTCCCTTCTACAGATGAAGGGTAGTGGATAGTGCTGGGTCCGAATTCAGGAACACTCATCTTTTTGAGTTCAGATATGGTCTCAGACACTAGCTGTGTGATGCTGGGCAAGTCACTTAACCCTCAGTTTCCTTTTCTGTAAAATGAATTGGAGAAAGAAATGGCAAACCACTCCAGTATCTTTACCAAGAAAAACCCAAATGGGGTCATGAAGAGTCAGACATAACTGAAACAACTAAACAATAAACAAAGCTAACACACAGGCTGAGAGAGAATTAGGATCCTCCAGAAATTATGTTGAAAATTGGATTGAATTGAATAAGAAAGAATTCAATATAGGAATGGAATGCAAATTTTTTCATTTGAGGTAAAAAAAAATTCAACCCTCCAGGTATAGTTTAGGACAGAAAGTGTTAGACAACATTTTGTCCAAAAATAGAACAGAGAAATTTAGTAGAACTGCAAAGTGAATTTTAAATCAGCAGGGTGATGTGGCAGACAAAAAAGAAAAACAAAAGCCAATAGAACTTTGAGGTGCATTTATAGAAGCCTGGTTTGCAAGACTAAGGAGATGGTAGTTTCTTGACCTGGTCAGACTCCATCAATTCTAGATTTGGTTTAAGGACAATGATAGGCCAGAAAGCATCAAAAAAGGGCAACTGGGAAGGTAAAGGGCCTCAAGTATATGTGAGGAGAATATTGGTTGAAGGAACTGAGGATTCAGATAAAATAGGCTAAGTGGGGACACACTAGTCATCCAAGTACCTGAAGGCTGTCATGTGGAGAAGGGATTGGACTTGCTTTGTTTTGCCCTAAAGGGAAGATCCATGAGTCTTGGACAGAAGTTGCAAATTATGTTTGATGTTAGGAAAAAATCTCTAACAATTAGAGCCATCCAAAAATGGAACGAGTGGCCCTGAAAAGTTGTAGGTTCTTTCTCCTTGGGCATACTTAAGCAATGGAAATTGTCAGGTATGTTAAAATGCAAATTCCTTTCAGTATGGGTTTGGGTTGGACTGGATGGAAGCTGAGATCCGCTCCCGGCTCCCCCCCCAACTCCTAAAATTTTATTATTATATGATTCTCAGAAGAATCCTGTGAGGTTGGCACTACAAATGGTATTTTCCCCATTTTGTAGATAATGAAACTGAATCCCAGAGAGATGAAATACCTTGTCTAACATCATGCAGTGACTTTTCCCAAGGTTGTTAGTAAGTAAAACGGCCAGTATGCGAACCCAATTTCTTCTGACTCCACACATAATTGTTCCCATTATATGGGAAAATTAATAGGAACCTCACCATTCTCAGGAACTGTTAGCATTTCTGATGTCAGTGGCATGTGGGCAACACTGTTGGAAGTAAATCCTATTCTTTGGGCTCTAGAGTGGAAGCACCAATAATGGGAAAATGTCACGAAGGATATCCTTATCACAATGAATCTCATTTATACTGCATTTTAATGTTCATATCCCCATGGATCGGCTTGCTGCTCTCCGGTATAAAGATAGTGATATTATAATATCAATATAGTTCAATTGTCTGTCAGACTCATATCATCCTTCATTTGTTGGGGATCTACTTTTGTTCTTTGTGTCTCAATTTTAGATGTCTTGACATTATTCTGGGGCTTTAGTTACTAAGGACAGAGCTTGTTCTCTAGGAGATAAGGATCCTATTTTGGGGTCCCATTTGGCTAACAAGTGCTGTTGGGTGTTGGCAGTTTTTACCTTGTGGCTTTTTTTGTCAGAGCAAGAAAGTATTCGTGACTATTGTTCTTGTTTGACCATGACATCACGAGATGATGCCATGACTTGCAATAAAGTGGATTTCAGTGAGGGAGGACTGTATAGAGTCACCAGCCTCACTTTCTCCTCTGGAGCCATCTGGGTCCAGTGACAAAATATACATCAGGAAGACTGGAGATGGGCCCAGATACAGTATATGAAGAGATATAACGAAGAGACTATTGTGGAAGTCAAGGTTATCAGAGACCCCACTTTTTTTGGAGAATGGGAGAGAACTTGACATGAGAGCTAATCACATATGGCAGAAGTAAATTCATTTTTTCTTGGTAATGCTATAAATCTCAATGACACTGGATCCACCTTTTATCCAGGGTACAGTCTCTTTGAACCTCCTATAGTTAAGAAAATAACTGAAAAATGTCCTATATATTTAAAAATATTCATAACAACATTTCCTGAGACATCAAAGAACTGGAAACAAAGTGAATGCCCATTGATTGGCTATACATTGAATGGCTATACAAACTACTATATTAACATAATGAAATTTAATCATGAAGGAATAAATGATAAATACAAAAAATTCTGAGGAAGGAAACTAATATTTATTAAGCATCTATTAAGTATGTAGACCCTATGCAAAACAATTTATAAATATTCTCTTATTTCAACCCCACAACAACCTCCAGAAGTAGGTACTATGATGATTCCCATTTTACAATTGAGGTAACTAAGAAAGACAAAGGTTAAGTGACTTTGCCACTATCATACCACTAGTTAATGTCCTGGTCTGGATTTGAATTCTGGTCTTCCTGACTTCAGGCCCAGAACCCTATCCACTGAGAAACCTAGTTGCCTTTAGAAAAACATGGAGGAGACTTCTATGAACTGCTGCAGATTTAAGTAAACAAAGTAGAATAATATACATGTCACTACAATAATGTAGACAAAAAGGACACCATAAATGGAAGCCAAAACTCTGTCATGACCAACCTTGGTCCTGGAGGCCAGATAATAAAACATTCTTTCCATCTGTCACCAGAAAAGTGGGAACTCTGGGTACAGAAAAACGCATATACTTTCAGATAGTCATTGAATCATATGATTTTGCTTAGCTCCTTTCTGTGTCAAGGAGGGTTTGAGATAATGGTGATATGGGGGCAGCTACATGGTGCAGTGGTTAAAGCACCGGCCCTGGATTCAGGAGTACCTGAGTTCAAATTCAGCCTCAGACACTTGACATTTACTAGCTGTGTGACCCTGGACAAGTCACTTAACCCCCAAAGCCCTGCAAAAAAAAAAAAAGATAATGGTGAGATAAAAATAAAAGGCATCAATAATGTTTTTGTTTGTTTTTTGTTTTGCTTTTTAAGAAAGGTTCCTGTCCAGAGGATGAGAAAGGAGGAATTTAGTGGAAAATGTTCCCTGGTCACTGTATGAAAAAGAGAGCTTTATAATATGGTTGGTCATTGGACACTCAAGATACCCATATACACAGACATACAACAGAATCTTGACCTTAGTTTTATAATCTCATTCCATGTTGGCTTTCTCTTTTCCCTAAGTTGTCTTCATATATGTTCTGAATTGAGAGAGAGAGGGAGAGAAAGAGAGAGAGAGAGAAAGAATATGGCATTTCATCTGTCCCATTTTATCTATCAGCAATCCCTCCTACAGCTAATGCTGGGTATGGGCTGCAGAGCATAGATAGGGAGCTCTTGTGAGGCCCCAAAATCATCATCTTCCTAAAAAGATTCTCCCCCCCCCCATCTGCCTAAGGGAACAAGATTCTGAAATCACTACCAATTGCTGTGACTTTCCAGTGAATTCTGGATTGACTGAGGCAGCAAAGAACATGGACAACCCAGTCCTGGATAACAAAAGCACATCAGCATAAGATGGAGTCAGGAACAGCAAGATGCCAGCATCGCCAGAGAAAGTGAAAGCTTTAGAGAGACAGATTGGGTCAGAAAAACATTCCCTTTCTCTAATATGGCTCACTTGTTGCCTCTTGATCTCGTCCTGGACTTCCAGCCTCAATCTCTACTCCTATAACTGTTTGTTCACCCTTTTCTCCAATCATCTTATTCCTTTGATCTTTAGTCTTCCAAAGAAACCAAGGTACCAACCCAGACTAGCCTTTTTTATTATTTTTTTATTTAAAGTTTTGAATTCCAAATTCTATCACTCCCTCCCTTCACCCCTCCCTGAAACAATAAGCAATCAGATAGAGTTTATGCAGGTGCAATTATGTAAAACATTTCCATATTGGTCATTTTGTACAGGAAGATGCAAACAAGAGAAAAAAAATGAAAGAAAGTGAGAAATAACGTGCTTCGGTCTATATTCAGTCAATATCAGTTCTTTCTCTGGAGGTGGATAGTATGCTTCATCATTAGCCTTTTGGGATTCTCTTGGATCATTGTATTGCTGAGAATAGTTAAGTCATTCACAGTTCTCCATCAAACAATATTGTTGTCACTGTGTAAAATGTTTTTCTGGTTCAGTTCACTTCACTATGCATCAGTTCATGGAAGTCTTTCCAGGCCTTTTTGAAACCATCCTGCTTGTCATTTCTTTTACCAGAGTAATATCCCATTATTATCATTCCACAGCTTATTTAGACATTCCCCAATTGATGGACATCCCCTTGATTTTCCAATTCTTCATCACCACAAAAAGAGCTGCTAGAAATACTTTTGTAAAAATAAATCCTTTTCCCTTTTTTGGATGTCTTTGGGATATAGACCTGGAAGTGGTATTGCTAGATCAAAGGGTATGCACAGTTTTATAGCCAGTTAAAATTGCTCTCCGGAATCGTTGGATTAGTTCACAAATCCACCAATGGTGGATTAGCATCCCAGTTTTCCCACATTTCCTCCAACATCCAACATTTTCCTTTTTATCATATTAGCCACATTGATATGTGTGAGGTGGTACCTCAGAGTTGTGTTAATTTACATTTACCTGATCAAGTGATTTAAGGCATTTTTTCATTTGACTATAAATAGCTTTGATTTCTTTGTCTGAAGACTGCCTGTTCATATCCTTTGACCATTTATCAATTGGGGAATGACTTGTGTTTTCATACATCTGACCCAGTTCTCTAAATATTTGAGAAATGAGACCTTTATCAGAGATACTTGTTGCAAATTCCAACCCCCTCCATGCCCAATTTTCTACTTTCCTTAAAATTTTTGTTGGATCAATTTTGTTCATGCAAAACCTTTCTAATTTTGTATAATCAAAATTATCTATTTAAATTTTACAATGATCTCTCTGTCTTATTTGGTCCTAAATTCATCCCTTATCCATATATCTGACAGATAAACTATTCCATGTTCTCTTAATTTGCTTATGGTATCTCTCTGTGTATATAAGCCAGGTACTCTTTTTGACCTCATTTTGGTACACAGTGTGAGATGTTGGTCTATGTCTAATTTCTACCATATTGCTTTCCAGTTTTCCCAGAAGTTTTTATCAAATGAGGTTTTGTTCCAAAAGCTTGGATCTTTGGATTTACAATATACTAGATTACTATGGTCATTTACTATAATGCAATTTGTACCTAATCTATCTGACCAATTCACCACTATATTCCTTAGTCAGTAATAACTTGTTTTGGTAATTATTACTTTATGATACAATTTGAGGTATGGTATAGACCACTTTTTGCATTTTTTTCATTGATTCTCTTGATATCCTTGAATTTTGTTCTTCCAGATGAATTTTATTATTTTTTCTAGCTCCATAAATTAAATTTTTGATAATGTGATTGGTATGGCATTGAGTAAACAGATTAATTTAGGTAGAATTATCATTTTATTATATAGGTCTGACCTATCCATGAGCAATATTTTCCAATTATTTAGATCTGACTTTATTTTTGTGAGAAGTGTTTTATAGTTGGGTTCATCCAGCCTGGACTTTTGTTTTAAGCTTGCTGAGTTGTCAATTCATATACCTACCCTTATCCTTTCAAATGGAGGTTGTCTTTTACCCTAGTCTGACATTTTCCTAAACAGTATCATATGCTGTTCATGTCCCAGGTAAGATATTATAATATTATATACTGGTAAAATGGATTATGTCTCTAGAAGGTCCCGATGAACATATACAACTATTACCTGAGGAGGAAAACTCTTTACTTCCTCATTTGATTGTCACTTTCTTGAGAACAAGAGCTGTCTTTTGCCTCTTTTTGTATCTCCAGCACAGAGCCTGGAACATAGTATACTAAATAGCTGCTTACTTATTGACGATTAATTGAACCTATCAGAATCAATTTCTCCAATTAGATTTTCCTCCCCTAGTACCAATCAGTGACCACAAGAAGAAGGGAAACAAGGTAGATAAGTATAGGTAGAGACAGGAGTGGAGAGGAAATTCTAGAGCTGTCTGAGACAGATGTGGCAAAAGGGACACTGGGAGAAAATGCTCAAAGGAACAGAATGAAAGGATAGTTGGCACCAGAGATGACTATAACAACCCATCTGTATAAAATGTATAGCATTTTATAGCTTACAAAATGTTTTTTTTTTTCCCCCTCAAAAGTGTTCCCCTGAGACAGGCTATCCCAATTTTAGAGGTTAGAGCACTGAGGTTCAGAGAGACTGAAAGTCATTTAGAAATGACTTACCCAAGTTCACACAGCTAATATACATAAGAGCCAGGATTCAGATCCAAGTTTTCTATCTCCTAACCCACCCTTTTCACTCTACCACAAGGCAACTTTCACCTATTTCACAGTATTCTTAGGGCTGACCCTGCTTTTTTTTCCTCGCAGTTACAAGAAAAACATGAACTTTACATCCTAAGTTCTAATAACCTAGAGACATATGATGTGAGGAGAAAGGATGCAGGGCTTATTCCTATGGCCAGAGAGCCAAAGGTAAATTTGGAGTGGCCTATAGGGGGCAAAATGGCTCCATTATTAGGTAACATGAAGCCCCCAAACTACTACCTGACTTCCAAAGCTCTGTACAATCTGGACATTCTACCTATCTAAATGTATCTGACAGCTATAGGAAATGTGGTTCTTTGAAGTTTGCTGGATTTGGAGTCAGGGGAGCTGGGTTCAAATCCTGATTGCCATTATTAGCTGTGTGGCCTTATATGAGTAATTTTGCCTTTTAGCCTCAGTTTTTTCATTTTGAGAATAGCAGAGTGGAATTAGATGACTTCGAAGCTGCCTTCCGGTTTTAAATCTATGATCCTGTGACATTATGATCCCATTGCTCCTCTTTACTCTAGCCCTGCCCCCATGAACCCCTGGCCCAATTCCATGTAAATGATAATTCTCAACCCTGAGCCTTTAAACATAATGTTTCCTAATCATCATCATCATCATTGTCAAAGTAATAATAAAAATACGTTATCTCATTTGATCCTCGTAGCAACTCTTTGAGGTATGTGCTATTGTTATGACCACTTTATATATGAAGAAATTTAGGCTATGAGGTCCAGAGAAGTTACATGAGTCATCCATGGTCACACAGTGAATGTCTGGGGTGGGAATCAAACCTTTCTGACTAGAAGTCATAAAGCTATGTCATGATGCTTTCCTTCACTGAGAATGCCTTTTCCCTACTCATTATTTGAATTCTACCCACTCTATGAAGTACAGTTGAAGACCCATCTTTTTCATGAAGATGTAGCCAGTTACTAGCGTCATCATAATCTCTTCTGTTTAGGAAGTAAGCTCTCAATAAATGTTCTTCTTTCTCTCTCTCTTTTTTTTTTGTTTGAGATTTTTTTTTGGAGGCACTTGTTAAGTGACTTGTCCAGGGTCACAAAGCTACTGTCTGAGGTTGGATTTGAACTCAGGTACTCAGGTACTCCTCACTCCAAGGCCTCTATCCTCTATCCACTGTGTCACCTAGCTGCCCCTATCCTTTTTTATATTAGCATCTCATGTAGAACTAAGGCCAGATTCAAAACAAAGTGGAATTAAAAGGAATTTATTTTATCATCTACCCTTTGCCTTTCTTCCAACTAATTCCTCCTTCAGCATCTTCATGGTAGCTTTTGGTGGCCTAGGGCCAACCACAGTAATGCCACAACCAAACCTCTCCCTCCTTAAATGATATACTTTAAAATGACTCCTCCATACTTCTATCCATCAAGTTATTCCTCCCCCTGAGATCGTAGGTGGAATAGTGGATAGAACACTGGCCCTGGAATCAAGAGGACCAGAGTTCAAATTTAACCTCAGACACCTCTTAGCTATGTGACCCTGGGTAAGTCATTTAACCCCAATTGCCTTAAACATCCAGGACCATCTCCAGTTGAGCTGATATATATCTTGCCAATGAGCCCAGGTGGCTCTGGAGGAGAAAATGAGATACTTAAATCCATTGAAGTGAAAGTCATGACATCAGCCTGATGTTATGATCCTCTCTGAGAACAAAGGGCAAACAACAATCACCACCAGTCCTGTGGAAGAACCATCTGATTAAATATACTTACAATAAATTATTCACTTCTGATAAACACAGAACCAAGACTTGGAGACTTCTAAAGACTACTCCTTTTTCTTTCCATGATATATTTTTTCCAAAATGGGCTTAAAGTCCTAATGTACATCTTCCCCCATTTACTCCTGATTGCCATGGGTGAAGGGGTGGTGGGGGTTAGAGGAGAGAAATACAATTCCTAGGCTGACTTTCATGACACTATTTTGATGAGATACCAATGGTGGCTGTTTTAAGTAAAAAAAAAAAAAAACCCAAACAAACTCTTTTGCCAAGTCTTTTTCATGTGTATACTGTAATAAATAAGTATATGTGTGTGATGAACTATCTATTCATTTATAGACTATTATATACATGTGTGTATGTTTTATATATGCATATATGTAGATATATATGTGGATATATATATGTATATGTGTGTATATATACGTATGTACACACACACACACACACACACACACATATATATATATATATATATAAGATCTAAAATGGCTATGTAGCTCTGGGACCAGACCAAAAAGTGGCAAATTAGTTTCAAAGTAAGTATAAAGTTTCAGAAGCAAAGAACCTAAAGCCGTGTTCTCAACATTACTCGCTATACTTGCCCTAAACATACATGATATTCCAGCTCAAATATTCCCATTTAGCTTTAGCTGAATAAACAGTCTCAAAGCCTCATCCTGTGGTTTTGCTACTTTACTCTCTAGGTCTGGAATGACCTCAATCTCCATCTCTGTCTTTTGAAATCCTACTCATCCTTCAAGGACCAGGCTATAAGTGATCTGCTCAATTAAAAACAAAAACCTAGCCATCTGTCAAGGCTTATCTCAAATGCCATCTTTTCCAGAAAACTTTTCCTGATTCACTCTCCTCTGCTCATTATGCAAAGTAACTTATGTAGAGTAGAATCTATGAAAAATTATATTGAAGGGGGGGAATCTAGGTGGCGCAGTGGATAAAGCACTGGCCCTGGATTCAGGAGGACTTGAGTTCAAATCTGACCTCAGACACTTGACACTTACTAGCTGTGTGACCTTGGGCAATTCACTTAGCCCTCATTGCCCTGCACCCAAAAAAAAATTATTTAATGGATGATCTATTCAAAAGAGCTCACTATGATTAAGAAGGGAGTTGGACAATACTACATTTTCAAGTTGCTTGATGATATCAGCTCTATGTCTTCCTGTAGTCTAAAAAGCCATCCGATAAACCCAAAGTCCAGAGAACTGAAGGACTACTGATGACGAGGGTCATGTGTTCTTATGTACTCCCTTCAACTCCTAGACCTTCTCTAGGCACATATTGGGTCTTCAAACAAACCTGGTTGAAGACATGAATGCATGTTGATTTGTATCTTGAGGTTCCTTTGGAAGGGTCAGAAACCAGTTAAAATAAACAAATCCAGTCAAGAGAGTAATTAGCACTCTGAAAACCTAGGTGGGAGATCTGCTGGCTTCCATACCCCAAAGCAATCCACCCACTGGTAAGGCAATGGCCTTTGTCACAGCTAGAGCCAACAACTGTTGTCAGTCAGTCCCTTCCCTCATCTTGCCTAAGGCTAGTTAGAGGGCAGTTCTAGGAAAGAGGGAAGCAAGGAGTCAGTCATACTTACTCAGTCCTTTGCACCACCGGGAATGATCCCATTCGAACAAAGGAACTCTGAGCACCACCTTCTTTCTTCCCAAAGATGTCCTTCACACTGAATAAATCCATCAGGTCAAAACCTGCCCAAAAATAAGTGGGGGGGGGGGGAAACAAGGTTGGCAATGGAGCAGGGCCCAGCAAACACAAAACCAAAGTCATGTCAGCTCTCTAAACCAGGCAAGAAGCCAACCCCTCAGGCAAACAGGATGTGGAGAATAAGCAAACAGACCTGTTTAAATACATATTCATTGGAAAGAAACACAGTAATAGGCCATTAAGTTTCCCCATCTCTTCCATGAAAGGTTAGAGAAATGCGGATGTTGGAGTTGTTAAAGAAATGTTAGATCATGAGTATTTTATAGATATTTCAATATGTAATACACATATATAGCATCAATATTTTCAATGTTTCAAATGATCTTTGACTTTATTGGTGTATAAGTTCTTCCTATATCAACATGGATAATAAGCTATTTACTGTGGTGTGGTATATATTTATAAAGAAGGATAGAGGCAAGTCAGGAGCACAGAAGGGATTCCAGTAACATGGACAGCATGAGCTAAAGCAGCAATTACCTCTTTGAAATAGAAAAAAACAAAGCAATAGAACATTAGCATTAGAAAGGATCTTAAAATGATAAGTAGAAGGATATGAGAAAAATAGTATTAAAGCTCAGAGGGCTCTCAATACAAAAATTGTTTGAGTTTAAAGCATCTCAGACTTACAGCGTATTAGAGTTGAAAGAGTTTTGGGGTTCTTTTTTGTTTGTTTGTTTTTTAAGGGTGATCTAGTCTAATCACTTCACTGAAATGAGACACTGAAGCCCTAAGAGGTTATACAAATTAGTGGTCTTAATCTTGGCCCTTCCACTAATTTGTATAACCTCTTAGGGCTTCAGTAACTCCTAACCCCATTTGAGTGTTTTTTCTTCCTTCCTTGAACGGACTACATGAATTCATTGCAAAACATTACAAACATGGAATTATGTATGAAAAGTGATATGAAGTATCTCTACAGAGAAATGTTGATTGAAGGAGGAAAAGAAAGAAAAGATGGGTCAGGTGTTTGGCAGAGTAAAGGTAACAGATTAGATAGTCTAGGTACTCCACTGGCATCCACAGAATGTCAAGAGAGTGCTAAGTAGGCCCCTAGTATGTTAAGTGTGTTTTTTAGTCATTTCTCAGTTGTGTCTGACCCCTCCCCAAGACAGAAAGCAATCTGATATAGGTTATATATGTACAATCACATTAAACATATTTCTGCATTAGTCATCTTGTAAAAGAAGAATCAGAACACAAGGAAAATATTGGAAAAGAAAAAAAAAAGTAGAAACAGTATGGTTCAATCTATGTTCAAAATCCACAGTTCTCTTTTCTGGATGTGGAGAACATTTTCCATCATGAGTTCTTTGGAATTTTCTTGGATCACAAGTCTATCATAGTTTATTATCACACAATGTTGCTGTTACTGTGAACAATATTCTTCTGGTTCTGCTCACTTCACTCAGCATCAGTCTGCTTAAGTCTTTCCAGGCTTTTTCTGAAATCTGACTGCTCATCATTTCTTACAGCACAATAGTATTCTATTACATTGATATACTACAACTTGTTTAGCCATTCCCTAATTGATGGGCATTCCCTCAATTTCTAATTCTTTGACACCATAAAGAGAGCTGCTATTAATATTTTTGTATATGTGGGTCCTTTTCCTTTTTCTATCATCTCTTTGGGATACAGACCTGTAGTGGTATTACTGGGTCAAAGGGTATGCATAGTCCCATAGCCCTTTGGGTATAGTTCCAAATTGCTCTCCATAATGGTTGGATCATTTACAACTCCATTAACGATGCATTAGTGTTCCAATTTTCCCACTGCTTCTCTAACATTTATTATTTTCCTTTTTCATATTGGTCAATCTGATAGGTGGGAGGTGGTACCTCAGAGTTGTTTTGGTTTGCATTTCTCTAATCAATAGTGATTTAGAGCATTTTTTCATATGGCAATAGATAGCTTTGATTTCTTCATCTGAAAACTGCCTGTTCATATCCTTTGACCATTTCTCAATTGGGAAATGACTTCTATTATTATAAATTTCATTTAGTTCCATTTGGAGTTTTCTTGGCAAAGAGATTAGAGTAGTTTGCCATTTTCTCCTTCAACTCAAGAGGCAAACAGAGGTTTAGTAACTTGCCCAGAGTCACACAGCTATTAAGTGTCTGAGGACAGATTTTAACTCAGGAAAATGAGTCTTCCCAACTCTAGTCCTGGCATTCTATCCATAGAACCACCTAGCTGCCCCATGTTAAATATATTCAACCCTTATGAAAGACATAGGTGAGACCATGGACAAGGTAAACACATGTAGAAGGGTTGCAACACAAAATAAATAGATAGATGATGGATGGAGAGAGAGAGACAGAGAGAGAGAGAGAGAGAGAGAGAGAGAGAGAGAGAGAGAGAGAGAGAGAGAGAGAGAGAGAGAGAGATAAAAATAAAAAGAAAGAAAAGAAGGGTTGCCAGAGTCATTTGAATTGGACACAGAAGAACACAGATCCCTTGGAGTACTATGTATTGTATATAAGGCACTAGGCAAGGCACTTATGATGCCAAAGTAAAATCTTGAATGTTAATGTACAAATAAAGAAAAGAAAAGCATGAATTTAGTGTCAAAAGACCTGGGTTAGAATCCCATCTCTGATTCTAACACAGAGGCAGGCAGGTGACAGAATGGATAGAGCCCTGAACCTGAAGTAAAGAACATCTGACTTCAAATCCTGCTTCAGATATTTACTGGCTGTGTGACTGGAATAAAACACTTAACCTTTGTCTCCCTTGGTTTCCTCAACTATAAAATATGTATAATAATAGGACCTATCTACCAGGGATGTCATGAGAATCATATGAGATACCTGTAAAGAGCTTTGCAAATCTTAAGATTGATCTAAATAATAGTTTTTACTATTATTATCATCATTATCATCATTATTATTGCAGTGTGACAATAATTCATCTCTCAAAGCTTCAGTTGCCTCATCTCTAAAGTGATAGACAGACAAAATAATCTAAAATGTCCCTTCTTCCTCCTGCAATCCCTTGAGGAATGGTGCAGTCCCTTCCCTAAAGGCAGATACAGTCCAATCAAGAATTCACAACGAATAGGGAAATAAAGAAAATACAAGTAGAATGTGATGGGTGGAAAGGAAGAACCACATGGAAGTAAGGCAGCAGGGGCAGCATGCAAGGAACACTTAGCTGTGGGGCAGAAATTTTTAGTTTCATTTCTGGTCCTGCCACTAACCATCTGAGTGATGTTAGGCAAATCATTCACTTATAATGATTCAGTTTCATCATCTCTACTATGAAAGGATTATATGAACTCTAAACTCTTTCCAGGTACAAAATTCTATGAGATTCCTTTAGACTGAGAGGTTAAAAGAAAGTTTCATGCAAGATGAGGCAGTGAAGCTTGGCCTTAAAAGCTATGGGGAAGGTTATGGTTTTTAAATGAACCAAGAATAAAAAGGCATCATTAGACTTCTGCACTGATTTAAGAATGTTCCAGCCTCTACAAAGGTTTATTTTTTTTAATTTCCCCTTCTGCTTAAAAAAATGAAAACTTATAATTCTGTACCTACTTAATAGCAAGTTTCCTAGAACTCATTAAGTAAATTTTAATGATAATGGGATATTTCAGAGTTGACATACAGGGGCAGAGGTTTCTTTTCTTTTCCATTGCTTAATTTTAGTAACTGAAATTCAGTGATGCTTCAGCATTTCCAAGAACATAATATCACAAAAGTTGTCTGTAAGGTCGAATATGCCTCTTTGTCCTTCAGTTGCATTTAAATGCCTCTACAATTCCTGGGATGTGGGGAATTCTATCTCTTTGTCTAGGAAAAGAACAACTATGATACCAGATTTATGTTAATTTTCCTTCCAGTACAACCACCTGTCCTTAGTTTATGTGTTTGAATTTGGGAACAATCTGAGAGGATGCTTTAAGAATACTTCATGTTCTGGTTATACATTTTGATTCTCTTACCACCTCTTAATCTAAATTATTATAAAGTATAGTATCACCCTAAATTTAATGCTTGCAAAAACCTGACTCTACCCTTGGTTTCTAAACTTGTTCCAAATAGTCGCTTCCACACACGTAAAGCTCTAGACAAACTTGGAAAAATCTTTGTCCACTGAACTCTCACTATTCCCCTTTTGCCAAAATGGTCTTTCTAACACTAATAGCTATGCCTCAAATATTGTCGCTTTCATCATTAACCAGTTGGATTTCCACCCATTCTCCCCATTCTTTAAGAATAGCAACCTTGCAAAAGAAGATGAAAAGTTTATCAGTATTTGGGAGGCAAGGTGGCAGAATACAGGCAGCAATTCAACTAAACTCTCCTAATATTCTCCTCCAAAAACTTTAAAATAACTTTACAAATCAAATTTTGGGGTTGTAGACCCAACAAAAGGTTATAATGAGATATTTTTCCAGCCTAAGACAAATTATGAGGTCAGTAGGAGAGATCTGTGACACTAGTTTAGGGAATAGCCCCAAGCACACCTAGCAGCAGCACCAACTATGGGCCCAACCCCAGGGCAGAGGCTGGGAAAATGAGCAAACAACAAAAAAAGAACTTGACCATAAAAAGCTACTACAGTGGCAGGGAGGACCAAGACATAAACCTAAAAGAAAATAACATTGTGAAAACAGTTACATGCAAAGCATTAAAGAAAAGATACTAATTGTACCAAAGCTCAACATGATATCCTAGAAAAGTTAAAGAAAGAGATGAGTGGTGGAGGAAAAACTGGTAACTGAAAAACAGAGTGATTGAGGGCAGCTAGTTGGCACAGTGGAGAGAGCACCAGCCCTGGAGTCAGGAGGACCTGAGTTCAAATCTAGCCTTGGACACTTGACACTTACTAGTTTTGTGAGCCTGGGCAAGTCACTTAACCCCAATTGCCTCACACAAAAAAGGAAAGAAAGAAAAGAGAGTGATGTAAGAAAGAAATAAAAAAGATTTAACAGCTTGGTAAAAGAGGTACACATACAAATAAACACATAAAGAAAATAATACCTTTAAACAGAATTGATCTAATGGTAGAAGAGACACAAAAATTCAGCGAAGAAAACATAATTGGACAAATGTAAAAGAAAGTACAAAAACTCACAGAAGAAAATAATTCCTTAGAAATTAGATTTGTGCAAGTAGAAGGTAATCAATCACTCCATGAAACATCAAGAAATAATAAAACAAAATCAAAAGAATAAAAAAAAAATGAAGAAAATATGGAACATCTCATTAGAAAAACAACTGACCTGGAAAATAGATCAAGGAGAAATAATTTAAGAATTATTGGAATACCTGTAAGCTATTATTTTTTTTTCTTTTGGCAGGGCAATGAGGGTTAAGTGACTTGCCCAGGGTCACACAGCTAATAAGTGTCAAGTGTCCGAGGCCAGAATTGAACTCAGGTCCTCCTGAATCCAGGGCTAGTACTTTATCCACTGCGCCACCTAGCTGCCCTATGATTTTTTAAAAAGAGTTTGGATATCATATCTTAAAAAAATGTATTAAGGAAAAGTGCTCTAATATCTTCGATACTGAGGGCAAAAAAGAAACTAAAGAATCTACCAATCAATTCCTGAAAGACATCTCAAAATTAAAATTCCAAGGAATGTTATAGCCTAATTCCAAATCTCCCAGGTAAGGGAAAAAATACTTCAAGCAGCCATAGAGAAACAATTTTAACATTGAGGAGTCATAGTCAGAATTACACAAGATTCAGCAGCTTCCACATTAAAGGACTGAATGACTTGGAATATCATATTATGGAAGGAAAAAGAGCTAGAATTACAACCAAGAATAACCTACCCAACAAAACTGAGTATAATCAAGCAGGGGCAGGGAGGTGAGGGGAGGGGAGAATGGACATTTAATTAAATAGAGGACTTTCAAGCATTCCTGATAAATAAGACCAGAGTTGAACAGAAAATATGATATTCAAATATGAGGCTCAAGGGAAGCATAAAGGTAAACATGAAATAGTAAACATGAAATAGTAATAGTAAAAGACTTGATAAAGTTAAACTGTTTACATTCCTATATGGGAAGATGATACATGTAACTCCTAAGAACTTTATATCATTAGCAAGGCAGTCAGAAGTAGCCTACATACACAGAGGGCACAGGAATGAGTGATTATATTGGGAAGATTTCCAAAAAAGTGAAGGGGGTGAGAAAGAGGGATATAGTGGGAGAAGAAGGAAGGGAGAGAGAGAATGAGGGAAGTTTTCTCATATAAAAGAGGAATGAAAGGAAGAGCTTTTATAGAGAAGCAGAAAACTGAGGAGTAGCAGGTAATGCTTGAATCTCACTCTCATTGGAATATTGGGATTGGTTCAAAGAAAGAAAAAAATATACACAAACACATTTGTATGCATATATACACACACATATGTGTTTGCATGTGTGTATGTATGTGTGTATACACACACTCTATTGGACAAAGAAATCTATTTTAGCCAGTAAGGAAGTAGGAGGGGAAGAGGACAAGAGATTTGGTGTGTGTGTGTGGCGGGGGGAGGTGGTGTTGATAAAAGGGATGGCAGATTGAGGGAGGCAATAGTCAGAAGCAAAACAGACTTTTGAGGAGGGATAAGAGAGAGAGTGAAAGTGAGAGAGAGAGAGAGAGAGAGAGAGAGAGAGAGAGAGAGAGAGAGAGAGAGAAAATAGGATGGGGAAAATACAGTTACATAGTTGTGAATGCCAATGAGATGAGCTAATCCATAAAATGAAAGTAGATAGAATAGTAGATCCAGAATCCAACAATATGTTGTTTATAAGAGACACACTTGAAATATGAATACACAAAGAGTTAAAATAAAGGACTAAAACAGAATATATTATGCTTCAACTGAAGTTTAAAAAAAAGGCAGGAGTAGCAATCATGATCTCAGACAAAAAACAAAAATAGACCTAGTTAAAAGAGATAGGGAAAATACATTTTGCTAAAAAAAAAAAAAAGTACCGCAGATAATAAAGTAATATAAAAATTAAGGGCACATTTCTCTGATAAAAGCCCAATTTCTTAAATATATAGGGAACTAAGTCAAATTTGTAAAAATAAGTCATTCCTCAATTGATAGTCAAAGGATATGAACAGGCAGCTTTCAGAAGAAGAAATCAAAGCTATATTTAATCATATTTTTTAAATGATCTAAACTGTTTAGATTATCAAATCCTTTAGATTAGTTACAGAAATGTAAATTAAAACAATCAGACAATTAGAATTGACAAATACTGGAGGGGACAAGGGAAAATGGGTCCATTAATAAACTGTTGGACTTATGAACTGGTCCAGCCATTCTAGAGAACGATTTGGAACTATGTCTTAAGGACTATATAACTATTCACACCCTTTGACCCAGCAATACCACAATTAGATCTATATCCCAAAGATATCAAAGAGAGAAAAAAAGTAAAAGGATCTATACTTATAAAAATATTTATAGCAACATTTTCTGTGGTGGCAAAGAATAGGAAACTGAAGGGATGCCCATCAATTGGGGAATGGCTGAACAAATTGTGGTTATGACCATGATGGAATACTATTGTGCTACAAGAAATTATGAGGAGGGTAGTGTCAGGGGAAAAAATACATGACAATACCTTTATGAACTTATGCAAAGTGAAGTGTGAAGAACCAGATTTTTGTACACAACAACAGCAATATTGTAATGATGACTATCTCTGAAAGACTTGGCAACTCTGATCAATACAATGATTCAAGATAATTTCAAAGGATCCATGATAAAAAAAAAATGCTAGATACCTCCAGAGGGAGAACTTATTAACTCTGGGTATAAATTAAAGTAAATTTTTCTTGCCTTATTTGATTTTGCTTTTATTCTTTTTGAAACATGTCTAATATGGAAATATGTTTTGCATGATTTCACATGGATAATTAATATCCTTGCCTTCTCAGTGAATGGGGAGGGGTGGGAATAAAGGAAAGAATCCAGAACTCAATTTCAAAAGAAAAGAATGTTAAAAATCAATATTTAAAAAATTAAAGAAAATAAATTTATCAATATTTATATGTCCCCAATTGGGTTATTTGTAGAATTTTTATCAGATGTTGGCTTATTTTAGTAATTTGATTTCTCTTCTGATTATGGTTTTCTTTTTCTGTATTTTACTAATAACTTTTGTTTTTAACATTAAAATCATTTTGTTGTAAAACAGCATTTCTGATAACAACAAAATCAAATAGTTCAGTACAAGCAGCAGACAAAGTCACAAGCAACAGTCTACATCAAAAGTACCCTCTCTATCTATTTAAAGTATTTAAATTAGGGAAACTTTGTTTATGATGCTTTTCTCAGCTAAGCCTTGGGCAGCCCTCTTCAGCTCCCTCCACACAATCCAATTTCCCTGGCACTGGAATGTTTCATTTCCCCTTCACACCCTTCCGAGGATGCTCAAATAGGAATGCTGTTCTGCTCCAGCCAATTCTGCTTCTCTTTGCAAGGTCTACCACTCCTTAGCAAACCACCTTGTACTTCCTGTCTGCCCTCAGACTTGAAAGGCATCAAGGGAAATTAAAAGAAAAATAAGACATGTACAGCCACTACCTTGAAGGAACTAAGCCTTATAGTGGAAAAATAGTATCTCCACATTTCCTCATTTCCTTGGATGCAGAAGATGTTCAATAATTATTTTCCAATTGATTGACTCCATGATCTGTTAAGTTATAAACATGGAGCTTGAAGCTTAGTGTACAGCTTGGAATGGAGTATTAGGTCCCTAACCTCTTTGGAGAATAGCAGTTAGTTAATATACTTGATAGAAGGGTTTAAAAGCCTGAGGGGAGGAGGCAACTAGGTGGCACATTGGATAAAGCACAGGCCCTAGATTCAGGAGGACCTGAGTTCAAATTTGGCCTCAGACACTTGACACTTACTAGCTGTGTGACCCTGGGCAAGTCACTTAACCCTCATTGACCTGAAAAAAAAAAAGAAAAGAGAAAGAAAGAAAAAACCTGAGGGCAAAAAAGCAATTAGAAAAATTTCAATCAAAGCATAACCTCTGATGGCCCTTTCTCATTCCCTTACTCAGAGGATGCCAGGTAATTAAGGCTACTCTGGCAAACATCACTAAGGGGATATTAGTTGACAATGATTTTATATCTGTCGATAAAATCAATTACTTTCCCAAATGTACATCTTGAAAGGGAACTTTAATGCTTTATGTCAGTAGTATCAAATAAAAAACTCATTCTAGGGGGACTGAAAATGACAAATTAACATTATCTATGTTGAATTGTACTTTTATTTATTTTATTGAACAT
Organism: Dromiciops gliroides; assembly: GCF_019393635.1. Taxonomy (NCBI): domain Eukaryota; kingdom Metazoa; phylum Chordata; class Mammalia; order Microbiotheria; family Microbiotheriidae; genus Dromiciops; species Dromiciops gliroides. Next base: position 88,744,256 of record NC_057861.1, on the reverse strand, counting down.
TTCTCCTTTACATTTTAATTTGATTTAGGCCCCTGATATTTGGGAATTTGACACTGCCTTAAATCATAAGAGGAAATAAAAGTGTGACAGTCCTAGAGAATAAATAGTTGTCATACCTTGAGTTGTTCACGGAAGCTGGAATGAAACAATATATCTTATTAGAGAATATTCAAGCCCAGCATGGAACTGCATACCATAAATGACCTCTATGGTTGCTTCCAGCCCAAATATTCTATTATTCTGAGATTTGAGATTTGGTCCATATCCAACTGATGGAACAGTTCAGTCCTGTTCTCTGTCAATTTCTTAGCACTTAGAAGTACTCAAGAGGGGCAGGCACCAGGCCAAGTGGTAGTAACATCTCCATGAGTATCTTCTCCATTCTTGACCTCAGAGGTCAAGTACTTGTCAATCCCTCCTATGATACTAAAGTGGATGAGTTTGTAGGAAGGAATAGTTCTTTCTTGATTGAAATCAGTTACACCCTGAGGTGGCTCAGATTTTACCCCAGTTCTTATACAAACATTTAGGAATTTCTATTCAGAAAAGAACCACTACCTACACAAACACACACACACACACACACACACACACACACACACACACACACACCCTCAATACAAATTCAAATATGATTTTATAAGAGTAGAACTTTAGGTGCACAATAATCCAATTCCTTAGTTTATTATAGAGGAATCTAAACTAGCAAAGGGTACTGTCATCAAGTGTTTATCCTAATCAGGGAGTTAAGAGCCCAACTTTGCTAAAAATAATTTCTTCTCTTGGTGATTTAATTTCCTTAGCTGCAAAATCAGGAGATTGGATTAATCAGATAAAGTGATGGACATGGAGTCCTGAAGACTTGCATTTGAATCTTGCCTCAGAAACTTACTAGCTGTGTGACTCTGGACAAGTTGCTTGACCTCTTTCAGCATCACTTTTAAAGCCCAGAATGGAACTGCATACCATAAATGAACTTTATGGTTCCTTCCAGCCCAAATATTCTATTATTCCAAAATTTTAAGATTTTCAGCATCACTTGTATAATGTTTGTACAATGGAGGTAATAATAGCCAGATAATAACTACCAGATAGGTGGTGCCATGAATAGTGCTGGAACTGGAGTCAGAAAGACTCTACTTCCTGAGTTCAAATCTTCCCTCAGACACTTATGAGCAAATTATTTAACCCTGTTTGCCTCAGTTTCCTCATCTATATAATGAGCTAGAGAAGGAATTGGCAAGCCAGTCTAGTATTTTTGTCAAGAAAACCACAAATCGGATCACAAAGAGTCAGACAGGAATGAAAACTACCGAACAACCACCACCACCAAATAATTACCAGGGTTATTGTGAAGAAGTGGAATAACACAAATCTTGAAGCACTATATAAATGTTAGCTATTATTATTTATGACCATTGCTATCATCATCATTATTATTTTTATCACCACAACCACCACCACCACCACCACCACCACCACCACCACCACCACTACTACTACTACTACTACTACTACTAACTACTGCTGCTGCTGCTGCTACTACTACTACTACTACCACCACCACCACCACTACCACCACTACCACCACTACTACTGATTTCTTTCAGGTCTTGCATTCTATGTTCTGTTTTCCTATGTTCTAAGTTCATTCTAATTCCAAGTCCCAGATGATCTCCAATAGAATGTAAACCCCTTGAAGCATGAACTGTTTCATTTTGTTTTCTTGTGTATTCCCAGTGCCTTGCACAGTGTGTGGCATGCAGTGGGGATGTAATAAATGCTTGTTGATTAATGAATTTCAGCTATAATATCCCATGATTTAAAGATTCTCTGATTCAACATCTTTTTCTGGAAAATGGAAATCACATTACCGTTCACACTCACATGGACCCAGCTGGAGCTTATACTTCTAAAGTGTCCCACAATTGATGAATAAAATATGTGCCCTTTCATTGTGTTGTGAAAAAGTAATCTGATTACCAGACTGAGTCTTATTTGAGCCAGCACTGGAGTGTACATAACATACCCTGTCTCATCAACCATGCTTATGTGGAACTTTCCCCTTCCTGTTTTTTTTTCCCTTTAAGAAACAAGAAATAATTTATATTATTAAGCATAAATCTTATTTAATTTGAATTAAGGGGTCATTCCCATTTCCCTCCTGCCTATCTGGATCCTCCTCAATCTCTAATACTTTCAGGGTCCAGCACACATTCTCCTTCCTCAATAAAGCCTTCCTGATGATCCCTGGTTAAGAAGGTCTGAGCTACAGATTGATGAACAGATCTATAGCTTGGTATGCCCCATTGATCCCACTCTCCAGCTACTTACATGCTATCTGTCCTTTAATCGCCCACCACAGGGATATCTCTCACTCATCATTCCTTTAACTCTCAATATGTCACATTTTAACACGAGTTACTAGTTTGATATTAATATGGTTTCTCCTTGACTACACTGGAAGCATTCAGTGCTTTAACAATATTTAAATATTTATGATATATGAAGTTCTATATAAGGCACTTTGGATAAAGCTCCGGACCTGGAGATAAGAAGAACTAAATTTGAATTCAACCTCAAACACTTATTAGCTGTGTGACACTGAACAAGTCACTTAACCTGTTTGCCTCAGTTTCTTCAACTGTAAAATGAGGATAACAATGGCACCCACTTCAAAGGATCATTGTGAGGATCAAACGGGATAAAATTTTGTAAAGCAAAAGCACAGTATCTGGAACAGATTTATTTATATACACACTTATTCCATCTTCCCTTGGGTTCTCATACTGATCCTGCCACTAGCTCTCTATGTGGCTTAGGGTGGGAAGCATGGGACCATGAAAAGAACACACTGTCTCTGGAGGCAGAAAGCATGGCTTTGAATCTTTTTTTCTGATGTCTGCTACACATTTGACTTTGAGGAAGTTACGTAACTACTATGGGTTCTTATTACTTGATCTGTAAAATGAAGGTGTTGGGCTATCTGGTGTCCAAGGTTCCCTCTAGATCTATGATTCTCTAAATGTTTTAAGTGAATCTCAGTTTTTCCTATCTTCAGAATGCCATGGTCCAGGGCTGGATGCTGGCTTAATGCCATCCCCACATCATTGGGTTTTGAGACCAATTTAATTCATAAGCAGGGAAGGTATAAGAACCTGTAGATACAAAAAGAAAAAGAAAAAGAAAAAGAAAAAGAAAAAGAAAAAGAAAAAGAAAAAGAAAAAGAAAAAGAATAGGGGCAGCTAGGTGGCGCAGTGGATAAAGCACTGGCCCTGAATTCAGAAGTACCTGAGTTCAAATCTGGCCTCAGACACTTGACACTTACTAGCTGTGTGACCCTGGGCAAGTCACTTAACTCCTAATTGCCTTGCAAAAAAACAAAAAAAGAAAGAAAGAAAGAAAAAGAACCTGTAGATACTTATAATTTAGTCTTACTGCTTTTCCCACTCTGATGATGTCTCCAGGTTCTTGCAATAATCCTCTTGTCTTATTCAGCTGAGACCAAGCTCCTATCTTTGGACCATAATGTCAAAAGCTTGGTTATTTAATTGTATACCTTGCTTAAATACCTGTCCTGGTACCCTGATTCAGTTGCTCATTTCCTCTAATAATATGGCCCTAACCTCCTTCATATAGTTTTCTTAAGGACCAGTGCTCTATTCTGTAATATAAAAGCTTTGTACCCAAGCTCCTAAACTTTCAATTTGATGACAATAGCAGTGACAATTCATGTTTACATAACACATTAATATTTACAAATGTATTCACTGGATCAGAAACCAGAAATAAAAAGTATTAGAACCAACCCCTCCATTTTTCTGATGAGGAAATGGAAGTTCCCAGAAGGAAGGCATCTGGGGAGAAAGTGAAGAAAGAGAAATAGGTATAAAGTATAAGGACCTGGGTTGAAATCCAGGCTCTGCTTATTTACTACCTAAATGGTTAGGTTATGTAACCTCTCTTGATTGTCGTTTTGTCATCTCTAAAATGAGGGGTTTTTTTCCTTTTTCTTTCTTTCTTTCTTTCTTTTTTTTTTTTTTCGGTGGGACATTGAGTGTTAAGCGACTTGCCCAGGGTCACACAGGTAGTCAGTGCCAAATGTCTGAGACCAGATTTGAGCTCAAGTCCTCCCGGATCCAGGGCCGGTGCTTTATCCACTTTGCCACCTAACTGCCCCTTTTTTCTTTTTTAAAATTAATTTTGTTTATTAAAACAAGTAGTTTTAAGTAAGTCATTTCTAGCTTCCCTTCCAGCTCAGAATCCAAAATATTCTTAGTGAAGGGCAAGAGTAAGAACTCAAACTTAGGTCATCTGACCCAAGTCCAAAGCTTTTTCACATACACCAGTATTCTCATTGTTCTTTGACAATAATAACAATCAATCAGTAAACATTTCTTAAGCATCTATTGCCAGGCACTGTACTAATTGCTCAGGATACAAAAGGAGACAGAAGACAGTCCCTGTCCTCAAGGAGCTCACAATCTAATGGAGGAGAAAAGAAGCAAACAAATATATAGAACTTAAGCTATACACAGGATAAACAGGAAATAATGAACAGTGGGAAGGCACTAGAATAAAAAGGGGTTGGGAAAGGCTTCCTGTTGAAGGTGGAATTACAGCTGGGACTTAAAGAAGCCAAGAAAGTCAGTAGTTGCAGTGGAAGAGGTAGAGCATTCCAGGCATGTGAAACAGCCAGAGAGAAGGCCCAATGTCAAGAGATGGACTATCTTATTCATAGAATAACCAGGAGGTCATTGTCAATGTACCAAAGAGTATGTGTTGCAGGGTAAGGTGTCAGAAGACTGGAGAGGTAGGTGAGGTATGCTCATGGAGGACTTGGAATGCCATGCAGAACATTTTGTATTTGATCCTGGATGCAACAGGAAGTCACTGGAGTTAACTGAATAGGGAAGTGACATGGTTGGATTTGCACTTTAGGAAAATTACTTACTGGCTGAATAGAGGATGGGTTGGAGTGGGGAGAGACAGACCAGCAAGCTATTGCAATAGACTAGGTGTGAGGCAATGAGGACCCATACTCAAGTGGTGGCAATGTCAGAGGAGAAAAGGAGGTTTATTGGAAAGATGTTGCAAAGGTAAAATCCACAGGCCTTGGCCACAGCTTGGATAAGGACCTGCATTAGAGTCATTTTTTTTTTAGATAAGACAATTATAAACCCACAAGGGATAGTGATTTACATAGGGTTGTCCATGTGGTAAGTTTTAGAAGTTGGACCTAAATTCCAGACTTCCAGAATCAGAGCTGGTGCTCTTTTCACCACATGAAGTTGCCTCTGTTTTCTGGGTAGTTAAAAGAAAAGGGGAAAAAAAAAGTCCTCGTGTGAGGTAGGCAGGAGATAAAAGGCAGTTCTTCTGAGCTGAAAGAAAGGTTTTTGGCAAAACCCCATGGTGCTCAGTGAGAATGGGGTCTCTCGTTTAACTAGTAATAGATCACCCACATAAGTAGGCATAAAGAATGGAATCAGCTAGGAATAATAGTCTTGGTCTCAGTCCTAAATCACCCTCATTCTTCTTGGCAAGAATTCTAAAAGTTGGCAACCATGGAGATCTTCACTTTGTCTCTGAACCTGCATGATTCCCCACTCCGACCCTTACTAGTCTTACATGATTGCTCCTGTTTCCCTCGACAGAAAAGTCCCTTGTGCTTTCCAAAGCATTTACATACACATGATGTACTTAACCTCTGTTAGTGAGAAGCTTTTTAGCATTGGGTAAATCACTTAACCTCTCTGGGCTTCACTTTTCTTACCTAAAATGAGGAAATTGAAAGAGATGGACTCTAGTATCCATTCCAGCTGTACACCTAAGATTTATGAATGCATGTTTCCTGAACAATTTGATTTAGGAAGAACATCTTTATAATTAGAGCTATGAGAAAGGGCAGAATCAGAGGGTGTACCTTACTGTAAGTTTTCCATCATACTTGAAATGACCATTTTCAAAGGATATTATAGAAGTGATTCATGTTTCAGGTATGAGTAGGTTTAGACGGCTTCCAGGATTAGATTTGAAGATTTCAACCCTCTGGAACAAGTAAAAAAAGAACATTTCTTCCCCTCCCCACCCCCAACACAGGAATCTCAAAACATAGGATAGAATACAGAATAAAGAATAATAGAACTTCTAGGAAGTTTAGAATAGCAAACATTATGACACATAACAATAATAATCATCATTACATAATATTTTAATGTTTACAAAATGCTTTACAGATATTATCTAATTTTATCCTTACAACAATCTTGAAAGATAGGTTCTATTATTAATCCCATTTGACAGCTGAAGAAGCAGAGGTAGATGGTAGTTAAGTAACTTGTTCAAAATCGCACAAGCTACTGTATCTGGGGCTAGATTTGGACTTGTATCATCTAATGTCTAGGTCCAGGACTCTATCCATGATTAATCCTCTAGGGGCCTTGGAGATCACATAGTTTAACTCTCTCATTTTTAGAAGAGGGAACTGGGATCCAGAGAAGATGAGTGATTTGCCCAAGGCTGCACAAAGTAGGGGTGGCAGAGCTGGAATTAGAAACCATGTCTTCTGAATAAAGCCTTTCACATTGCCTCTGTCCTATTGCTTTGACTCTAGATTTTATATTATCTTAACCTTTTTGTACTCAAAATTCTCTTCTTTGCCTACTTTTTTTTTTCTGAGCAATTTTATCAGGGAATGGTGGGGTTAAAAAAAAAAAGCACGAAACACAAGCTGTACCTCTTGGCTACTTTTTTATTGGCTAAAACTTAATAATAATAAAAAAAAGATTTAAACAATAAAAACTTTGAACAACAAGCAATTAACTGAGCAGCAGCAGAGGGCAGCCTGGGAAAAGATAAATTATATGAAATAAACAATGGCTGAGGAAGAGAATGAAAAATGTTCAGGAGGTAAATCTACTAGAAAGCAGGGCCCTGGGAGATAAAAAAATGAATTGTTTAATGTCCCCAAAAATGATAGCAAAGAATGAATCTATAGTCAAGTGCACCACAAGCGATCAAGTTCTTGGCTGCAAGGGGCCCGTAGAACAACGAATGTCATAGCTAGAAGGAAACATAGAACATAAAATGTTAGAACACAGAAGCTTCCACATTAATCCTTGTATCTTAGCATTTAAGGCAAATGAGCAGATTTTTCATCAATGAATGAAACTGATAAATATATATATATATATAAATTTATAGTGCTATAGGTATAGATAGACATATAGATATGCATACCCACATAATCATAATTCAGAATAATACATGAAAGGGGACAGAGGGCAGGTAGGTGGCAGAGTGGATAGAGGGTCAGTCAGGCCTGGAATCAGGAAGACCTGAGTTCAAATCCAGACTCAGAGATTTATTAGCTGTGTGATCTGAGCAAGTCACTTAATCCTGTTTGCCTCAGTTTCCTCATCTGTCAAATGAGCTGGAGAAAATGGCAAACCACTCCAGTATCTTTGCCAGAAAACCCCAAATGGGGTCAACTTACATGAGACATGACTGAAACAACTGAAGAACAACAACAAAAGAGATAGGGAATGGACCCATGATTTCACTGGTACAGGAAAATCCCTGGACTAGGAAATTCCCAACCTAGGTGGGCCCCTTCTCTGTAAATTATAGTTTTGAAGGCTTGCCTAGAATAATAAGAGATTAAGTAATTTGTCAGGAGTCACTCAACCCATATGTGTCAGAGCTGATACCTGAACCCACATCTTCCTATTTCCTAAGAACAACTCTCTATCTGTGCTACCTCTCATCATACACATGTAGAAAATGACAGAGCTGGGTCTAGAATCCCAGTCTTCTTACTAGTAGGCCAGAGGGAGTGAGGTATTTTGTCATGATGACTGCTTCTGGATCTAGGTTCAGACCCTTCCTCTGATGTTCCCTGTCTTTGGGAGGCTGGACAAGTCAACTAATCTCTCTTAACTCCTAGATTTAGAACTGGAAGGGGGCCAAGTCCAACGCTTTCCTTTTACAGATGTGGAAGAAGTGAAGCCCAGAGAGGTTAAATGATGTGCCCAAAGCCACACAGGCTGTAGGTCAGAAAGTTTGGATAAGAAACTAGGTCATCTGACTCCCAAATGAGAGAACTAGATAGAAAGCCTCTGAGGCCCTTCTAGCTCTAGATAATGACTTTCCATGAGCCTTAAGGAATGCTGGTATAATCCAATATAGTTTCCTCTCAACAACTTACTAATGGAGTCATTTTTTGTCCTTCCTCCTCAGAGAGGACCAAAATGATATCATGATGTTGGGGTCCATGTACAGTGTGTCTGGCTGTTGCTGATCACACCAATATGAGCTTGGAAGGCTCTACCACAGGTTGGTCACAAATAGTCGGTAATATCATTTGGGTGGAAGATATCAAAATTTGTCCCTAAAAATTACTGATGGAGACATTTTGTCAAAGGGTTAGTCACAAATGTCTATTCTTTATCAGTTTCATTTAATGGTGAAAAAAGCCTGCTCATTTTGTTTAAATGCCAAGATATAAGAATAACTACGGAGACTACTCATTCGATGCCTGTGTCTGGCATCCTATTTGAGATATTCAGCAAAATATAGCAAGTCCTAGACTTGAGATCAGAAGATTCAATTCTTTCATGACCTCACTACAACTCTTCTAAGTCTCTTCTAAGTCAAGGTTACTGGCCCTCAACTTTCTAATCTTCAAATGGGGTTGATAATGCCCTTATCGGGTTTTTTGAAGCTAAGTTTACTTGGTACTTAAAATATATTGAGAGGACCCTTAAATGTAGAATTTCACACTTAGGATGGGAGGAGCAGGGAGACTGGGTGGGGAGGAGAGGGAGGGTCTGATTCACTAGACTAGGTCAGAGTGAAGATAACATCAGATATGGTTATTTGTTAACTTGGAATCCTGAAAATAGTCTATAAAATGGCCAGGGGTGTGGTATCTCTTTTACAATCCCTAAGAAGTGGGGGGTGGAATGGGGAGGGTTAGGATTGAATGGTGGGGTGAAGGGGAGGAAGGCAGAAAATATTCCTTGTTTCCACACAAAGAGTAAGGGAACTGAGAGCCCAGATGGGCAATATCTCTTGCCTTAGGTAATTCTTCCTTTATTCTTAAAAGTGAAGATTTGGACCAGATTATCCTTAGGGTCCTTTCTAATTCAAATTCCTATGATGCTTCTTTCCCCCTGCCAGGGCACATTTCCTAGGATAAGAATTATTAGAGTCCAGAGGACAGCTAGGTGGTGTAGTGGATAAAGCATCAGCCCTGGATTCAGGAGGACCTGAATCCACCCTCAGACAATTGAACACTTAACTAGTTGTGTGACCCTGGCAAGTCAATTAACCCTCACTGCCCTGCAAAAAATAAAAATAAAATAAAAAAGAAATTATTAGAGTCAAGGCCAACACCAGGAATTTTAAGGGGAGGAGGGAACCATGAACTTGAGTAAAAAAAAATGAAATCTACATTTCAATATATTTCCCCTTGTATTCTATATATTTTATTTATGCATTTAAAAAATATGATCTTAGGAAAGGATCAGTAGGTTTTACCAGGTGACCAAAGAAATCCATAGCTCAACAACAGTTAAGACTGCTGTCTTAGAGCATTGTTAGAACTCACATTTTTTTCAGCTCTTCAGATTTTACAGAACACTATGAGTTAGAGTACAAATATTACTGTTCTCAAGTTTAAAGATAGGAAACTGAGTTGCAGATTGATGAATTGACTCACCCAAAATCACAGCTAGTAATTACTAGAGCCAGGATGAGAATCTGTTTCCTGACTCCAGGTTCATCCCTCCTTCCATTATACCTTATGTGCCTCTCACTGATTCATGAGCATAAAAATTTTCTCCCAGGAACCTGATCTTCCAACACCTGGGATCCACACAACCCATTTTGGAAACTACTTATGCCTTATTTTTCTTTACCTGTCTCACAGAATCCACGCAAAGATAATGTCTAATAAATGTTGAAAGTGCTTTGAAAAGCACAGTATAAAACACTCTATGTATGTAAGAGGTTTTAATGGATATACTTCCTCTTCTCAGCAGGAGTATTATTATGTCCTGAGTCCAAAAGGCACTCAATGTGTGTTAATGATGACCAAATTGTTCTGTCTGCTTGGGATAGCAAAACCAAAACAGACACACACTCACTCTCTCTCTCTCTCCTCTCTCTCTCTCTCTCTCTCTCTCCTCTTTCTCTCTCTCTCTGAAATAATGAAGGAGAGACTTACAAACATGAAGATAAAGAAAGCCAGTTCCAGACCTCAAACTCTGACAGATAAATATAACAAGAATGGCCAGAGAAAGTGGGTGGGGGGGCGAGCTAGGTGGCGCAGTGGACAGAGCACTGTCCTGGAGTCAAGAGTACCTGGGTTCAAGTCCAGATCAGACACTTGAGCACTTAATAGCTGTTTGACCCTGGGCAAGTCACTTAACCCCAACTGTCTCACTTAAAAAAAAAAAATTAAAAAAAAAAAAGGTGGGTGGGGGTAAAGTCCAGAAACCAGGGACATTTGGGGCCCTTGAAGTCAGGTATAGAAAAAACCAAATATTTTTGTTGGTTTCTTTAGTTGGTTCCAGAGAATTATTAAATTTCAGGACTGTTAAGACCTAGAGAGGATGGTCAAACATATGTTAGAACCTAAAACAAGAATCCTAGTCTGGAAAGGGACATGGAAGACAATGAAGGACCAGAGAAAGGCACTGGATTTAGAGTAATAAGGTCTGGGTTCAGATCTTGGCATTACAAAATACTACCCATATGACCCAAGGCAAATCATTCCTCAGAGTTTCAGTTTCTGTATCTATATAATGAGGAAAGTGGACTACTAAGATCTCTTCCAATTATAAAAAATTTATGATGATCCTAAGTAAGAATAATGATTAAGAAGAAGAGGAGAAAGAAGACGAGGAGCTACCATTTATATAGCACTTACTATGGGCCACACAATTATTATCTCTTTTGATCCTCACAACAATCCTGGGAGGTGGGCACTGTTATTATCTCCATTTGACAGATGAAGAAACTGAGGCAAATGGGGGTGACTTGTCCAGGATCACACAGCTAGTAGGTAGTGTAGTAGATCAAGCTCTGGACTTGGAGTCTGGAAGACCTGAGTTCAAATTTGCCTCAGACACTTAGTAGCTGTGTGACTCTGAGCAAGTCACTTCACCCTGTTTGCCTCATTTTCCTCATCTGTAAAATGAGCCAGAGAAGAAAATGGCAAACCACTCCAGTATCTTTGCCAAGAAAACTTCAAATGGACCTTACAAAGAGTTAGACATGACTGAAATAACTGAACAAACAGTAACACTTTCCTGACTCCAGGCCCAGTGCTCCATCCACTGTGCCACCTGACTGCCTCAAAGAACCTGGAGTGTGAGATTTGGATAAAGCCTTCCAACATAGATTATGTAATTTTATGTGGATTTAGGCAGTCTTCTGGTATAGTAGAAAAAGCAGTGGTCCAAGAGTCAGAGGAACTGGGTTTGAACTGTGCCTTTGATACATATTCTCTGTGTTACCTTCTGTAAGTCACTGAACCTTTCCTCTGCCTTATTCCTAAATTGAATGGGATTATACAAATCTACCTCTGAGGCCCTTTCAGATCTAGATATATGATCCTATGACTTAAAAATATAGACCATGGATTTTAAAGGCATTTAAGGACATAAAGTATTAGGAAATGAACCTTAGAGCATAGATAATTAAAGCAGGAAAGACCCTTCCAAAAACACAAATTGTCCGGAATTGGTATAGATTTTAATTAGAGATCATCTAATCTAATTCCCTCATTTGACTAGTGAGAAAACTTGAGCCCTAAGAGGGTGACTTCCCCAAGGTCATACATCCAGTTAGGGGCAAAACTGGAGAAAGAACCCAAATCAACTTGCTCCCGGGCTCTTGCTCCCTTTATACCAACCACACTGACTCTGGTTTCAATATTGCAGGCCAGACAGAGTCTAAAAATAGCTGGAGCTATTTACTGGAAACAGCTGGATTTGAATGCTAAAAGGAACTGAATTTCATTCAGAATACAAAATTTGCCCCCATTATTCAATTGCATTTAAACTGGCAAAATGTTCAATCTCTCTCTATCCCTCTCTCTCAGCCTCCAACAAGACCAAGGCTTGATGTCAGCAGTTATCATTGTATTAGACTGCAGGTAAAACAAGCCCCCTTGCATTATTAGCTACACAAACAAAGCACCTGCTCAGCATGCTGATTTATTTCCCAGGACTAAAGGAACTCACAGGCTAGACATTTCATAGCCTCACACAACCCTGTCTTAACCAGGGATTCTTTTTCTATGAGATCCAAAAACATAGTCTATTCAAATACCTCTTTCACAAAGAGTACTTAGCTTTGGGTTATGTTTAATCACACAGAGACACCTCCCCACCCCAATACACACACACACACACACACTCACACTTACACTTCTGCCTAAAATGACAGCCACCAGGAAAAACAAACAAACAAAGGAACGATAATTGGAAAGAAACAGATTCAAAATCAGAAGACCTGGATTTAAGTCACTGCTCCAAACTGAAATACAGTGTGATCCTGGGCAAGTCTCATTGCCTCTCCAATCCTCCATTTCCTCAAAATTGAGCCCTGATTTATTCATTCCAAGTTTTCTTTATATCTTTTATATCACCTGAATTTCCAAAAATACACCTACCCCCTTCACTTTCCAGAGAGCCACCACTTATCAAAGAATAAAAATTAGAGGAAAATATGTATGAGGGTGAGGAAGAAAGTAGTTCAAGAAAACAAATCAAAATATTACTTGAACTGAGTCTGTCAATATGTGAAACATTCCATGCCCATAATCCTCTGCAAAGGAGAAACAGGAAGTTATTTTCTCCTCTCTTCAGGTTGTGTGATCATTATAAAATGTACTGTATTCCATTTTCATGGCGGTGGGGGAGAAAGAGCCTTTCTTTTATCATTATAGCTTGTGTTGATATTAAAAATCATATCATAAAAAATTAGAAGAAAAGCAGATTATATATATTTCAAAGTTATAGAGAGGAAGTGTATTCTTAGCCAAAGGAGAGATACAATTACAAATGGTAAAATAGATAACTTTGATCACATGAAACTAAAAAGCTTCCGCACAAAATTAATGAACCTAGGATATAAAGAGACATGATCAAATAGGAGGGAAAAATCTTTGAATCAAAATTCACAGGTTTGGTTTCTATCCAAGATATATAAATAATTGGTATGTATATATGTATGTATGCATGTGTGTATTGTATATATATGCATATATACACATATATATGTCCATAAATATAGAAAACCACAAGTCATTCTCCAATAGATAACTGATCAAAGAATATGAACAAAAAGTTTTCAAAACAAAAATTAAAAACTATTAATAATCATATTTAAGAATATTCCAAATAATGAATAAGAAAAGTACAAATCAAAATAACTAGATTCCCCTCACAATTAACTAATTGGCAATGACAATAAAAACTGGGAATGATCAATGTTGGAGGGATTGGGGGAGGCTAGTGATTATTGGTGTAGATGAAAATCAGTACAAATTTTGGAAAGTAATTTTGGATTATGAAAATAAAGGGACTAAAATGTCTATACTGTAACTCAGAGATTCTATTACTAAATTTATACTCCAAGAAGATCCTTGTTGAGTACTCATATACACCAAAATATTTATAGTAGCATTATTTTTTTGTGATAAGAAAGAATTAGAAACAAAACATATGCCCATCAATTTGGGGAATGTCTAAACACATTGTGGTACATGAATATAATGAAATACTACTGTCCTATATGAAATAGATAGGAAGAAGCAATGAAAGATTTACATGAACTAATGCAGAGTGGAATAAGTAGAGATAAAAAAATATGACTACAGTAGTGTAAACATAAAATATAATCACAAAAGAATCCAAAGGGAACATTACAGAATCACAGAGATCAAACCTAGGAAGATATCCTTAACCCACTTCAATGTGGGAGACCCTCAGATTTGGTACAGTTCACCTATTTTAAGACTTTTTTGATGTATTGGTCAGTTTTTGAGTTTTTTCTTTTCTTTTAAAATATATTATTTGTTATATGGGATGGGGAGGGTGGGGGATGGGGAGGGGAGAAGGAAAAGAAGGGAGAAGGATGCTATGAGAAAACACAGTAATCTTTTTAAAAACCCAAAAGATACCAATGAAATATTTTTTAGAACCATTGTAGTTTGTATATATTATTTTCCTGGTTCTGTTTCCTTTATTTTGCATCTGTTCATATAAGTTTTCCTGTTTATAAAGAATTTTTTAAGAATAAAGTACTATATAAAGGTAATTTAAAAAAAAAACAACAAAAACCTTGTTGCCTTCTTTTCTACATCTAATTATCTCCATTTTCTTAATGAAAACAGTTTAGTTATTCATTACCCTCCCTCAAGGCAACAAGCTACCAGCTACTGGTGCCAATGAGCAAATGAAATAGTGTTTGAATTTCATGCCACTAACATTCACTGCAGACAAAATTCCTGAGTTCCAATACCTATAATGACTTAAGGATAGAAGAATAAATAAAGAAGATGACTCAGAAATCTGCTGATTGTTCTTACTTGTAGCAGCCCTTAGTTGAGTGATTATTTTTGTTTGTTTTCTTTTGGCCAAATTTTATTATTAGCTATTCAATGATCTTGTTCTGTCCCTTCAGCTTCATGAGTTAAAACAGGCCACCTCAAAGCCAAAGAATGCATTCTCTTCTCTCCTCTATCATATTGAAATCTCCTTCCTTCCAAGCTTAGCTTACTTTCTTTCCTTCTCTATGAAGTCTTCCTGAACCTACAGTACCATAGGTACCAGTGATTTATTCCTCCAGAAAATTTCCTAGATTATTTTATCTCACTTTCTTCACACCACTAATCATAGTCTCAAATTATATTGAAATTTTGGATATATTATATAATCTCAGAAAAGTGTAAGATCCTTGAGGGCAGTGACAATATTATTCTTTGCACACACTGTCTTATCCATAGTAGGCACTTTAGACATATTTGTTCAATTTATCTGAATTGAACATGACATAACCATTGGCCTTAATATTGAATAGAGAAAAAAAAATACTTGAGAGTGGAAAAAATCAAGTTATCCCAACTTAGAAGTAAACATTGGGGATATTATTATGATAATTGTGTTATTGTTATGCAGTTGTTTCAGTTGTGTCTGGGGGGATTTCTTGGTAGAGATATTAGAATGGTTTGCCCTTTCTTCATCTTATTTTACAGATAAGGAACTGAGGCAAACAGGGTTAAGTGACTTGCACACTGTCACAAAGCTAGTAAGTGTCTGAAGCCAGATTTGAACTCATGAAGATGAATCTTCCTAATTCCAAGCCCAGTGCTCTATCCACTGTGCCACCTAGCTGCTCCCTATTATAATAATAGTAGCTAGCATTTTCATAGTGCTTTAAAGTTCAGGGAGCATTTTACAAGCATCTCATTTGGTCCTCACAACAATCCTGGGAGGTAGGTGTTACTCTATTACACCCATTTTACTGATGAAGAACCTGAGGCAAACAAAGGTTCTATGCTTTGCCCAGAGTCATACAATTATTTTAATTCAGGTTTTTCTAACTCTAAGTCCCTACACTCTCCATTGCACCACTTAGCTGTAACACATTCATCAGATCATAGAATCTCAGTTGACAGTTGAAGAGGCTACTAGCCTTTATGATGCTATTATTATATCATTATCATAATATTTCATTATTATTATCAATTTGGTACAACCCCTCCGCCCTGAAACATGAATGTCCTTGATAACAACTCCAATAATCTGTGGCCTAATCTCTGCTTGAACAACTATTATAACTGGGCTCTCACTATCTCTATGGCAGCTGAGCCCATTTTTGAATAGCTTGGATCATGAGGAAATTTATCTGAAACCTCAGTAATTTCTACCCATTTTCCCTAGTTCTATCCTGTGGGTCTAAGTTAATGAACATTACTCATTCTTCCAACTGAGAGTGCTCCAAATACCTGATGACAGGTAATATGTCTTTCCTGCCCTAAGTCTTCTCTTCTCATTACAAAATGTCCTCAGTTCCTTTACCTACCATTCCTGTATGGCATTAGTCTTTTGGAAACTCTCCAGTTAACCAAAGCCTTTCCCAGAATATGACATCCAGAAATGCTTATTATATTCTAGACATAGTCCCACCACAAGTCAGGGTAGAGCAGGACTATCACAATCCTCATTCTGGACATGAGACTTCGGACCAGCCCACTAGAGGAAACACTGTGCTCCTCCCCCAGATCCAATAGGATACAATGAAGGTTTGACCTGCAGAAAGCTAATTATTCTCAGAGCCCAAACAAAGGGCTCTGGAATGTTCAAATGGATGGGCACGAGCTGCAGGACCACCTGGACTTCAAAGGAATCATTCATTCTGCCTAAATAGAGGGAGCCAAGCACGATCAGCTAAAGGGCTGCTGGCAGGCAGCCAAATATCAATCTCTGGCAAAAGATGAAACACCTGGTAAGAGAGAGAAGCAGCAAAAATATTCAATGACATAGAGAAATAGGTTCCACCTGCAATAAGGGTAGTCATGATTATCCTTTAGTCATTAACTTAATAAGGGTGGTGGTGGTGGTATTGGTGGTGGTAGTAGTAGTAGTAGTAGTGATAGTAGTAGCAGTAGTAGGAAGAGGAGGAGGAAGAGCAGCAGCAGCAGCAGCAATAGTAGTAGTACTAGTGCAATTGGATGGTTCAGTGGCCCTGGAGTCAGGAGGACCTGAGTTCAAATCTCACCTCAGAAACTTACTAGCTGTGTGACCCTGAGCAAGTCACAGCCCCAATTGCCTTAAAACATCTGGTGCCATCTCCAGTCATCCTGATATATATCTTGCCGCTGGACCTAGATGGCTCTGGAGGAGAGAATGAGGTTAGTGACTCTGCACAGCCTTTCCTCACTTAACTCCAATTTGGTACAAATCATGACATCTGTCATGGTCTTCTTCCAGAATGAAGGATATACTACTACTACTACTACTACTACTACTACTACTACTACTACTACTACTACTACTACCACTACTACTACTACTACTACTACCACCACTACTACTACTACCACTACTACTACTACCACCACCACCACCACCACCACCACCACCACCACTACTACTACCACTACTACTACTACTACTACTACTACTACTACTACTACTACTACTACTACTACTACTACTACTACCACCACCACTACTACCACTGGTCATGGTGGTGGTGGTGGCAGCAATGGCAGCAGCAGTTGGATTTGGGAAAAGGAGGGGAAGGTTTCTTCCATTGGGCAGATCTGAAGTCAAGTGTCCCAAATGAGGGCTGTGACAGTCTCATTGTACCCTGCCCTCTGACAGTACTACATCTAGAATATCATGTGCATTTCTGAATGCCACATTACAGGAAGAGTTTTGACTAACTGGAGGATTTTCAGAAGACTGGTTATGATGGGCTAAAGCAACTGAGGAGCAGGGAAGGTTTATTAGCTATCATTATTTATATTATGCTTTAAGATTTTGCAAATTCTTTGCATATGATCTCACATTTGATCCTCATAATAACCTTGGGAGGTAGGCACTATTATTATACCCATTTTGTAGATGGAGAAACTGAGACAAACAAGGGTTAAATGGCTAGCTCACATAGGTGGTTAATATCTGCAGCAACATGTGCACTCAGAACTTCCTGACTCCAAGCCCAGCACTCTCTTCACTAACCACCTTGGGGCCATTCATAAGGCAGCTGTGTTGGAGAGGAAAGAATGCATGGTAGGAGAATCAGAAGAGCCACTAACTTGATGTGTGACCTTGGCCTTTTCCTCTCTCTGGGCCTCAGTTTCCTCCACTGTAAAATAAGGAAGTTGTACTTTTTTAATGGCTATATCAGGTTGAAGAGGGATTACATTTCAGTCTAGCCCCCATAGTGGGGACAAAGGGGAAAAACTGTGGAGAAGCAGATTTACTCTGGGAATAAAGGGGGGAAAACAAACAAACAAACCTTAGCAATTAGTTCCTAAAAGCAGAATGCTTCAAGAGTTGGTAGATTACCTTTAAATGGAATGTTCTGGGTTTTTTTGTTTGTTTGCTTTTAAATGGAAGTTTTCAAATAGAGTCCAGATGACCACTTATCACAGACCTTTGAGAGGAGCTTTGGTTTAGGCATGGGTTGTACAGATGACATAGGATCACAGAGTTTGAAGAAATCTGAGCCATCATGTAGTCCCACTCTTCATTTACACAGAAAAGGAAGAGGGGAGACACAATGGCCTAGTACCAGCATAGGGATTTGAACCTGTGTCTTCTTATTAAAATCCAAGTATCATTCTACTGCACATGTAAGGCCACTCCTCAAAGAGGTAATGTGTATTAAGGAGTTGAGTATCAAGAGAGAGGTATAGTTGAATCCTAGCTTCAATGGATGTTTGCAGAGAGAATGTGGGTGAATCACTTAAATCCTCTGAGCTTCATTTTTTCTTATCTTTAAAGTGATAAAAAATAGTACTCATACTACTTATGTCACCAGTGGTGAAAATAATGCTTTACAAACCTTAAGAAGCTATATAAATGTGAGCTCATGCTATTGCCGATCTGGGATGGATCACTTCCAGAGTTCTTTCCAATTAGATAACAGTATGTAAACAAGAGTAGCAAACAGTACTTATGGTAAGCATAGAAAGCAATGGGTTTAGGGGCAGCTAGGGCACCGGCCCTGGAGTCAGGAGGACCTGAGTTCAAATCTGGCCTCAGACACTTGACACTTACTAGCTGTGTGACCCTGGGCAAGTCACTTAACCCCAATTCCTCCCCTCCAAAAAAAAAAAAAAAGATAAAAAAGTAAACTAAAATAATGGGTTTCACTCCTACCTTCACCATTTAGCAAAGGAGTTACTTGGTATAATGGATAGATTGATGGGCTTGGCATCAGTAATAGTGGAATTCTAATTCCATCTCACTTAATAAGATGTAATCGAGGACAAGGGCAGCTAGGTGTGGCAGTGGATGGAGTACAGGTCCTAGAGTCAGGAAGACATCTACCTGAGTTCAAATCAGATACTTACTAGCTGTGTGACCCTGAGCAAATCACTTAACCCTGTTTGTCTGTTTCCTCATCTGTAAAATGAGTTGGAGAAGGAAATGGCACTCCAGCATGCTTACCTCAAATGGGGCCACAAAGAGTTGGACATTACTGAAAAACAACTAAATAAAATCAAGGGCAAGTTACATAACCTATCTTGGCCTCAGTTTCCTCATTTGTAAAACAAAAGGGACAGATTAGATGATCTCTAAGGTCCCTTTCAGGTATAAATCTAAGATTTCATTATAAGATATTTAGCCTCCTGATTATTCATTTGTAAAGTGAGATTGATAATATTTATTAAAACAAGATAGAGATTAAGAACTGCAGAGATGATTCTCAGATGTCATTTAGTCCAAAACATACCAGATAAATATGGCCATCCATCTGCTGCGTGAAATACTCCAAGGGGAGGAATTATTACTGCTGTTTAGTCAATTAGTCATGTCCAACTGTTCATAACCCCATTTGAGGTTTTCTTGGCAAAGATACTGGAGTGGTTTGCCATTTCCTTCTCCAACTCATTTTATAGATGAGGAAATTGAGGAAAAAAGGGTTAAGTGACTTGCCCAAGTTAACACAGCCAGTAAGTACCTGAGACCAGATTTGAACTCAGGTCTTTCTGACTCCAGGGCCCACACTCTATCCACTGCACTGGCCATATAAAGAGAGGAAACTCTCCCTTATCAGGCAACCTGAACAGTGGTTCAGAAGTTCTAATGGTGAGGAAGTTCTTTCTTGTATTGAGCCAAAATCTACTTCCCTTCAGTACACTTAATTGAGAAGATCATTCAATTTATAAAATCCCAGGACCTAGATTCAAATCTCACTTTTAATGCTGATTAGATTCTGACCATGGAAAAGTCATTTAACATATTTTCAGAAGTGGCCAATGTTTATCTGTTTTATATGACTAAACTTGTTATAAAGAGGGAAAAGTTATAGGTTTCATCTCTGAGGTGCCCTAAGCCTCCAACTTGTTTTAATGATCATCATTTGTCACTTTAAGAGGGGCAGCTAGCACTGGTCCTGAATTTGGGAGGACACAAGTTCAAATCTCACCTCAGATACTTACTAGCTATGTGACCCTGGGCATGTCACTTAACCCCAATTGCCTTAAATATCCAGCGCCACCTACAGTTGTCCTAATATGTATATTGCCACTGGGCCCAGATGACTCTGGAGGAGAGAGTGAGGTTGGTGACCTTGCACAGCCCTCCCTCACTTCAATTCAGGCAAGTCATGACATCACCCCGATGTCATAACCCTCTTCAAAAATAAAAGACCAACAATATCAACCTCATTTCCATTTCAGAAATGAGAAAAAATCAAATTGGCTTGCCCCTAATTATTAACCTGATAAATATTAGAGGTGGGATTTGAGCCCACTATTTTATATGCTCAATTTAAATATCATCAATTTCTGATATCCAACTGGAAGGAAGCCTAGATGGTATCTACCACTGATCTGGAATCAGCAAGTTAGTTGTAGAGATGCAAAAATAAATAAATGTTCAATGAACAAATAAATTACATTAAATATTAATACGAGAGGGAAAAAAAAAACCGTTGAACTTCTCTATTCCCCTTTTTCTTGCCTGTAAAGTGAAGATGATAATACTTATAGCACCTATCTCACAGGGCTTTTGTGAGAATGGAGTGAGATAATGTCCCAAGAGTGCTTTGAAGTTATTATTGTTTCATCCACTGCTTCTAGTTCTGCCCTTTGGGGCCAAGCAAAAATCCTGTGGATAACAGCTTACTTGTATGGAGCAATTCCACAAAAGCCTGAAGCTTCATCATGGGGTTAGTAACACTGGACCCAAGAAGTTTATGCCAATGGAATATAAAGGTTGGAAGGTCAATGGAACTGAAGGGATGATAGCAAAAGACTGGACCCTAAAGTTTGAAGGCTAGTTTAACTAATACAGTAGAGAGATTCATTACCAGCAGGATATGAAATTTTTGGCCTTGCCAACCCATGAGCTAAATGTGTTTGTTAAATGAAATTTTAAAGAATCTGCTTGGAGGTTTCATTATAATATGGTAGAAATTACCCCCAGTTATGTTTTTTCTCCAATCAGCAGAGAAATAGTCCAAATGTAATGCCATTTATTGTTATAATAGGAAAATGTGTTTTTACAAAAACAAATACCCAGAAACCTTGGGTGACCAGTGTTCCATGATGACTTCCTACCACAAGAACTTTTTTCCCCAATGCATGAAGCTAAGTTGAGTCTCTAATCTTCTTTGTCTCAGAGCTTTTTATTTCCATTGAGTATAATGATATCATCAAAGTTCCCCATCCAGACTCTAAGGTTGACCAGCATGAGCAAACTGTCAACCCCAGGGGGATAATGGATTTCCATTGTGGGGCTTGCCTTTGTGAAGTCATTATTTCCCAGAGAGCCCACATTCCACCAGCATGCAAAGGTCAAAACTCAATGAGAGGGAAATGAAGAAAGAAAGAAAGAAGAGAGAGGAGGAGGAGGAAGAGGAGGAGAATGAACTATGCTTCTGGTGCATTAAAAACTTTTCAGTAAAGCAGTGTGGATGAGAAGCAAGGTGCAAGGTGAGGGGAAGCCCCAGTGGACTTGAAGTAATAAGATCACAGATTCAGATTCAGAGCTGGAAGTGACCATAGGGGTCTAAAATCCAACACTTTCATTTTACAAAGGTGAAATGATTTACCAAGGTCACACAAGTAGTAAATGACAGAGTTGGGAAACATATCCCTGTCCTCTGACTCCAAATAGCATATTCTTCCCACTTCCCCACACCATGTGGGTTTGATTACCAATCTCACGACTTAGTAGTTTGTGTGGGCACTGTTTGAATCTTAGCATCTTCATCTTCCAAGAATTCACGAAAATGATTGCTGAGTTCATGATATAAACTAGAGAAAATGTGATCTTGATTTTGAACAACAAAAAAGGAAGACGATAGAACAGAAAAACTATTAGCCAGTGTGCTTGAATTAAAAACCTGACAAAAGTCTAGAATTACTTGTCAAAAGATGGCTGAACATCCAAAAAGAAGCAAGGACAGTAAGGACCAGGATGATGTCACCATGGGCAGGCCAAGTCAGGTTAACTCCATTCCCTTTTATGACAACATCACCAGGCTGATAGATTTGGCTGCTGGATTCTCTACCTCTACAAGTTTTCAGTGATATCATTGAGTGGAGATGCCTGCTTTGCTGTCTATTTGTGTATGTGTGCTAAAAATAGTTGTTGGGCTATTTTCCCTCAGTGTCTCTGTGACAATATCAATAGAGGTCAAAACTACAAAGTAAACTGAAGTCAAAGTGAGAGGAGATAAATACGGTGCTATGGTAGAAAGAACTCTCAAATGCTTAAATATATCTGTGATCTCATGAATGTGGAAGTTCCTTCTAAATATGCAAATTGAAGCTCAGGCATGCCTGTTCATCCTGGTTCATTCTTGCCCAGGTCTTCCTGTAAATTTTCCATAGAGGGTCCATCCATTGAGAGGTCTGGAGTGGAACAATCCAGCTGTCCACTTGTCAACCTTCACCCTCCCTCTTCCACCACCTCATTTTCTCTATTGCAAAATCCTTGTGGCATCATTCATTCTTATTTTTCAAAGATCCATACTCATTATATGTTTGCTCACGTCCACCATGTATCTCTCTATTGTCTTCAGTTGACAAAAATCTTAATGCTTCAGAGATTATTAGGGCCTATGGTAGAAAAAACTCTGAATCTAAGAGACGTCTAGCCTTGGTTGTGCCATTTGCCCAATAGTGCTTCTGACAATCCAGACTTTACCATCATGACTCAGCTTCCTTCTCACCCTGCAACACCCCCCCCCACACACACACACACACACCAGGCCTCTTTGTTGCTTTGGTGAATTCCTCTTAGAGCCTCCATTTTGGGGATAAGTAAGGCTGATCAGCTTTATTGTCCTCTTGGTTTTACTTCTGACTCTGCCACTAATCCCCATATTAGGGTACCTTCCCCCAACTCCTTTCAGCTCCCTTTTATGTGTCTCCTTTCCCCATTAGAATTTAAGTTGCTTGAAGGCAGTCACTCTTTGTTTTTTGCTTGGATTTAAGGCCTTACAAATATTGAACCCTTAATAAATGCTTGTGGCATGCCAGCTTCAAATCTTCCTGACTCCCAGTCCAGTGCTCTGTCCACTGCATCATGGAGCTGCCTCATAAGGAAAAGACAGAAATACAACAGACAGAGACCATTTATTAAAGACTTATAGTACTATGTACCAGACACTGTGCTAAAATGTTGGGGATAGAAAAACAAGAAAATGAGACCATCCAAAAGGAACTTAAATTCTAAAACAATAGACATGGTGGGGGATACAAAGGGGTGAAGGGAGAGGGTGCCCCAAGGTATGTAAGTCAAGCCAGAAGAGAAGTTATCATCATGGTTGGGTCATAATATGGAGACTGGGGTGAGAACTCATCAATTATGCAGTTGGCCTCAGCATGGAGTCATCCTTAGCAGGGAAGGGAAGCAAAACAAAGTTAAAAAAAAAATGCCAAGCCCTTGGGATGTAAGGGCCTTTAATAAAATTAGGATCATAGCATCTTGAATTGTATCCTGCATCAGCATGTTAAGATTGAAGCTAGAAAGGACCTTAGAAGCCATGTAGGACAACCCTCTCATTTACAAGTAGGAAAACTATGACATCTATGAGATCTATGATGCTCATGTGATATACCAGGGATGGCTCAGGAAGGAATCTCAGGTCCTTTAGGCCAACGTGGAACTATCAAACTAATGAAAGAATCCCCTCCATGACAGACCCTCTAGTGGTCTTTTCACCTCTTCTTTTTTTTTGGGGGGGGAGGGGGGCGGCAATGAGGGTTAAGTGATGTGCTCAGGGTCATACAGCTAGTGTCCAGTGTCTGAAGCTAGATTTGAACTCAGGTCCCCCTGAATGCAGGGCCAGTGCTTTATCCACTGCGCCACCTAGCTGCCCCTTTCTCATCTCTTCTTGACAATTTTCAGTGACAGACTGCTTTCTCCAGAGACAGACCATTCTGTTCTTACATAAGTCAGATTATCAAGGTAGATTGTCTGCAAATCCAGTTGCAATCTGCTCCCCATAATTCCCAGAAGGGAGTGTAGGGTTTTATAATCTTCCAGCCCACCTTCCAGAGAGGTAATGAGGATTAAATGAGATAATGGATGTAATATTGTCTTTGAGAAGAAGAAAATAGCATACAAACTTTGGGAGGAAGGAGCTTGTTATGATTCAAGGTACAGGCTTTGCCTCAGGACCAGCCTGAGGCAGAAAGGGAGAACAGATGAAATTTGTTTTTGAAAACCCTAAATCCTCTTCCTCAGGTCTGTTTTCCCTGATATAGATCTAGGAGCATAGGCACCAATGTGCCTGGTATGGTGCTTTGTTCTGAGGACACAAAGACAAAATGAAACAGGACCTGTCCTCACGGAACTTGTGTTCTTGAGAAGATATTATAACAACACCACCAGAAATAATAATAGCTTCCATTTTATAGCACTTTAGGGTTTGAAAAAATATAGTTATATATGTATATATGTATGTATGTTTGTATGTATGTAAAAATCTTACTTGAGGCTCACAACAACCCTGTGAGGTAGGTGTTGTGAAAAAATAATGTGGTTGTGGGACTCCCAGAGGCCACCTGCTGGAGGACCTAACCCAGAGAGTCGGGCCTGACCTTTCTTAAGGCCAACCTAGAGTCAGGAAGTTACCTCATTCAAACTACACCCACCTGAAAGCTTTGTTCCAGCCAGAGGATCTGTTCTCTGGGCTCTGACATCAGCATGCACTGCACTGAATCACCCTTAAATCTAGTGAACCAATAGATTTGAATTATGCTAGCCAATTAGCTTTAAGCAGTGTGCAAGGGCCACCTCTCATCCTTCTCATAGGGAGCTTATGTTCCCTGATTGGACCTTTGGCCAATCTCTCTCTCTTTTTTTTTTTTTTTGGTGGGGCAATGAGGGTTAAGTGACTTACCCAGGGTCACGCAGCTAGTAGGTGTCAAGTGTCTGAGGCCAGATTTGAATTCAGGTCCTCCTGAATCCAGGGCCAGTGCTCTATCCACTGTGCCACCTAGCTGCCCCAATATTCTCTTAAAAGTTACCAATATGTGGAGCAGCTAGGTGGCACAGTGGATAGAGCATTGGCCCTAGATTCAGGAGGACCTGAATTCAAATCTGGCCTCAGACACTTGACACTTACTAGCTGCGTGACCCTGGGGCAAGTCACTTAACCCCAATTGCCTCACCAAAAAAAAGAAAATTATTAATATTAAACCATTAACTGTAACTGGAGTGTTAGCCACTGCACCTTTAAAAATGGTGGGGAACACAGCCCATGGTGGCTCAAACACCAATGGCAGAGAAAAGAAAGCAAGCCCTGAGGGGAAATAATACCAGGCCTGGTCCTGAGATAGTGGAGCCAAAAACTATCATATTAATATGAATATATACAACTTAATAATAAAATGGGAGCCAGGTAGTACAGTGGATAGAGCAAAGTAGATAGAGTCAAGGAGACCTGAGTTCAAATCTGGTCTTTTGATACTTACTAGCTATGTGACTCTGGACAAGTCACTCAACCCTGTCTGCCTCAGTTCCTTTATCTGTAAAATGAGCAAGAAAAGGAAATGACAAACCACTCCAGTATCTTTGCCAAGAAAACCCCAAATGGGGTCATGAAGGGTCAGACATAATTGAAAACCACTAAATGACAACAACAAAACAATAATAAAAATAATAATACCTAGAATTTATATGGTTCTTTTAAGGTTTGCAGACTGCTCTATATATGATATCTCACTTGATCCTCACAACATTTTTGTGAGGTTAATGCTGTTCTTATCCCCATTTTACAGATGAGGAAACTGAGCCAGCCTTAAGTGACTTGCCCAGGATCCAATAGCTAAGTCTGAGGCAGGATTTGAACTCAGGTTTTCTTGACTCCAAGTCCAATGCTCTTATCCATTGTGACACCACTTATCCACTGCCATACATATATACACATCAATCCATTAGTCAAGAAGCATTTATTAATTATTTGCTTTGTGCCATGCACTTTGCTAGGAACTTGAAATACAAAGTAAGAAAAAAAAAAGGTCTCAACTCTCAAGGAGCTTAGATTCTAATGGGAAAGATAATATGTAAAAAAGTATATAGAAGGTACATATACACATGTGTGTGTATATATATATTATTTATACACATATACATGATATACATCTACATACTGTGAGAAAAGAATGGATTTTGGGTGTGCATAGGTAGGCATATACAGGCTAGCCCATTATAAGAAAAGTCATGTTGAAGAGAAAGCTCCAGTGGCTTTAGAAGGCAGCCTTTGAGCAGCATCATGAAATTAAACAGTGACGTCAAGAGGTGAAAATGAGGAGGGTGAACATTCCAGGAATGGAACACAGACAGTGCAAAGCCTTGGAAATGGGAGATAGAGTGTCATGTGTGGGAAATAGTTTTTTTAGAGACCTGAATACCAGAGGACTATATATTTAATCCTGGCAATACAAGGAAGCCACTGGATGTTATACTGGGTTGGAGATGATGTAGTCACATCTACACTGTAAGAAAATCACTTTGGCAGCTGCAGAAAGAATGGATTGGAATGGAGAGAGACCAGAGGCAGGGAAAATTAGGCTATTACCATAGTCTAGGGCAGAGGTGATGAGGGCTTGATTAGAGTGGTGGCTGTCTGAATAGAAAAAAAAAACCCGCCAGTAAATGATGTGAAAATGACAAGATAGGGCAACAGACTGGGTATATGAGGTGAAAGATAGGGAGGGATCTAGGTTGACACTGAGGTTATGAAACTGAGAGGGTGAGGGGATGGTGGTGGTGGGGAGAGATAATGAGTTTGGTTTCAGATAAGTCTGAGCTGCTTTTGGAAGGGATATCCAATTCTAAATTAATCCTTCTTCCCCTCTCACCAAGAAGCTTGCCTGCTACATAAGAGTCATTTTTCTGGAGAGTAAATAAGTGAGAATGTGTCATTCAGAAAAAATTAGTTTCTACTAATGTGTTATTTCCTGTAAACCCTTAATAAAATCAGGTAGGATCATAGATTTAGAGCTGAAAAGGATCTTAGAGGTCGCTGAGGTAAAGTCCCTCATTTTACAGAAGGGGAAACTGAGGTCAAGAATGATTAAATAACTTACCCAGGGTCATACAAAGTTTGAGGTAGGATTTTAACTCAGGCCTTCTTGACTCCATGCCTAGAACTCTCCCTATTGTACATGCTGTCTCTCTTCAAAATTTCTGAACCCAATTAAAATCAATCAATGGACATTTACTGACCCCTTACAAAATAGGTAGTGTAGGAATAAAAGCTGAGGAGGTTACAAAGATCATGGAATTTTAAATTCTGAGTTGGAAGTTAATTGACCCCTCCTCATTTTATAGGCGATGACAGTGAGTCCCAAAAAAGTTAAATGGCATGGCTGGCATTTGAACCTGATTTCCTCTGACTCCAAGCACAAATGCTTATTCCACTACAGTGCCCTCTGTAGGCAAAGGCAGGAACACAAATAGTATGCCATGTGGACTGATACAAGTACAGAAAATAAATGTAAAGTGACAGTCATTAAAAAATAAAGAGCTCAATCAGTGGAAAAGTTTAGGTACACAACATAGAGAAGCAAAGCATCACAGTAAGCTTGTGTTTGATTTATCCCTAAGACTCCAACTGTAAGGACTCATTGTCAAGAAAGTTTACAGGGGAAGCTATTAAAAAAAATTAAAAAAAAAAAAGAAACTATAAAGCAACCTGACAGAAATGAAGTATGGACCAACATCTCACACTATATATCAAGATAAGCTTTAAAAGTAATAATTTAAATATGAGATGATGTTATAAACAAATTAGAGGAACAAAGAAGAAATTACCTTTCAGACAATGTGGATAGAGGAAAAGTTGATAACCAAATGAGGGATAGAGAGAACCGTGAATAACAAAATAGATACTTTTGCTTACCTAAATTATTTTTAAAGTTTTTGCACAAATACAAGAAATGCTGCTAAAATAGGAAGGAAACAGGTAATTGAAGAAAATGTTTGCAGCAAATTTCCTTGATAAAAATTTTTTCTCCAAAGGAGAACTGAATTAAATTTATAAGAATAAGAGTAATTCCCCAATAAAGAAAAGGTCAAAGGACAAATGGTCAAACACAGTTTTAAAAGGAAGAAATCCAAGCTATCAATAACCAAATGAAAAAATGTCCCAAAAGCATAATAGATAGCATTTTAAACTTGGAGTCAGAAAGAACTTAGTTCAAATCTCTCCCTCTTGTTGGAGAGGCTAGAAAGTAGATTATAGAAGGCTCGTCACAGATGCTTTATTTAAAGAGAGGGCCTAGGACAGCCTTCTCATAATTTCCTACCAGGTATACTCCTGGACTTCATCATCATTCCCTCTATAATCTCAAGATCCTGTAAGATCTCATCAACCCTTATTCTTCTACTACCTCAACAGCCACCCCACTCCCCTCCCCAACCCCTTGGGTCCCTCCTTCCCTCTGGTTAGAAAAGGTGGGTGGTAGACAGTGGAGAACTCCTCCCAGATCCTCTAGGAGGGGGCCTAGAGCATTTAATTCATAATTTCCTACCAGTAATAAAAAGATATTAGGGGCAGCTAGGTGGCGCAGTGGATAAACCACCGGCCCTGGATTCAGGAGTACCTGAGTTCAAATTCGGTCTCAGACACTTGAAACACTTACTAGCTGTGTGACCCTGGCAAGTTACTTAAACCCCATTGCCCCACAAAAAAAAAAACTAGATTAACCCATTTTGCATATGAAGAAACTGAGGCCCCCAACAAGAAAATCACTTGCCCAAGGTAAAACTGTCCTGAGATTCAAAATCAGGTCTTAACTCCAAAGATGGTCTCCTGTCCTCACAACGCTTGCTAGGCTGAAACCTTATTAAACTCACCAATCACTGAGTTCTCATCTCTCACAGTTGTCATTGTCTCATTGCTCTGGCATAGCATATAAATAGTTTGCAAAATAGCATAATTAGTTAGTGAGTCTCAGGGAGCTAGCTCCAGGCCAGAGCCTCCATTCAGCTAACCACAGGACAACAGAGATCCCTGCTAATCAGAGAGCTGAGGCCTGTCATTATAAGTCTCTGGATTTTCTGGTAAGGCAGAATATCTGTGCTTCAAGGCACGAACATATCTTGCCCAGGCTATAAATAGTGAAGGATGACTATCTCCCTCCAAATCCCCTTGTTGTTTTGTTGTTTTGGTATATTTGTGCCCTTCTATCAAACTGCTGCTTGATGGTGCTCAGAGGAGACAACAACCTGTCCAGTAACTGGTCCAGGACAGCCAGCCACACTAGCCCTGGAGCGAGAGATGGATGCTGGGCTCAGGGGTGTAGTCAGAATCAAGCCATTCCAAGCACAGATTATTAGCTCACAGCTACTGGAAGAATTCTTAGGTACAAAACACTATGATATAGAATGTTTGAATTTAGGACACTAAATGTTAGAACACAGGATATCAGAGTGAGTAGGATCCTTATGATATAAGATGTTTCAACTTAGGGCAATAAACATTCGAATATATACTTATTAGAGGTAGAAGGGATCTTAGTAAAAAGAGATCTGGAAGAAACCTCTGAAAATTATATTTGGAGACTGAATATCAGAGTTGGAAGGGATCTTAGAATGTGCCATCCAGACAATGACCATGTAATGTTCCAAACTTTTCATTTTATAGATGTGGAGACTGAGACCCTAAGAGGAGAGGTGATTTTCTTAAGGACACAGAGATGACACACAATGGCAGAGTAAAGATGGGAACTAAGGCCTCCTATATCTAGTCAGATGCATTTTCCTAGTAACTGATTTCTATTCTCCCTCAAAACAGGGCTAGTTATTGGCAAACACTCTCCTCACTACCATGTGCCTCACTTAAGCAAGGATCTATGGATTTGTTTCTTCATTCCCTGAAAGCCCTACTTCTATAATAGGGGTTACAGGAACGTACTGCTCATACTAGCTCAAGGGAGCCAACTGCTCAATTTTCAGGGTGAGTATTTACACCTTGGAAATGAGCAAACTACAATCAGACCTGAATTATTATATTGTTATTGTAGTTGTTGATTGTTAGACAAGAAAGTGATATGGAGTATGTTATAATGCCTTCCATTTGTTTTCAGAGAGTCAGTTGGTTAAACATTACTAACACACCCTTGTCTTTGCCCCTACTGAAATTTTTACCTATCATTTCAAGTCCTAGTTCAAGTAGCTCCTTTCTATTCCCAGAGGGTAATTGTTCATTTCCATGTCATGACAAGAAATTAGGGGAGGATGTTTTTGGAGGAGCTGTAATCTGCATCTGGAAGTTCGTCCCATCAATAACTCATAATTACTAGAGACATTATGTTTCCTAAAGGGATACTACTAGCTATGTGTGGGGTTGGAAGTTGGGGGGCTGGGGTAAGAAGGGAAATGGGAGAGAGGGGACTAGAAGTAGTCATCACAAAGCTAGCATAGCATCAAGAATAGATAATGAACAATACTTGACTTATTTCTTTCTTCTTTCTTTTTTCCTTTTTTATGGACAGGATTTATAGATAGGTTGTTATTGTTATTGTTTGTCCTTCATTGTCAAAAAGGATCATGATGTCGAGAGGTGATGTCATGACTTGCAGTAAATTGGATTTAAGTGAGGGAAGGCTGCTCAAAGTCATCAGCTTCACTCTCTCCTCCAAAACATCTGGGTCCAGTGGCAAGATATCTACCAGGATGATTAGAAATGGCTCAAGATGTTTGAGGCAATCGGGATTAAATGACTAGTCTATGGTGCACACAGCTAGTAAGTCTCAAGTGTCTGAGGCTGGATTTGAACTCAAGGTCCTCGTGACTCCAGGGCCAGTGCTCTATCCATGCTCCACATAACTGTCCCCTTCTAGACACGTAAATCAACGATGCTATAGGTAAATTTGCCCTAGATTGTAGAAATGTATTTAACAAGCTCTATCCTGGTATTCTTGGGAAAAGATATGGGCTCTAAATACTGGTATAATTAAGTATATTTTGAATTGTTGGAATGACCAAACCCGAAAGAGTAAGTCATTAATGGTACAATGTAAACTTGAAAGAGTCCTTTAATTGAAGGAAAAAAAGATAATACTTGACCCCATGCTGTTTTGTTTTTTTTTATCAGAAACTTGGTGGATAAAGCCATAGATGTCAGACTTAAAAAGTTTACAGATGAAACAAAACCAGAGGAAAGGTAGCTAATATTTTAGACAATAGAATCTAGATCTAAAAGGATCTCAACAAGCAAGAACATTAGACCCCAAAGTCATAAGATGAAATTTAATGGTGATTAAACATAAAGCATTATATTGGGGTTCCAAAAAAAATCAATTTCACAAGGTGGAGGCATTGGGTAGATAGCATATTCTCAGAAATGATATATAGGGTTTTTAAAAGTGTGATGATGCTTAAAATGCTCAGATAAATGAGGTTGCTTGGAGAGGGGCTAAATGTCTAGAATGACTGAGGCCATAGTACCACTCACATCTAGCCTGCTAATGGCAGATCCTATTCATGTCAGGGCTTGTTTGATGTCAATTTGTATTGTGTTTTACTTCTAACCAGCATGTTTTTTTGGAAGGACACAGAGTGGGAGCTTATCCAGAGGATGGCAGTGTGGTAGAAGACCTTGAAGAAGACACTATGAATCTTAAACAGAGAAAAGGCATAAGGTTCTGGACCTGTGAATTCATTAATATAGAGACCTCCCAATGAGGAAATTCTCTCTACCTGTGCAGGTAAGCACTTTCTCTGAACATGAAGTCTTAGAGGGTTTCAAGAGCACTGAGAGGTTATTTGAATTTCCCAGGGGTTACACCAGCCCATATGTGTCAGAAGTCGGCTATAAATCCATGTCTTCCTGGCATTGAGGCTGGCTCTCTATCACTGGTATATGTTACCTTTCTTCCTTCACAGAATCTAATCATTTCATTATGTCACTATAGCTATGATCTCCTCCCTGTTGAGCACTTCCTCCAATACACTGACCTCCTTTTAGTTTTGTGAGACTCTCTTCCCTAACTCTGCCTGTTCTTTCCTAGTTCCTATCATCCCTTTACATCTCCACAGAGGCTCCTACACAGGTGCTGATTTAGGTTTGACACAGGGAAGGGCTTCCTAATAATAATAATAGCTCTGATAGAGCTATCCAAGAGCGAAATGATCAAGCTTAGGAGAGATCATGGTGGCCTTCAGGTAGAAATGGGGAAGCATTTATAGGGGTCGTTGCATAGTGGATTGCTAGCCAGACCCAGACTGGACTAGATGACCTTTGAGGTTCTCTCTCTTCCACCTGCTCTCATATTCTATGAAACAACAGAGGAAAACAAATGTCCATACTATCCCTTTGTTTTCAGGTTTAATTAAACTCTACATTTGAAAAAAAAATCAAAACAACAACACAGGTATCTCCATAAAAGGAAACCTTCTCTCTTGTATTCTCTATAATGAAATAAACCAGCCAATTAACGTAATCCCTGAAGAGTTGGAAAGTATAACATATATACACACAAAGATATATACATATTCAGGTATGTACTACTTACTCTAAGTTAAATAATATATGATTATATACACATAATGTATATCATTTCCTCCTTTTCTTTCTCCTCTATAATTTTGTTCCTGGCAAAATCTCCTGATTACCTTCCAAGGAGAGGTGACCCAGTCCTATTGATTGACTTGATGTGTTTTAGCTAAGGAACAGCCTAGTTAAAAGGAGACAAGGTTATCCTCAGAGGTTTGGCCACCAAGAGATGAATTGTAAAGGCAAAGCAACTTATACAGGCTATCTCCTCAGGTGGGTCTGGGTGAGGGATGGGTAGGTTCGGAATCTGTGATGACTGAGAGTGAATCCAAACTGATGAAACTATGAATATTTGAAGTCTTGAAGTCATGATACCTTATTTTATTTAGAACTATAAAATACTCATGAGATATTGAAATGGAGTAATTATACCCTAACATCAATTTATGAAAATATTCACATTTTCCTATACAAGAACAGCTCTTTGGTACAAGCAAACATTTCTTTACAAGTGATTATCTGTTGAACTAGGAGGGTAGGGAAAAGAGACACTAAAAACTAAACTATTAGGAATTTCTACTCATTGCAGATCAATTAGAAATGAAGATTCAGCACCTTTCAGACTTAGATATAAATTACTGGAGAAAAAAAAAAAGGATTTCTGCTTTAAAAAATCTGTTTGCAGACATCTTTCTGAAGAGCATATCTGTTCTGTAAAAGGAGACTCACATTGTGGAATGCCAAAGATACCTTTTATGTGGATACAACATAATATAATGCAAAATTCTGATCCTCTTGATGGAGAGGCCTTCGAAAGGTCAATGTTTGAGGTGTATGAAGGGGGAAAAAGGGATCACACAGAACTCTAAGAAAAGGAACAGAAACTCCCTGCCAGCTTTGGGAGAGGTTGACTGCAAAATAGAAGAGCTCCTCAGAGCAGAGTATATGACAGTAGGTTACCTTTTCCAACATCAGATTTAAATTGACACGCAATTACTGCCATACCTGTGATTTCATTAGTTCCTCCATTGGTGTGCTTAAAGCGATCTCCTTCCACACGTACACTGGGGCACAGCACATCTGAAGAAGGACAAAAGCAAAAGGCAGGATACAACCCAAAGAAGCACATAGTCAACAGGCTGGACATACAGTTTCTTCTAAATCCAAGGCATTGTCTGTCCACAAAACAATTTGGTTGTATCTCTTGGATGCAGTGAAGGAAGCACTGGTTTGGAAAGAAGGATAGGTTTGTATCATACCTAAGACACTGACGACTTGTTGATCTTAAATAGGTCAATTATCCTTTTTCAGCCTCTATTTTCTCATTTGAGAAAATTGCACCTATCTCATTGTGTTATTGTAGGGTTAAATAAAATGAAGCATACTGACATGCCAATTATTATTTAACTTATGTCATATTGTGTATCACAGCTATGTGTTTGTACAAAATACTGTACAGTCAAAAGAGAACTGGATTCAGAATCAGAGAATCTTGGTTCCAATCCTATCTCCTTATTATCCATTTAATCTTGGCAATTAAATCACTTATACTCTCTGAACCTCAATGTATTCATCTGAAAAAGGAAAGTGTAGACTAGATAATAATAACAATAGCTAACATTTATATGGGACCTACAATGTCCCAGGCACTGTGCTGAGAACTTTAATTGTCATTTCATCATCACATAGTCATCATCATCATCATCATTACAATTAGCATTTATATTCTTTTTATTAATTGCATCCCCAGCACTTAGCACAGAGCCTGTCATATAGTAGGAACTCAATGTTTTACTGGATGAGATTGGTTTATATAGGGTTTTATGGTTTAAAATGCAATTCATCAAATGATCTTATTTGATCCTCACAACAACCCTGGAAGTATGTACCATTATTATCCCTACTTTACAGATGAGGACACTGAGGCAAACGAAGGTTAAAAGGTTGCCCTGGGTCACACAGCTGATAAGTGTCTGAGGTGAGATTAGAACTCAGGTCTTCCTGACTCCAAGCCATTGCTGTATCCATCGTGCCACCTAGCTGCCTCTGAAGTTACTTCCTACTCTCATTCCATAATTTGTAGTCCCTAATAGAACTAATTCTAAGGATTATGATTTAAATGAATTGTGCCCCTAGCATATATAGTTTTCCTGAATCTATTTATTTTACCCAAACCCCATTTTATTCAAGTTTCCCATGTTTCTCTGAATTCTTATTTATCATTTCTTTCTGTGTTGTGATATTCCAAAGGTGATAGGTAATCAAAAGGTCAACTACTCCATCAGTACAAATTCTCAAATCCCCATAGAGAAAGGCCTAAGGACTCTACAAAACACAGTGCACCTCCAATGTAACAGTACTGTTTTCAACCCAGAATCTGTAGCCATCCTGTGGAAAAGGAGTACCTCATCCCTACCATGACCATTGGCAACCCCCTTACCAACCCTATGCATATAATTGTAGCAAGGTGACAGCAACAGGGGAGTTTTTCCTAGTTTGACCTCTTGACCTGTTCAGCATTTTGCTAGAATACTAAATAGAAAGGAACCAGTCTGCTTCACACAAGCGCACGCGCGCACACACACAACACATACTTATATAAATCACACATACACATGCAAAACACATATATACACATTTGGCCTGGATTGGTGATTTTATTAGCATAGTGAACTCCTAGTGTGGTAACTCCCTCCATTAATCTAGATAAAGGATAATTAAGTTCTTAGAGAATTGCTTGGGGCATTGAGGTGTTAAGTGACTAGCTCAGAGACTGAGACAAGAGCACTTTGCATCTGAAGTTGGATGGAAATCCAGTTTCCTGACCCCAAGGCCAGTTCTCTAAGGACACCATGCAAAATCAGCACAAAAGGCCTTATTACATAAGATCTGGAAATGCCTCAGTTTCCTCATCTGTAAAATGAGCTGGAGAAGGAGATAGCAAATCAGTCCTGTATCTCTGCCAAGAAAAGCCCAAATAGAATCATGAGTCAGATATGAAAGACTGGACAACAACAACAAAATTCCTTAGCAGTGGCTCCACCCCTAACTCAGATCACAGACCCCACACTGGAAGGGACCTCCCAGGCCACTGAGTCCATTCCCCTCATTTTGCAGTTGCAGTAACTATGCCCCAGGGAAATCAAGTGACTTGCCCAAGTTTCCTCTCTTTCTCTTTCTCTCTCTCTTTCTTTCTGTCTCTGTCTCTGTCTCTCTCTCTCTCTTCAGTGAGATGAGGGTTAAGTGACCTGCCCAGGGTCATACAGCTAGTAAGGGTCAAGTGTCTGAGACAAGATTTGAACTCAGGTCCTCCTGAATCCAGGGCCATTGCTTCATCCACTGCACCACTTACCTGCCCCCTGTAAGTTTCAAATCTCACCTTCAGACACTTACTGTGTGACCCAGGCAAGTCATTTAATCTCTGCCTCAGTTTCCTCATCTAAAAAGTGAGGATACTGATGACACATACCTTTCAGGGTTTTTTTGAGGATCAAATATTATGTAGGAAGTAATTAGCACAGATAGAATTTGAACCCAGGTCCTCTGACTCCAAAGCCAGTGGGTATTCTACTACATCACACTATCCCCTAAACTAACTTGCTATGTGATTTTGACTGTCAGTTGACTTAATAAAATAAAAATCGTGTCTGAATTATTTTTAAGGTTACAACTTTATTAAAACTTTAAAATGAGTTAGATGAAATTTATAGTGTTGATATCAGCATTTTCATGAACTTTTCTTTAAATGTTTTATAAACAAATAACTGACTTCAGAATTTCAGGTAATTATACAATCAGAGGCATAGGGGTGGGTAAGAAGGACCAGCTTCTTGGGTGCATGTTTCTGTGCTGCTTGTGACTTCTAAGACCAGTGCCTTCACTCGGCCTCTCTTCCTTCCCCTACCTGAAACACTGAGGATACAAAAAGAGGCAAAAGATAGTCCCTGCCCTCAAGGGGCTTACAATCTAACAGGAGTGACAACATGAAAACAAATAAGCTATATACAGGATAAATAGGAAATAATGAATAGAGGGGAGGCACTGGAATTAAGAGGGGTTGGGGAAGGCTTCCTCTAGAAGTTTGGGAAGGCCAGTAGTCAGAGCAGAGTAGAAAGAGCATTCCAGGCTTGGGGAATAGTCAGAAAAAATGCTAGGAGCCAAGAGATGGAGTATCTCGTTGATGAAATGTTCAGGTGGCCAGTGTCATTGGATCAAAGAGTACATGTCAGGGAGTAAGGTAGAAGAAGACAGAAGGGGCTAGGTTATGTAGGACTTAGAATGCTAAACAAAACATTTTGTATTCAATCCTAAAGGTGATAGGGAGCCACTGGTGTTGATTGAGTTGGGGGGGGGGGCGGGGTTGGTATTGATCAGACCTGCATTTTAGGAAAATTACTTTATTGGCTGAACGGAAGATGGATTGGAGCAGGGAGAGATAGGAGGCAGGCTGACTCACCAGCAGGCTATTGCAATAGACCAGGTGTGAGGTAAGGGGGACCTGCACTAGAGTGGTGGCAATGTCTGAGGAGAGGAGGGGGTGTATTTTTGAGATGTTGAAGAGGTGAAATTGACAGGCCTTGGCCACAGCTTGGATTTGGGGGGTGAGGGTTCATGAGGAATCCAGGATCACGCCTAGGAGGCGTGCCTGAAGATCTGGGAGATGGTGTTGCCTTTGACAGCAATAGGCAAAGTAAGACAGGGAGGAGGGTTTAAGGGGGAAGATAATGAGTTCTGTTTTGAACATATTAAGTGTCTACTATATGCTAAGTGCTAGAGATACAGAGAATGCAAAAGACAGTCTCTGCCCTTGAGGAGTTCACAATCTTCCTACAGAGATTCTGAATGAATATTTATAGAATTGAATCCTTATAAATAGGAATTGTAGAAACATGGAGGAAATAAATTCTTTAAATTCACCCTCTATCATCCAATGAAGAAAAACATTAAGCTATAACTAATAAAACTTTCAATATTGAAGTGTGAATAATAATGATTATAATTGACTCCTGCCTATCACTTTGCAATTTCAAAACATTTTACATACATTTACTTCTTTGGTATCAAAATAAATTCTTGATTTAGTGAGCACAAGTTCCCATTTTGGAGATGAGGAATCTGAGGTTTGAAGGAAGGAAACTTCTAGGCAAGCTATTTAGTGGGAGAAAGAGGACTGGGCCTCAGGTCTTCTGGCTCCCAGATCACTGGTCTTTCCCCTGAATGCTATTAGATCATGTGTGTGTGTGTGTGTGTGTGTGTGTGTGTGTGTGTGTGTGTGTGTGTGTAAGTGTGTGGTTTTGTGTGGGTATACATGTTAGAATTGAGCAGGAAAGGGGTTATAAATGGACAAAGTCCCAAAAGACTTCAGGAAATGATTCACTTCCCAAAGATGTCAGGGTGAGTATCACACAGGCAGAAGCATTGATGATTCCCATATCACTTGTCCAGTTACATTACTGCATGATCATACTTGGTCATCCATATTGAGCTAAGACAAGAAGAGGCACTTCATTCCTTCTGGATCTCAGGCCAAGACTAGACAATAAGTAAACTCCCTTCTAACTAAACCCATATTCTATGATCCCTCTAACCCAATATTCTACCTCTGATAGTGATTCCTGAGGACTATGGTCAGAGGAGGGCTTATTTTGCCCCTAAAAGGCTATGTGTTCCAAATACAAAACCTAAATCTTATATGAAAGAAGGAGTGAAAAGGATATTCTGACACTAAAAGTCTCTGAAAGGCTTATCATTTGCAAGAAAGACTGATTTATTCTGCTGGCCCCAGAATGGGATTATAGGAAGGTGAATTGTACAAGGGGACAGATGTAGAGGTGGAAAGTACCCTTAGGGGTAATCTAGTTCCATTCCCTCCATTTTACATATAAGAAAAGTGATGTCCAAGGAGGTTTGGGTGACTCATCCAATATCATGTGGGCAGTAGTAAGTGACAGATCTAGAGTCTGAATGTAGATCCTCTGATTCCAAATTCAGCACTCTATCTACAATGGGGCCCCAGCTCTAAGCAGGTGGGGCAGGGTATTGTAGAGATTATCCCTTCATCAGTCAATGGTTAATAAATCAGTCAACAAACACTTATTAAGCATCTATCAGGGGCTAGGCACTATGCTAGTAGAGATTTAGGCTAGATAATTTCAAAGGTCCCTTCAAATGGTAACATTTTATAATTTTAAGTCAGAGGGGATTTGGCCACCTCTAATCTATCATTCATAAAGATGTACTGGAAAAGGAACCCATCTTGGAGTTAAAATATCTAGATTGCAGATATTTTGAACTCTGATATTGCTTGTGTGACTCTGAGGAAGTTATTTTAACCTCTTCACCTCAGTTATCTCAATTGTAAAAGGAGAATCATGTTTGTAACAACCTAACTCATACTGGCATTATGAGGAAAGCACTTTATAAAGCAAAAATTGTTTATACCCCTGTGATGATTTAGAGGAGGAGGAGGAGGAGGAGGAGGAGAATTAGTGGAAGTAAATACTTGTAGTATAAAAATTATCTTTGAGGAATCATCTCCTTCATTCATCTGTTTCAAAGCAGCAGCATCACTCACCACCATCATTGTTAACATTTTTTACCTTTACAGAGTACTTAAAATTTTCAAAGTGTTTTCCTTGAAACAACCTTATGAGTTGGAAGGCACAATTATTGTAATTACTTCTAGGTCATTCATGATAGATTGACTGTCTAATCTCTTTCCGCATTTATTCAGACATTATCCTGACCTGGATAATCTTCCCAAAGTAGAAAGACAGTGAAAAAAGCCCTGGATTTTCAGTCAGAAGCCATGACTTTGGCACTGTGAGATCTTAGATAAATAAATTACCCTCTTTTGTTCTCAGAAGGAAACTGAGGCCCAAAGAGGGTAATTTATGTATCCAAGATCTCATTTGGAAAATGAGAGCCATCAATTTGTTGGGTTAGGTGATCTCTAAACTCTTTTTCAGCACTAATAGTCTATATTCTAACATTCAAGTCAAGAAATATTTATTAAGTACCTATTGTATATAATTCACTGTTAGGCTTAAAAAATATAAGGATGAAAAAGAACACAATTCCTGCCTTAAGGGACATGGCATATTCCTGGACAGTAAGATTTAAGGAAGATTGCAATGGGGCGAGAGGGTAGAGATGAGACTCAGACTAATTGTTCTAAGATGTTTTGAGGAGGGAAAAAATACATTCAAGTAGGGAAAAAAAAATTAGAAAAGGCTTCACAAAAGAAGTGAGTCTCTGACTAAGCCTTAAAGAGAATGATTTAGCAGGTATGGATGGAGGGTTGGGGGGGGGGAGGGGCAGGAGTGCATACAAGGAGTGGAGAATGGAAGAGTTCTAACATCCTATGAAGCTACAAATGATCATGGCTAAATATATGGGGGAAATCCAAGCTGGCTGAGCTATTTAAATGCTTCTATCTAGGGCTCCAGCAGCTGCCATTCTGGCTGTTTGGTGGGCCCATCAATTACTCTAACTTGGGAAGTCAGCCACAGCTAATGGCTTAGGATCCTGTTCCAGTCCAAATTAGTTTACTCAGAAAGCTTGATCCTTGATCATTAGCAGATTCAAGCTGGTACCCAGCTAAGTGCCTTCAAGGCTGGTGGTGCCACTGAGTCACAACTATATCTAAAATCGGAAGAGATTAGAGCTACTCAGGGTGAAGTTGGAACAAGACTTGGAGTAGGGAAGTCTGTCTAACAGAACAGAAGAGACAGTCAAGAATAGAACACTAGATCAAGCTGGAACTTGAGCTAAGGAAAACTTTTGGGTCCCTTACCACCAGAACCACTTTTTAAATTAACTTGC